>NW_019731223.1:1535741-1775443 GCF_002891405.2 Cryptotermes secundus | reverse complement strand
CCCCCCCAGCTTAAGGGTTAGTGCCCAGCCTTTAACCTTGCCTTTCTCTCCCCCAACACAAAAACCCTGCTTGCCCCAGCTTCTTCCCCCCCCACACTACTGATTTCACTTGTATACTTGCCCTTCCCCCCTTCCTTCTCTGCTGTCACATAGCTGTTTATATTTCCAACACCAGTCTGCTTTTACCGGTTCTCACGGTCTCTTCTCTTGTGGATTTCTTATATTTTTCCTTCTACCCTGAAGATGGAGGCAATACGTTCCTCCGAAACGTCACTTAACACCACATATACACGGTGCCAAATCCCAGAAGACTGCTTTCTTTAAGGGTCATGGTCGAATACCTCCACCATGACTCTTACAACTTGTAGTGTATATGTGACTCCTTAGAGTCACGTTACCAGTCTCTCTTATAAACCCTCAGTCGGACAGCAGAAAATGCAGCTTGCTTCACTGTTGCGTGACACCATGTTTACAGAGGCGTTGCTTGACAACACTGCCGAGAGTTGTTTATTGCTGTGTAGCAACCGGCTCAGCACGTCACGGAGAAACACCACTTTCCTTACTGTTGTGTAACTTGGCAACCGACTGTTTATCAAGAGTCTGTCTTCATGGTAACTCGTTCTACATCCCGTTGCCCAACAATGGTTTGGTATGTCACACTGCTCCCTTCTTAAGGCTGTTCGTCCCGAATAGCCTAACAGTGCATCACTGGTCCTTTCCTTATGAGGCTATACTTGCAACTTCTTTTTGTCTGGCTCGGTGTTTCTTTTCTTCCCGTTGTCCATTCTTCAACCGCTACATCTGCCACAATATCCTTTTCGGAATGCTAGATGATGGACAAAGCCCAGAAATATCATGAAACTATATACAATAGACCATTGTTACAACTCTTAAAAATTGGTTTACATTCTCAGGTTTGAAAATGAATGATAAATTTTGTGGATCTTGAATGACCATTACATGACAGTAATTTATAATTGGACAGTTATTAAGACAGATCTCTTCATTGAACCTAACAGTGATACTTCTCACAATAATTTGTATACATATGAGAAGCATACTATTGAATTTATCTTGTACAGCATGAGAAGATGACATGTTAAGAATTCTAGAATATAAATTCATTATTTGAAAAAGAAGTATGCATAATTTTAAAAATTTCAGCCCCATATGAAGGTGGGATTTGGAAAGTCAGAGTTCATTTACCAGAACATTATCCCTTCAAGTCACCTTCTATTGGATTCATGAATAAGGTATATCATCCAAACATAGACGAAGTCTCTGGTACTGTGTGCTTAGATGTTATCAACCAAGCTTGGACTGCTTTGTATGGTAAGTTAATGAACATTTACTTCTTTATAATAAAGGGAAATAATTTCATTATTAAGAGTTCTGTCTTCTGGGATATAACACCAAGTCATCTGGTCCACAGTACTATATCCCAAAAGATAGAAATCTTCATAACCACCGTTATGACGTCGTGAGAACCTCAAATCATACATAACTTCAGTAGTCTTAACTGTCCACATTTTTACACCTGGGCATGGTCAATAGAATGTGCACTGGATTGAAATAAGGATCGTAGGATGTGTGTAGGTTGACTAAGGCCTTATTTGGATTGCATTATCCTCCTCCCCTTCTATATTGCAGCTGCAGTTGCTGCCTTGCTACATCTTGCCATACTTCTCCTTGTGTCCAACTCAACAGGCCAGTTTGAAAAACATGCTATTTATTTAAGAATGGTTTTGTTTGCTTTGTCTGGAAGCTGGGATAGGGTAGTCTGTATAGTGACTGACTGTCGGCTGGAGGACTGAAGGGTCGGAGTTCAAGTCCTGGTAGGATCAAGAAATTTCTCTTCTCCACGTCATTCAGACTGGCTTTGGGGCCCACCCAGCCTCCTATCCAGTGTGTCCCAGGGGTAAAGCAGCTGAGGCATGAAGCTGATCACTCACCTTCAGCTAGTGCTGAGGCAAAGAAAATGTGGATCTATAGATCCACTCCCCCAGTACACCTTCATGGTGTAGTGCTGAATTAGTTAAGCACAAAGACAACTTTACCATTTTCTTATATTCTTTGCTTTGTCTTCATCTTGAGTAATTTATTATGTGTTTGGAACAGCAATCACCCTTCCCTTCCATCTACAGTGTAATCTTTATGTGAGGTCTAATATATGGTTCAGTGCACAAAAATGTCAGTCTTTTCCTTCCAGTTGAAGGATTTTTTTTTACACACATCTCTGTAGGTATTATGTAGCTAGTGTATATGAGATTCTGATCTTAAGATTCACTATTAATTAAACCTTTAGTTACTGTTCAACTTCAGAAACCGCCTAATAGCATTGCAATATATATTTTACAAGCCGGTATGACATAAGTTTTCTGTTTTCTCTTTTTAGATCTTTCTAATATATTTGAGTCGTTCCTGCCCCAGTTGTTAACGTATCCAAATCCTATTGATCCTCTCAATGGAGATGCTGCTGCCATGTACTTACATAAGCCGGAAGAATACAAGAAGAAAGTGCAAGGTAATGATGACGTCCAGATGTGATATACCTATTATAATATGTATGTATATCACATCTGGACATTTATGTGTGCTCTGCAGTCTTTTCTCAGCTGTGTCATAAGTTGCAACTGAATGTAAATAGTTAGCAGTTACCATATTTTTAAGTGCTTTTGGGACATACTAAATGAGCACAATTCATCTCATAAATTGTAATATATAAAAATGTTTGTTTTTCTGTTAAAAGTGTAAAATATTAGTATTAAAAATAATTCAACATGATTACTTATGTACATGGTATGTTCAAAGCATTCCCAAAATCTGTCTCTAAATCATCATTGCATCAGTTGCATTAGGTATCGTTTGAATGGCGTTGCAACTTTACCATTAGTTACACAAGCCATTTTGTTCCAAGTAGTTCGAGCATCCTGTGTAGTTTTTATAACCAGTTCTGTTATCGAGTGTGTCATTGTCTTCTCGTGATAAGTATGGAGTTGGTTAAGAAGCAAATAATTTGTGTTAAATTCTGTTTCAAAGTAAGGAAAGCAGATGCAGAAACCCACAACGTGTTGCATGAAGCTTGTGGCGTTGATGCATGCTTTGTCTCACTCCAAGAAAGCACGACAGGTGCACTCGCAAGTGAAAGCTGTGCTGCTGGTTTTTTTATATCTATATAATATCAAGGCATTGTGCATTATGAATTTGCTCCTGAAGGTCAGCGATTCAGAATTTTTACATGGTGGTTCTGAGATGTCTGTGGGATGGGGTACTAAGAAAGTGACTTGATTTGTGGACTGTGGGAAGCTGGCACCACCATGATAATGCACCTACTCACACACTATTGTCAGTTAGACAATTCTTAGCAAAACAGTCAATTCCTACCCTTCCACATCCCCCCCATTCACCTGACATCTTCCCTCCCAACTTTTTTTCTTTTCCCTAAGCTCAAAATTAGCCATAAAGGAAGAAGATTTCAGACAATGGAAGACATATCACTAATGTGACGAATGACTTGAAGACAATGCCACAAACATCCCTTGAATAGTGCTTCCAAAAGTGGGAAAGGTGCATTGCTGTGCTGGAGGGACTGTTTTGAAGGGCATGATATTCAATAAGCTCAAAGTAGAGAAAGATATCAGTTGTAGGCAAATTTTGGGAACTTTCTGAAGACACCCCATGTAACTAATAAGAAGGTTATATATCTGGTGCAATGGAACTGATTAATTTGATGCCCAAATTGGTAAACTAAATAAGTTCAATGGTTCAGTGATTTAGGTGACATTCAGGCAGTGCCTGGCTGTCTTCATGATTTTCTTCATATTCTCTAGTCAGATGTTATGTTAGTACTGTGTGATTGCTTCCTTCTTATGTGTTCTGTCACATCTTTCTTCAGTCAGCATAAACATTTCAAAGCTGCACATGTTCCATGCTTGTATCCATAGTGGATTTGATGTGTGACTTTGTAAACCATGTTAATTGGCAATCATGTTTGAACAGTATTAGCACAAGTAGAGGCTGCTTCTTGGCACAGGTCCAGTTTAATAAAGTAACAGTAAGAATTCTCCTTGAATAAATAAAGAATAATCATATGTTGTTGGAACAGCCATTATGAATATATTAATTCGCCTTTGTAGTCTGGAATCTCTGTTCATTTTTCATTCTGAGTGCAGCTTTTGGTCCTACATGGCAAATAGTTTTTAATTTTAAGTGTTTCTGTAGATTGACAGATTTCGCATTATGTCACAGTTTTATGAATATGTTGCTAAACTGTCTCTATAGGCCAAAATCTAATTTCTGAATGCAGATGTTTAGAGAACTGTATGTTAAATAATACCAATCTTTCAGAGTATGTAAGAAAATATGCAACAGAAGAAGCCCTGCGGGAGCAAGAAAATCAAGGTGTATCATCAGACAGTGAATCTTCTATGTCTGATTTCAGTGAGGATGAAGCACAAGATATGGAATTATAACAGTGGCTTACACCTCGAATATCCATAGACACTTGCTACCTGTAGATACTCTAGCAGCTTAAGCCGAAGTTTGGTGTGAAGTGTGCTCGATTCAGTGGATATTGGTCCTCATGTCATGTCCGATGAAATGCTTTTTCAAGTGCACTTGCAATTGGCAGCTAGGCCTATCCTTCGATTTGTTATTAAAAGCACTAAATTGTCTTATGTAATTTTCATACATTTTGAATAAAATTCAGTATTTGAGGTAAATTTGGCCTAGAGTGGTGAAACACAACTAAATTGTTACATATAAAAATCATCATTAACCCTTTGATTAGTATATGCGTACTTTTACATGTAAATGGAAGTGTGCTGAACAGTGCATGTACATGCATATTCTTTGATTTTGCTATGGCCAGCAGCCATGTATACTTATAGTTGTTCAGTTCCATTTTTTCCATTCTTTATTATTTGGTGGAACTAGTATATTGTATATCTTTTATATTTTTTGAAGTAAAACAAAATGTCAGACATTAACTGCTTCAAGAAAATGTGGACAAATCTTACTACAAAGAAAGTTGTGAAATTGTTATGAGTTTTGAATTGTGCGATGAAGGTAGTGATTGTTAGCCTGTTACATGTTGTGCTGTGATCATATTTGATTATCTTTGTTGAAATTTTAAAAGTGTAGAAACAGAAACAACCCTTATGCCATGAAGGCCAAGAAAACATACGAATCAAAGGGCTAATTGTTGACAATTTTTCACTCTGAAAGATCATTCTGTCTGACACCACAGAGTATGATTTTACACCATATTGTAGAGATAACTGAAGTTAATGGTACACACAGGTGTAAGCATACCATGTTTGAAAGGGAGAAATATGATGATAATGCTGCTGCAGATTCTACTAAAGGTTGTACTTTTCTCTGTTGCATTTCATTACATGTCATTCACATGGAATTTTAACTCACAACATGGTTGCCTTATAGTGAATTTATGACTGTAAATGTGCATCAGACTAAGCATTATTATGTAACTCTGACGACATGCACCATAATGTATTATCTCTTTAAAGAAGAATTTCTTCCTGTAACTTGAGTGCATGGCTTATGATGGTTAAACATACCATAAATTAATTTTAATATAATATAATACTTGAATAATTCAGTTCCTAACCTGTGGAATGCAGAAGCTGGGTGCTCTGTTACAATTTGTGCAAATATTTGGGAGTGTGTTTGTAACTTAACATAGAAAAATATATTATTATTTAAACAGGTACATTTGTTGGTCTGTACTTAGTGCATAATTTCTGTAAGAGATGATTTATCTTCAAAATTAACATCTAATGTTTAATATAATCCTTCACTCATATCTGACATCTTTGAATATTTCTGAGAAGCAACACCTGGAATGTTAAGAAGATGAATGTCTGCATTTTACTGGAATAATTCCTGATAATTGTGTCACCACTTCTAAATGTTGATTCATGTAAACTGAATATAATTGTGCAAAATAGCTCTCAACAAATGTCTACAGGTTTGGAACTGCCATAAAAGTCATGCCATGCCCATAATTCTGTGGTTCAGCCCATTTTTATTTTCCTGATTAGGATTGTTTAAATAGATGTTTTAGTAATATATTTATATATTTTCAAGGTATGTTATTATAAATGATAGATAATAAATATTATGTAATAAGGAGTGGCTAGAAATATTAACATTGAAGTCACTACGGACATGCTATACTGGACCGATGTATAACATCCATACTTCAGAAAGAGGTTTTCAGAATACATACTTTTGACAGATACATATTTTTACAAAATAAGTACTCTGCAGATCTCGTGCGTTCAATATGAAGGCATATATATCAGCTTTAAATTATATGGCTCACAAAGTAAATGTGCAAAACATTTTGGCAGTTTAGGTTGTTAATTTAGTCTTGTAATGATTATCGATATTTGGAGCACCATCCTACCATCCATAACCCTTTTATGCTCTTGAGGTCGGTTCTTTGTCCACTTGTTACTTCACCACAACACCACTGATCACTCAATGCAATGGCCTCTTCTTTTGCCTTCTCTTTACTGCACTTAACAACTGAAAATTTGCTGACTACTCTAACTTTTTAACTCATTAACAGACTGCACTGACTGTCTCGCTCATCTGCTATGCAGCAAACTTAACAAATTTCTCACTGTTCTATTGTGCATTGAATTGAACTGAACTGGACTCATTCAAGAGCTTAACAGCTTTACAGGCATGGCACCCTGCAAGAAGTTTCTCATGGTACATGGTGTGAGAAGAGCATGCAGGCCAGGCAGTATGATACCCACCCAAATTCAGTGCCTGCGACAGTAGGATATAAATGCACACAAGTGTATTAGATGTATACATTTTTTAAACTAGCGAGTGCCATGTTCAAAACACAAACCTTAATCTTTAATTCAATTACAATGTTGTAAGATACCTAACACCAGGTTCTGAATTATAATTACCATTTTGTACTAATGAAAACTGATCAGATTTGTGGACTCATTGTTGTTTTTTTTTTTTTTTTTAACAGAAGTTAAAATAAAAATTGCGAAAGCACATCTTGATTTGTCATTTGAAGTATTAGTTTGGTCAGAGAAAAGGATGGTTGTGTACATTCTCACCTATTTACAGAGAGCTCACTGATAAATTAGATCATATCCAGATCAGAGAAATTGTTCATGAAATCTGTTGTGCTGTTCTTCCAGAGAAACAGATGTTTTCCTCTCAATATGTAAACCTCATGAACAGGAAAGTCATTTGTGCATAGAGACATGCTGATGAGTTATGGTAGGTGTAGAGACAAATGATAGATACTAGTTACACTAACAATTTACCAGTCAGAGTTTTATGTATATTTTTCATTTGTCCATACTGTGTAAATTATATGTGATATGTGAATGAAAGTTGTAGAAGTAGTTCATAAAACTTGTCAGTTGTCTTGCAATCTAAGTTGGTTAACAGAAAATCATGTATAATATAAACAAGTGTGTCTTTCACATTTTGTACATAGAGTTAGATTATATATATGTCTGTACAAAGCTATCCTATTTCCAAACATTAATTCTGTGAAGAGTAGGAAAAAGAACTTGAATGTATAAAAAATGTGAAAACAAATACATAAGAAGAAATGGACCATTGCCTGAGTAAGGAGTTAAGAAAATGTAGAAACATGTAGACTGTATCTGAATGGTGAAACTGTTTGGTTTTTATTCCTGGTATTGTTGAAGGTCCTCACTCAGGTAAAAGCCTGTTCCTTTTACTGCATTTGTATACATAATCATTAATTAGTTATTGACAGTAAAATGCGTACATGGAATCATTTGTGTACTGTCACTTGTTTCATGATGTTTGGATGGAACCTGTACCCACCCACACTGGTTACATCACAGTCATTTTGTGGCTGATAGTTGCTGCTCCTGCACCTCTACTCTCTTGAAATTTCACTTGCCTGTTCTGAATTTCTCACAATACTAAGTTGGAAGCATGAATTGTGATTAGGCAGCATGCTCTGGGGCTACGATAAGATCTCCATGTAACAAATTCAGGAAACCCGAACTTTTGAACTTGGATAAATGCAGACAGATTTTTTTCTTTAACATCATCTTATTTTAAGTATATTCAGTTATTCTAATTTAATGACATTAACTGTGATTTTTTTAACATTTAGAATTCATAACTTGTACTTTACAATACATAATAGTACGTGAATTTTTGATGGACTGGTTGTGGTTCCTTTTTTCTAAGCTGTTCCAGTGCCGGCTATGTGCATACACATGTAAATGATGATGTAAGGTTTCTGTGAAATGTATAATGCACTTAAGACTCAAAATACAGACCTGGAAGTGATTGAAAATTTCATAAACTGTAGACATGCTGTATGTAGGCTAGCATAAATTATTATTGTAGAAAAATGTTTCCAACATTGGAACTTATTTTCTGCAGCCAGTACCCAGCTACTCTGAGCAATGTAATGTTTAGACACTGCTGCTTTGGTAATGTGTATTGTAAAATCACTGCCGTCTACATAATTTATGGTACACGATCACTGCAAACTCAGCATCATAACATGAGATATAAGCATGGAGGTTGTTAAAGAGAACAATACGAAAACCTGACACAGATTTTGAAACAATGAACCATTCCTTAAGGAAGATATGCAAAACATTTCTGAAAGAAATTGAGGAAGAACAATCTAATGTTCCCTAATATGTTACAAAATTTGGTGAGCATGGCATAAAGCAGTGCTTGTGGCAAGATGCAACAGTATTTGCTAAAATCAAAAAGAAATTATTTGTACAGAACTCCAGAAAAGTGTAGCAAAATACGTTTTCTACATCATTCAGAAAAAAAATGAGTATTTTAAATAAAGCCTGTGGCACAGGTATGTGGAATAATCAACATTGGAGCCAGAATAGGTTAAGCAATCATAATTGAAGACAGTGATGATGTGATGAATTACTAATGTATGAAGCTCAGATAATTCTAAGTATTTATTTATGTGCCATAAGAGTGGTTTGTGTATTTCTGTTATACACCTGGACCATTTTGATGCACTGAATGGTGAAACAACAGTCATGTTTGGGTCACATGTAAAGTGTTTCATGTATTTAGTGCATTCACTTCAGTCACAATATAAAAAAACAAATTCACAGTAAAACAGGTTTTCCTTTGAGAGAACACTTTCAAGTTTTTAAATATTCTTCTCTGAATGAATGAATATATGAGGGGTAGGCCTTCTTGGCCCTTGCACCACGACCTACAGTGGTCTATTGTGCTTGTCCATATGAGCTGTATGGAAGTATTAGGAGTTCTTAATTAGCTGAATGGCTGATCCAACTCAAGCACAAAGTGTCCTCCATGAAATACTGTGAAGAGACATTATGACTATGCAGTTCTCAGACCACCAGCATGTTGCTAAAACAACCAAAGGTAGTGTACCTGCTAAAATTGTAATAAATTAATAAATTTGTCACAAGGTAATTATGTACCTATCATTTAATTATTACAAACATTTGGTGCATGGAGATAAAATATAAATATATTCCTTCTTCCTGGTTTCATTTTTCATAAAGATATTTTCAGTGCATGGAGATATGTAAGTTAAAGGTTTTAGTGTACAGTGAAGCAGGAACCTGACTTACATGAGGACCAACCATTTAAGTGTGGATAATGTTATAGCTATTCATATGGTGTATTTGAGGTAATATCTTAACAAGTCATAAATGGAGGCCTGGCCAAAGTACAGCTCAGAATATGTGCCTCATGCCTAAGTTTGCTGTTTGATCCATGTTTTTGAATATGAATGCCAAAGTAAAAGTGTTTAAAAATATTACTGTCTTCTGGGATGTCACATGGTATAGTTTTGTAGATGGGTACCAGCTTTTAAGGGGAATCTGCTGCTTCCATCTTGCACCCCAGCAGGAAGCAGGTTCCTTTGAACCACTGGTACCATATACCAAACTACATGCCATCACATCCTGGAAGACCAATTTTGATATTCCCTATAGTGAAACTGCAAATTTCACATAACATAAAAATATTGGTATTAAAGGCACAAAAATGTACATCGTACACATTAATTATACAACTTCGAAAATAATAATACAGTGTGGAAGAAGTGGTCACATGCATTAATATCACACATAATATGGTACACTTAACCCTTAACCCCAATTATGTTATAAACAACAAAGTTCTCTTGTAATTCTCACTTGAATTTAATATATTTTCTTGAGCTAAACAGTGGGAACTCCTATTGTAAATTAATTGTAATAGTTTTGTTTAGGCTGTTCTAGCAGAATATTTTAAATCAAACATTTTACACTGTATGGTCATTCTCACTAATTCGCATTGTTCTGACACTGCCTGTCACTGTGATCTCATAACAGAAATTGAGAGAGGTAATCACAGAACCAAAGAAGATATTGTAATTAACCTAGAGTTCTTCCATCATAAAGCTTTCTAAATGCTGGGTGTGCTAACTTCATAAAATGGAATTATCCATATTAATTTTTGTTTCATTAGTCCTCCTGTAGTATTTTTTTCTTTTCCCTTTCTTTGTTATAGGAGTAGGCTTTTTGGATACTGTTCACTGTCAGGATCAAAAAGATATATGACATTTCACAGGCATGTTTTGTCTGGCTTCAGGTTTCAGGTGAGAAGAAAAGGCACCTGCTCTGTGGCATCCATTTAACAAAGCTAGGCACTGAAGCAGATCAGAGACATTATATTTTACTTTAAACAGTATCCTTTTAAAACTGCTCTGTTTTTTATCCATAGAGGAATCGTCTTGCTGTTTTAAAACTCTGTGACGTCCCATTAATGAGGGTTGAATAAGAACTATTGTGGAATTGTATTTGCAGTCGTAAATTTGAGTTTGAGAGATTGATAATGGAAAATTGTAATGAAAGCCTAATCCAAAAAGACAATGGAAGATTTGTACATATCAGTTGCTAGTTAATAGGGATTGGAATTATGTCTCTAAAGTATGTTACTAATATTCATAACTGATATGTAATATACAGCCTTCTCAGTTGCTGATGCTTTATATGTGGCTTGTTCAAATGAAACCCATTTCAGGATTTTTCAGGGTAAAGAAGTAGAGACATTTAAAATGGTTCGCATAGTGGTTGACGTAGGCATTGTATTGATGCCAGTTGATCTATCACCTCCACAAAAAACTCCCTCAACAGGTAGTGGAACCACTCTACCATGGCCTTGACTTCATCTGACCCTAATCTCTGGCCCTATCGTGCTTTGAAAGGGCCTGGACACACGGAAGTCACATGGTGACAGGTCCAAACTGTGTTGGGGATGCCCCAACACCTTCCAGCTTATGGAGCAAAGCAGTCTTGGGCAGTGTGAGTGATATCGGATTGTCATACTGACATCCATCATGAGCGTGCTGGGATGCTTTCTTGTTTTGTCAATACAAAGATCTTAGAGGGTGTCAGAATAGTGCTGTACATTGAAGATAATGTTAGGTTCTTTAAACACCAGCTTGTTGATTATGTTGGAATGGATTTACACCTGGAACACTGGCATCTGATCATGTCACACACTGTTCCCACATGTTTTAATAGGCCTTACAGATTTCATTTGAACAACCCTCATACATCTTGGGGATTTTTTTATTATTACCAGAATGATACTTATGTGGCATATATTGCATCCCAGTTTTACACCACTTAGGAACTGTATGTGTATGTATGTGGTCTATATAATAGTGAATATTGGTTTATATTGTTTACACTTGTGTGAGAGCTACAGTAAGGTGAGTGTCCTGATTTTTCATCATTTGTATCTGCATGGAAGCAGTTACAGAAATGGAGTTGGAGCATCCTCCCTCCATCTGATAAGTTGCATTGTTTAAACACTTTGCATATAAGGGCCAGAATGGTTGGTTATAATGACAGTAAACATAATTTTTCCAGAATCTCTGCATGGGTAATTTTATGTGAGTGGATCATGTGCTATTTCCATTATCATTGTATTTTATTAAGAAAATTTGTTCCAACTGGGTCATATGACATTTCTGACTTTGATATATAATTATGTCTTGTGTGAAGACTATTCCCATTCTGCATATTAAGAAAAGCCAGATACATTGCATGGTCTTTCTTTCATGTTCATAAAAATGTCCCCTAAATACATTTTACAGTAACCAGTCACATTAATAGAGAAACAGTAATATTTTTTATTAATTGAATGATAAAGGTGCACAAGTACATCACACTATAGAATATATTTCTAAGGTCAATTCTTAGGGTTTATGAAATTTTTTCTTGATTTCATTGACTTCATCATACTAGTATGTATTCAAGAATAATCTCTAGTTACCAATAGTTTTCCTTTGTGGTTTTAAACAAGTTTTAATTGGCCACCAAACATCACAGTTAAGTGGACAGCACTCCTGCTTATGTGGGAGTTCACAGGTTCAAATCTGAGCCCAAATATTGACTATCTTGTCTGAGGTTTCTATTGGATTTCCTTAATCCTTCCAGGCAAATACCAGGATACTACCTCAAATTACACCAAGAACACTTCTACATCCTTTCCAAAACAATTCATTATTTCATAATCATATTATTTGATGCTATATAGTCTGAGCTACTGCTAGCATCATTAAATAATAAATAAGCAAATACAGCTGGCCTTGGGCAGCAGGAATTTAACCATCAGATGTATTGAGAGAGCTAATCCTGCGTTTCTGCTTACAGGACTAATATCCAAAATAATTAAGAATGCAAAGAAGTGGAGCTGCTCTCACTATCATGTTAATCACACCGGATTTAACAGTAATTTTTTTTTGTGCTTGTGATAAGTACAATGTTTAAATGAGCCCAGATGTAAGAGCAGTTTTAATGCAAACTGTGTTCTTTAATAAATTTGGAGAACTACTGCAAAATTAAATGTTTTTATGTACTAATATTTTGCATTGGTATGCTTTAAATGAATGGTCAGATCTCAATGAGAAATTGTTCTAATAGTATGATGTCAGTAAAAGTATTCAAGGAGACAGTAGTTTATTTCCAACACTTTGTTGGAAGCTGTATGCAGTGAGTTAATGCTTATAGTCTTGTAAGATAAAAATTATATATTACTGCTTATATGAGCATATTTGTAATAATCTTATAAAACTAATGAATCGTAATTGAAAATAAGATGAATGCATGCAAAATCATGAGTACTGCAATAATTCTTATAACCATATTATGCATGTATTATGAACTGCTAGCAGCTTTAGTTGTATTAAACTCTGAGGAGTAGATTATCTGTTTCCTTTATTTGAACTATAAACAGTTTGAAATATCTCAGATATGTGTATGTGGAATTACAGAATGAAACTCTGTCAGCAGTGTGTGGCTGGTAGCTTAAACACTGCATGCAGTTTGTACCATTGCACTCGCATAATAATAAACATGAGCATATGGTGTATTTTTTAACTGTGAGTGTATTACATAGAAATCCACTTTATGGTGTTCATAAGACATTTGCTTGATCTGTAATTACTGAGCAAAATTTAACATACAAATTTATTGAAGTTTAGTTTTCATTTAGACAGTGAGCTTCTACTATTGAGATACAGTAGAAATGTATAACCACATTTTAACATCCTTCTTTTCCTTTCACAGCCATATATTTATAAATTAAATTCCTTGGGAGATATAAATCTTCTGGTTTCTCTGCAGCCTGTTAAAATTTTTCCAAATTTCTACTGAATTATGAGTATTTGCAGCATCTGTGATGGATGAACTTCGACATAGTTTCTTGGTCATTTTATAAAGCACTTAGTGGAATGAAAGCCTTAATATACAGTTTTATATATACGAGTATATATACAGTTATCCAAAAGCTTAGTCACTTTTGGATGCCTAGGTCTCCACAGCTCTAAGACGTCACTGAAGAAGAATGTGTGGCAAGTACTTGTCATCTCTATGGTTATGAGCAGGGCCTGGATTTTGATGACATGTCATCTTTTTTGCCTTGTATCCTATGTGATGCTCTTAAATATATAAATCGCGGATATGAGCTGCTGGTTACAGAAATGTTAAATTTTATAGGTAATTTTTGGACATTTTTAGGTTTAAGGTCATCTTTTCATTTTGGGGGGAATTGTTTGGACTTTTAACAGCATTTCTTGTCATTTTGGCCATTTTAGGGAATTTTTCTTCATATTCATATTCAGTTATATGCATACATACATAAACCTATGTATCTACAGAGATAGCTCTACAAATTATGTGTAGTTGCATGCCATCTTTTGTTTTTACTGAACTGAATGTAGGTTCATTCTGGCCAGTTTGTATAAACACAAATAATCTGCATATAAGCTATTTAAAAGCAACTAAAAATAAATGTATCGTGGAGGAAAGTTATGATATAATGAATATAGGACAGCAACAATATAAATTAATGGAAATATAATACACTGTCACTTAGTAAATAACTTTTAAGTTTGTTGCTGTAATTTGCTCTTATAAGAGCTATACCTGATGTGTGTCTTATTTATAGTTGAAATTGTGTAAATGAATGGGAAAGATCTAATATTCTTATTTTTCATAATTGAACAGTAGGTTTTCCATGTAACAGTATATATCTTCAAACTCTCATTCAAGATTGACAGGTGGCCAGAGTGGTCTATATTGTGACACTGGCTCTGTAAAATAGTACTTTCAGTTTTTATTTTTAGCCATAATCAGTACTCCAGCAGTTGCAGCAAAAATGCAATAAAGAACTGAAAATGTAAGTTTCATGCATATGGTTTGGAAAGTGACTGAAAACTGCCTATACTTAAGGAGTTTACACTGATATCAGACTCTTTCAGTGTATCCCATTATGCTACAAACTCAGTGATACATTAAAGTTACCAGCTTTCACCTATTTAATTTCCAAATATCTGTCAGCTGAAGATGATATGGTGATTAAAAGCCATGCACTTTGTCAAAGTAGTAGTTTTGAAATACTTGTACTGCTTAAGTCAGTTCTGGCTTGGCAGCTGTTATATGTACACTTACTTCCCAGATGTAATGCTTGATTTGACTGTATGGTTATGTCCTGTTTATATATTTTTATTCTTATGGATTATCTCCATACCACTAAAAAGTATTCCTAATTTCTTCCATTTGTCTTTTATTTCTATTACAACTGCAGTTATTTTCCAGGTTTCTTTATAAAACTTTTGTTTCAAATTATAAGTTTATTTCTCTTCATGTTGCTTTGAAGCAACTATATAAACTCATGAATTTTTTACAATTTCTTTTTAAAGTATAAAATCAATTTTCTTTTGTCTTGCCGTGTGGAAAAATAGTTATTGTTCTGTTTCTTGTGAAAAAATAAAGCCTGAAAACAATTTCCAGTGGTGGGAAAACAAGGCACACAAATTGTTGTTATATGTGGTTTATCTGATTATTGCACTGCTCTCATTAATTTACCATAATGATTTTATGCCACTGGTAACTGGAGTGACAAAATCATTTCTTGGACCTAAATTGTTTAAGAAGGAAAATTTCCAAAACATACTGCAACTTAATGAATTGTACAGACTTGTACTTTTTATAACAAATTAAATGATTAGATCTTTTATGTAAATTGTGAATGTGTTATGTACACATGATTCTCTAATGGGAAAATATTCAAAAACATAATTTTTTTTTCCTTGGCACTACAGCCCCAGTGGGCCTAGGCCTACCTCCACGAACTTCTCCGTTCACTTCGGTTTTTCTAGATCTTATACATTTGGTAGGACTCCTTGGGTGGGTGATCAGCTTGTCGCAAGGCCTCTACCTGTACACCAACACAGAAAAACGCACACACACAAACTAAACATCCATGCACTGAGTGGGATTCAAACCCATGATCCCTGTTTCCAAGCGAGCGAAGACAGTACATGCCTTAGACCGCTCGGCAACCGTGACTGGCTCAAAAAAAAAAGAATGTGTAATAAGCAAGATGAAGTTTACAGTTAGATTTATTTATTCCTTTTAATGGAACAAATTCTACCAAGATTGTGGTTTTATCGGTTATGACATTGTATAGTTTCATAGATGGTTATAATCATTTTCAAGGAACCTCCTGCCTCCATTCTTAAAAATATACCTGGAATATGGAGGTGGCAATTTTTTTCTTCAAAATGTTGGTAACCACCCACAAAACTGTATGGTGTCATAACCTTGGAGACTGAAGTTGTAATTTACAGAACCTTGAATACAACTGTTTTCTTTACAGTTCACACATTTTGCCTATCAGATAGACACTGTAATAAAATTTGTAGGTGACCAATTCATATTCAGTACATACTGATCTGTACCTTCCATTACAGTGAAGTATGTATGTGCACCCCTTGCTATCTTAGTATAAAATTGCTCTCTCCCAGCTGCTTCCAGTATTTACAGCAACATAGAAATTGAAAGAATTCATGCTGATTCGCTCATAGTTGAGTATTTCATGTGTCTTTTGTTAAGATTTGTGTAAATCCTACAATGACTGAATTAAAAAAAGAAGATATTTTTGGATATAGATATCTACCTATTTCTCATCTATTGCTCCACTTGATGATCGTAGATATAAAATGTCAGAGAATTGCAGATGCAGTAATCTTCTGTTCTCAAGTTCCTGCATTAAATTATTTTCTGTTCAAATATGTATTTGAAAAATTATTTAATTACTAAAAAACTAAACTCTGTGGCTTTTATTCTACAAGCGTACTATACTGACCGAGCGACCACCACTTATCGGCGAAGTTAGTGCCAACTTTTGCAGATAGAGGGTGTCGTGTGGTCAGCGCAGTGGGTTCCCATGGTCGTTAATCTTGGTTTTCTAGAAACTGAAATAAAAACTTGCTGTTTCTATTACTGAACTAATCATCCAGTAAGATGTAGCAGGACATATGGATTGGATTAGAATCAAAATGTCTCTGTATCAAGAAAAATGTCAGAATTAGCCATGATAAGAAAATTTACACTTCAGAGCATGTTCCTGAACATCTGAATTATCTAATCTGGTGGTAAAGAATTCATGGTAGACATGTTAGCCCAGCTGACACTTTGAAAATGAAAATAAAAACTGTTCAGCGGTACTCTATATCCTGGCAAGGGAATCTGTCAGATAATGCATCATCTGCCACCTCCAGCCAGCCCATCACAAGCACTGTTAGCCATTTGTGAGCACAGGCACAATCAGAAGTGAGATGATATAGCAGAGACATGGATGGGTGAAGGGGTCAGTGAATAAGATTCCAAGTTATCACATTAGCAAAATGAAGTTACACTTCAGTTTCTTGCACGCTGATCTTATTCTGTGAAACACTATACACTATGAAAGGACAGTCGACCAACTGATTCCCTGAAATTCTTAAACTGAAGTTTAACTCCTATGCTTCTGAAACTTTAAACAGTATTCTGACATTTCCAGCTACTGTTTATGAGTCATGTTTTGATTGTTTTTCTGAAAACTGAATTTTCTGTTATTTATTCAACAGAAGAATTTTTACAAAATAATATTTCAGGCCTGCTCAAACATTGGATTCCTTCAGATTTGAGTATGGCACTACTAGAATTTAATCTGCCTCTTATTACCATTCCAACAACCGGTGTATCTGTCAAGTGGTTATTATTTGTAAGAGGTTAAACAGTTCCCTTCAGTGTGACTAGTAAAGACTGGTCTTATTTCAATACTTCATCCCTTACATGTTTAGGTCTTTACAGACCATCCTCAGAGGGACATCAATAAAATTGGAAGCCACTATTACAATATGATTTTTGAATGTTAAAATTTATACATATAATGTTGATAAAATACAATGGTTATAAAATCTAATGTTTTAACAACTATAGCAGCTGTCTTAATATGTTGAAATATTTACAGTTAGTTTGTTAAGATTTTTGTTGGAAATTGTAAAACAAGTTGGTTCGTGTTCTATTTATTATTTTTTCTCTTGATGGGGGCCAAACATGTGCTGCCTTGTAGTTTTTGAGAAGAGGATTCTGCAGATATATTATGGGTATATTGTATTACTTCAGCAAACCCTATTTTGTTTTTATGTGAGCTTTTTGTTTTTGTTTTTCTTTTTTTTTCCGTCCTGTAGGTGTTCATGGTGTGCTGTGTTGTTATACTGTTCTAGGGTGTGTTGAGCCGCATAGTTATACTCGTTTCTATGACGTTTGTATGGGCATGTAGTGACATACTGATGATGTATTATGATGTCGAATATGTTATGCTGGTTACCACTTTCCCTTGTATGTTTTTGTTCTTCTATCAATTTATTGAGTTTATTAAAGCGATATATATGGAGGTTTTCTTTTATATTTATGAGGCTCCTTTTTGGGCATTTTCAACCATTTCCATGATTACGGTCATACATCCGTGCTGGTGGCGTTTATTTAGTATATGTTGGGCAAATGCTGATTCGTCTTTGTTTAGTCTAATATTTCTTATGTGTTTCTTATACCTTGTTAGATTTCTACCAGTTTGGCTGACTCTTATGATATTGTTAGTGTGATGGACCAGAATGAAACAAATCAAACGGTTATTCTTTGCTTTATATATGCAGCACACAGACTCAAGGGAGACTCACTAAGTCGTCATTAATGACAACTGAGAAGTAAATTCTTTGACTTAGAAGACAGTCCCAACTTCTGTCACTGTGAGAGACATTTTCGTTGAAAAAATCACATAGAACTGAAGTACTAGGTGTTCTGTAGAAAAATGTAAACTCACCGTTTTCCTTCCTTTACACTCTCTTATATTCCTGAACTTTATTCATTTCTTGCTCATATCTGAATAGTTGTGTAAGATGCATGTACTCAGTTGCCAAAATTGCCATGTCTCCCTGTATCTTGGGCTTTAGCTGACACTTCTGAAAAAGTCATGCTGTGCCACTGATAATCACAAGTTTGACTGCCTTCACATTTCAGTATTTAATCTGGAATCCAATACAGATAAATGCAATGAAGTTACAGCAAATTAAAAGCAGCAATTAACCCATATGGAAAAAAAAACAGCTTAGAACAATTAAGTTTGATGTTTATTCAATTGCAGTATTGATGTCTTGTGTGTTTCAAGATCCAGTGAAATGTGTAATAACTCAAACATAATATTTTTAAGGTGATTTTTTAATATTATAATGAGCATGAATTGTTACATTATTAACTGATTAAATATTTATAACAAGTAACATGGTGTAATTATTTCATTATTACTGAGGCAACTACCCCAAATTTAGACTGTAATTTCGCTTTTATGATCATGTCTTACAGCACCATACGTCGTCATATAGCTGTTTATTCAGTACACTCTTCTGACCAAGATATGCACTGCTGGGCATTAAATAATAATAAAAAATATATAAAGAACTTATATATTTATATAAAGAACTTATATATTAAATTATAATTCATGAAGGCCCTGTAATCTTGATTGTGGAGAGAGTTAACCACAACTGTGTATGACGTATATTCACAGCCATTTTTCCTATGGTGGTATCTCCTCTATCTGAAATGAAAGGATGCAGCACTGTGTGGCAGGAAAGGAATATACATACTTTATTGCTCTTATGGTCCAAAAAATGGAACAATGTGATATAGATATCGCATATAGATCAGAGGCTCTACGATGGGGTACCCAAAAGAAACCGAACTAATTTTTTTGTGGGCAGAGCTTTTGTAGTACCGCGTTTTGCCACTATGGGCGCATAGAGCTAACATTCCTGAGTCGATAAGCCGACTACCGTTGCTTCAGAAGGTAAGGACTAGTTTCGGCAGAGTTTATAGTGACAACTGTTTTGTGTGATCGTCGTTTTTGCAATGGCTGATTTTCGTGAACAGCGTGCGACGGTGAAATTCTGCTTTTTGCTCAGGAAAAGTAGAACAGAAACTCTTGAAATGTTAAAAACGGCGTACAAGGACGATGCTATGGAGAAAACTCAAGTGTTTGAGTGGTTTTCCCATTTAAAAAATGGTGAAATGTCAATTGATGACAAACCTCGTTCTGGTCATCCTTTCATGGCCCGAACACATGAAAATGTTGAAAAAATTCATGATATCATTAAGGAAGATCGATGAAGGACCATTGAAGAAATTGTGGAGCTGTCGGGAGTGACCTGGAGCTCAGTTCAGTGAATTTTGACAGAAGATTTGGGAATGAAAAGGGTGGCTGCGAAATTCGTGCCACGACTGCAGACTGCTGAACAAAAACAAGGTCGCATGGAAGCATCCTGTGCTTTGAAAGAAGAGTCCCGAAATGATCAAAACTTTTTTTTGTTTCCTCGAATGAAAAGAGACATGAAAGGAAAGCGTTTTGCTGATGTTGCTGAGGTGAAGGAAAAAACGACGGAGGCGCTATCAAGCATCTCAAAAGATGAATTTAGGACAATGTTTTGAAAAATGGAATAAAAGACTAGACAAGTGTATTAGTGTAAGTGGAGAGTAATATGAAGGGGATTGAAGGTTTGTGCTTAAAATTTGAATAAATAAGTTAAAAAAAAATAAGTTTGGTTTCTTTTGGGTACCCCCTCATAAATGTTTTTGGTGCTGGAGATATTTCATTTATCATGGAAGAACTGTAGTAAACCTTTAAAGACTATGTTAATATGGGCAACTAGTATATATTTTATCCTCAAACAAATAATAAATATTTTTCAGTTTGATTTAACACAACTGACAGTTTCTTAAGTTTCATGCCTTGTTCCATTTATAATATCTGAGGCATTATTTTTCCATTGCCACTTGAGTCTCATCATATTAACCTATAAGCTGTCCTTCCACTACTTGCTTAATGTTCCATTTTCAAACAGAATTCCAGTGATGTATTTGCATGCTTTATCCAATATTTCATCTCATGCTACTCATACTACAAATGGAACAACATATGTCAACTCTACATATGGTATTATGTAGTGGAATGGAGACACGAAAATTTGAAGTATTATTAATCTTTGATATAAATGATAAAGTGCTGCAGAGTGAAAATAATAATTTGGAACTTTCCATAAACATCTGTTTCACTGACACAATATTAAAAGCGATCAGAGTCTGGAGCAGCTGAGGACAATATTGTTGTTACACAACTTCATAGCATTGTGGCAACCATCTTGTGAAAAGCTGCTTACTCCTCTACTGGCTGTATGTTGCACTTTTTCAGTCTAGATGTTCACGCATTTAATTTTTTTGATACTAATACCCCCCCTCCCATTTAAAATTCCACCATCATCCCCACACTTGAAGAGGATCTGAAATCCACTATTCCTAAAGGTTAAAAATATTCAGAATAACACATATAGAGTTTCTTATCTGCTGAGGGAAGGATACTGCTAAGCAACACCTGGAAGTGAAACAAACATATAACTTAGCAGGAAATTCCACTATACAGTACAATACAGTAGTGATATATATTCAGAAGAATCTTCGTCACATATACTGCAACATAGTGCATTAATATAATAAAATAAAATTACAATATATTATGAAAATTACACCTTATAAATATTCTCGACAAAATATATCAGAAATTGTGTTAGTATTTAAAATATGTGAATGAAGACTTAAAATGTAGTATAATGAAATTATTTACAAAACTACTTAAAAACATCTATTTAATTTAACATAATAAAACACATCAGTGATGGGACAGTGCATAAATACATGGATATTTATGCATACAAACTCTGTTACTGAACACATCAGTCTTCCAAGATGTGTGAATATTTAATCTCTCACTGAAAGCATGAATGTATGTCTGTTTTATTAAATTTATGTTTAATTTTCAATATAAACTGTAGGTGTATTCCAGGATTAAGTTTAGCTGATGCAAAGTAATTTCTTTTGCATCATATATGCAAAAGCTTAAGTTTTCTCCACATTTACTTCAACCCAAACACCTTACTAGTGTCTAACATAGCATGTGTGTTTTCTTTTTTGTGGTATTTATGTTCTTACCCAATGAATTATCATCAGCACAGAGCAAAATCAGTTGGATAATTTGAAGCTCTCATAATATGAAGATGGTGCTAATATTTAGTAATTTTCATCAGCTGATAGTTTCCTGGGGTGAAACTTTTGATGAGAGAATATGATGAATCTATAAGATCTTCACTTATGCCTGCCAGTGCCGTTATCATGTTAATGAAAAGTGAGTTCTGCAGAATGGTTTCCATTCCCAAAACAAATCTAAATCATATACTTACTTCATATAATTCTATATTAACAACATATTCTACTGTTAACAAGAAAACAAGCGGGCCAAAACAACAACAAACAGAATGAGCCTAAAATAAAACAAGGGCTGAATAAGTAAACATACTCTTTCAAGTGTATCATCTGGTCTCCTGAATTTTGATTGTATACTGTTTTCCTGCAAATGACTTAAAAAGGAATTGACAACCACAGCATTAGCAACCCATATCTATCAATTTCTCACAAATCAAAGCTCTTTTCATGTAACTATCAATGAAGTCACATATCACTTAAGAATAGTGTGACATGTTGATCCCCTCCCACCCCTCAGCGGTAACGTAACGCTCGCGTAATAGGCGAGTAATCACCCCGCATCCTGGCAGCCATGCGCGGTGACGTCACGAGCGGAGCCGAAGATAGCCGAGCCCCGTAACCGGGTAACTATGCAAGGCGAATCAACAGCGGTGACGTAACCGGACAGCGTGGCTAGCAACAAGGGTGCCTATTACGTGGCCGTATTGTCCGATCGAGGCTACATAGGGAGAAGTGAAGGCTATTCACAGTCAGTTATAAAGTAACAGTCGCCGAGTCGAGACGTAAAGTCAGCCAGTCAGTTGTATTGTGGCATTTGGAGTGTACTAATTGTGATACTGCAGATAGCAGTAACCGTAAATCTGTAATTTGGGTGATTGTAAGTGCGAATGTGAAATAAAATTCGCTATATAAAATACGGCGTGAAGTTATTTGTCGCGATATACGCCCGATACGCGACAATAGAAATTGAAAAAATCTATCAAATGAAGATATTTCCAAGCAAGAACAAACAACTGATGCATGTTACTGGAAGTTAACAATTACACAGAATCAGGGCACCTATTATATTTATATTGACCTCTTCCTCCACCTGCCCCCACAACAGATTAGGCCCTGTGGCTTGTTAACTATTCCAGAATTTATCTGAAAATTGTGAATCTTAGACACTTAGTAGGACTCCTTACATAGGGGATCAGTTTATCGCAAGACCACTACCTACACAAGAAAAAACAAATACAGAAATACTGCAGACATACATCCATGTCTCAAGTGTGATCCAAACCTACAATCCCAGTGTTCAAGCAAGCTACAGCATTTCATGCTTTAGACTGCATGTCTACTGAGATCAGCTATTTTAGAACATAAAAATTACAATCTGGAAGCTCAGCAAATTAAGTTGATATCAATGCCACAATTTTATTCTTCTTCAAGGGCACAAAGGCCTACACAAATGACATCGTCGGTCATTACTGCCTCTACTTTGGTTTCACATAAATAAAAATCATATGAACACAAAGTAGGAGGGCTTTTGGAAAGAAGCCTCCAGTGATCTGTTAAAGCAAAATATGAGGAAAAAAATTTATTATATACAAAAAAATAATTACATACTTATCCTGTTTCCCAACATAGTCACTGCCAGAATTGGGGCACTAGTTCTATCAGGGAATAAGTTTTTGTATTCCTGTGTCAAAGAAGTCTTCGCCTGTTAGCTCAGCCATATTTTGACACCTTTCATCAATGCCTTATCATTGCTGAAGTGCTGTGATCCCAACAACTTCTTCAGATAGGTAAACAAGTGGTAGTCACTCAGAGTAAGATCAGGGCTGTAAGGGTGAAATGCTCCAGCAGTGCTCAAGTGCAAGCAGCTGCATGCAGACATGCACTGTCATGGAGGAGCATATACTGGATGTCAGCATTCCAAGCCTTTTGTTATGAATAGCCAGCTGTACACAGTTCTTTTATTCTTCTGAAATACATTTCTGACACTGTGGTCTCTTACTGTATGAATTCCACCATTAGCACTCCTTTCCTGTCCAAGAAAGCAGTTGCCACCAGCTTTCCGGCAGGCATTCATTTCTTTAACCTCTTCAGCTTCTTTGGTGAATGTGTGCACATCCATTGCTTTGACTGCTCTTTGGTTTCAATATTCACAGATGAAACCCAAGTTTTATCACCTGTTAGTCACACAATGTGCCTGAGAAATTCATTACCATCTTTGTGATATCATTCTAAAAAAGTTGACGTTCAAGCTGTTCTCTGCATTTTGTGCACACCCATGAGCATTTTCAGAACCCATCTCGCATAAAACTTGTGACAGCCTAGCCTAACTGTGATAATCTTGTACAGAACAGTGCATGAAATTTGTGGAAATTCACATGAAAGTTCTGAAATTGTCTAACATCATTGATCACAGATTTCTTTGGTCAACACTTTGAACGAAAACAAGAATATCACTCACTACAGCTGGCCGTCTGACCACTAGGCTCTTCATTGTGAATATGTGTTCTCCCAGCTTTGAACATTCTACACCATTGTCTTACAGTTGCTCCATTCATTACATTTTGGACATAAACTGCTGCACATAATTCCCAACAGATTTCTGCAGTGTTCATGTTTTTGGCGTGAAGAAATTAGATAACAGTGAAAACTTCACATTAATCTGGCAGGATTAGCAATTGCAGGACACATCATAACTTACTCTGTAGAGACAGGCAAGTACACATCATAACTCACTCTGTAGAGACAGACAAGAACAAACACTACATGAACAGTTATGTGATGGCTTCAAGGCAATGAGTCATGTTCCACTACCTTGCACGTGCGAGCTATCCCCAGCTCCTACATTAGTTGCCTAAACTAAATGGAGGTTACTTCCCAAATAGCCCTCGTATCATAATGTATCAGTTATACAAATTCACACTCTAATGAGACGATGTAAATAGTATAAAGATCAGAGAGTAACAAATTTCTTCCAAGGAAAGCAGGAGGGCATGACTTTCATACATGATTTAGTAAATTTCAAATCCTAAATTCCTGACTGACACACTAAAAATGTGATCTCCAAATATGCACAGATCTAAAACACATTTAGCAATAGTTTCATGGTACCCACTGAAAAAGCAATAACAGGCTTATACTGCATGATTACCAGTATAGCATGTATTGTAACTGTAAGCTAGCATGTTATCACTAAATGAAGCTGCACACCTTGACATAGTATAGTCCCCACCATAACAATAATCATTCTGTCAGAAATATGACAGTCAACAATGACAAGAAACAAGATACACTTGTATCTACTGCAATACCCTCATGTACACACATTACTGTCAGTTCCCTTGCTAAGTCTAACCACTTCCAGTGAGAGCTGTTCCAGATTAGTCTGTAAGTGCATATTCTTGGTCAGCATCTCTTCTAGCATTCGCTGCATCCTTCGGTTTGATTCGTGTATGTGTTCATCTCCCTTCAACTTTTCAACGAACTTCTTCATTGACAGCCTTTCATTAGAAGGGGATGAAGATGATGATGATGATGTTGATGTGGCTACTGGACCTGAAAAGTGTTTCATGAAATGAAGACACCTTCATAGACAGTACTTCATCAGAACATGATTTATTTATTAGATGTTGGTATGTCATAATACACACAAATAATGTCCTGTTTTCATAAGAACTGGTGAAGATATAGCAAACTGAGAAGACTTTATTTGTGCTGTGGTTAGAGTGATTTTTGGAGTGTGTACCTCAGTGAGACTGCCATAGTTATTTGTAGTTACAGTCTGTAAGTGTTCAATACATTCAATTACCAATCCAAACCCCATCTATAGTTGCTCATACACATGACTATATGAATTAATGCATACACAGAAACTGCACTGTAATGTAGCTATGTTGGTGAAATAAAACATACAATACAAAGAATAAAACCACTACTGCTACGTACAATGGTCAAAAAACAAACCTGATTTTCCTTCAATACAATAGTACTCAATAAGAGCTGTCTTGCGCATCAGATCCTCAGCCATAGCAGCACTGCCTTGTTCCAGATGATTAATTTTTTCTTCCAAAACCCACTTCTCCTGTTGCAGAGCAGTGATCTTTGAAAGCAATCTGTAAGTCTCTTGTTCCAGATCCTGGTCTTTGGGTGGTGGAGATATCTTCAACAACAGAAGTCACAGCACTCTTGTTGAATGAATAATTCTTAAGTTATTTCACAATATTTTAACTTGAAAGTTTATATAACAAATAAAACTGGAAGATCACAGATACATACCAGCAGGATATGGCTACTGTAAGTACTAACCTGGTATTTGTTGAGAGAAACTATGGGGAAAAACCGGTTAGAACAGCTATCTGCCAACCTGAGATCCAAAATAGGTGTCTCCTGAACACAGGTTTAGTGTCTTGCTGCTACACCAACTAGCTCAATGCTAGCTCTACTCACCTGCATTAGTCAATCTTAAATACAGAATAAACCAAGTACCTTTGACAACTGGGGGTATGAAGGTTACTTGGGCTGTCATCCTTAGCCCTTTAAAATACATAATGAGTTTTAATAAAATATTTAATGAATGAAGTGTTGATGTGTTATTATTGCTACTAAACACACCAAAGAATGATACCATTCCAGATTACTAGACACTATGTTAAAGCAGTTGGAATGTAAACACAGCCGGTCATAGCTAACTGTGAGAAAGTATTATAATGGGTGACAGCAAACTCAACAGACCTTTGGTTAGGATATCTATCACTGGGTGTTAAATCACAGACCATTAAAACATGAGAAAGGTGTGTTACTTCCAGAACATGCTTTGTTCATATATTTTCCCGTTATTTATCATGTAATTATGTTTATCATAATATAGCAATAATTTTATGCTTCTTAAACTACAAGAAACATGGGTCATATATTTTATCGCACTACAGCAACCTCTTGCACTTTGCATTCCAATTTTAGCACTCTTATTTCACTGTCTCTGGGCAACTTCATAAATTAAAATTCATACTATGAAGCCTCTTTGGCTTTTCTTATTATTTATTTAACACTACATGTTTCGGCCTAACCAGCCATTATCAGGTGTATAAGACTGTAGATGAAAAGTGCTGCTCTGTTGTTATACCGTCGTATTTTGGATTTTATGAGTAATGTAAGATGCTTATGAATATTTTAAGTTATTTTTTTAGATTATCATGCTGCAGTTACTTTTAGTCACACAGCTCAAAAAAAAAAAAAAAAAAAAAACCAGCCCACCAGAAAACACACTCCAGACCCACAAAATGTGTGCTCAACAAAAGCAACCACAGCATGATAATCTATTAAAAAAAATTTAAACATTCTATAAGCATTTAACATTACTTATAAAACACAAAATACAACAGGACAACAGCAGAGCAGCAGCTTTCATGTATAAACTTATGCACCTGATGATGGCTAGGTAGGCTGAAACAGATAAATAAGAAGAGATAACAAACCTTCGAAGTGTGAGTTTTAATATATAGACAAAGCTGCCCAGAGAAGGTGAAAGGAGAGTGCTAAAATTGTCATATATTTCGTTCACTGTCTCTCACTGTATGCATTTCTGAGTCATATTAAGACGGAAACAAATTAGAGATTCAAAGAAATTCACAATGGATTAACTCTTCTGGGTCAGAATGGATAATTTAGTGAGTAAGCTGAATAACCAATTCAGTGATGCTGACAATTGCCAATACTGAGAAATCAATTTCAATGCCTTCTTGCTGCACGATCTTCTTAGTCAAACCACAGTGTAATCTGTTGTAAATTTTGATTTTAAACATATTTTTGTGTCCAAAATTGCTTACAAAGTTTATTGCTCTGCTCCACACCAGATATTATTTATAAACTAAACCACATATATTTTTTTAACCACTGGTCACAGACTTCACACCATCATATAGTAACATGTTAATGAACAATGAATTTGAATGGATTTAGAACAAAGCAGCTGTGGCTAATCTGAGGTTTCATCCTGGCACTGGCCTGATGGGACTGATGAAAGTCATGAAAAACTCTGTCAGGATAGCTGGTGTATTGGCAGAGACTCCAACAGACCACCTCCCAAATATGTGTCAGGAAGTTGCATGTGAGCCCTCTTGCTCTGCTGACCTGTACTGTGACACAGATTCTGAAGATCTTGATGGAAGTCACATTTCATCAGCAGACAGCCAGGAGACTGTATATGATTATTTCTAACAGATGGGCAAAGTTCATATTGATGAAGCATGTGCAATCATGTGACATTTGAAGTTCTTATAATCATGAAAATGAATACTGTTGTCTTCTCAGATGAAATCTTATGTAGTCTCATAAGTCATTACCACCACTTCAGTAGAATGTGGCAAGTCTACCAGACTACACAGCATCATATTCCAGAAGATAGTAATCTTCATATGCATATCAGTTTCAGAAGGAATAAAATGGACTGAACAAAACACCTGTGACACATTTTGACCGGAGCATGGCACAACAGTACATCAGCTATTAACATACTGTGAGGGAGCCTGAGATTCATTTAGGAGGGAAATACTGTGCTGTAAGCTCACCGAGTCTGGTACACCCATGAAACCATTTAGGCTAACTGGAACATATAGAAACCTAAGTGAAGTTCATATAGTTTAACAATCTGTCTGATATATTTCCTACTTGGAATGGTTTAAAAAAAGGGGGGGGGGGAAGATGCTTTATTGTCATTGCTTTTCAACTCTGCTTTATAAAACACCATCAAGAAGGTCCAAGAAAACTAGGAGGGACTGAAATTGAATGGGGAACACTGGCTTCTGATCTATGGTGATGGTGTTAACATATTAGGGGAAAAACATAAATATCATGAAGACACATAAAGAAGCTCCCAGCATCATACAAGAACAAGAACGAAGAGATCCTTTGAAAATGTGGCAAAATTTGAATATTTGGGAATGATAATGACAATCAAAATTCAATTCATGAAGAAATTAAGAGCACTTTAAATTTGGGGAATGCTTGTTATCATTCAGTTCAGAATATATCGTCTTCCATCTGCTATCTCAAAATGTAAGCACTAAAACATATAAAAATATAATTTTGCCTGTTGTTTTATATGAGTGTGAAACATAGTCTCCCACACCAAGAAGATAATAGAGAATGAAGATCTTTGATAATAGGATGGTGAGGAGAATATTTGGGCCTAAGATAAAGGAAGTAGCAGACTGCTGAAGAAAACGGCACATAATTTATATTCTTCACTAAGTATTATAGGGACGATAAAACGGTAGGCATGTAGCATGCATGAGGGAAATGAGAACTTTTGGAAGGAAAAGCTGAAGGAACAAGAGCACTTAGATAATCTATGCACAGAAAAATATTAATAATAAAATGGTTCTTAAAAATATATGATTGAAGTGAATGCACTTCACATGGCCCAAGGTAGGGACCAGTTGCAGATTCTTGTGAACATCGCAATAAACATTCAGGTCCCATAAAAAGCAGGGAATATCTTCCGTAGATAAGGACCCATAAGGTTCTCAAGGACTCTGCTACATGGAGTTAGTTACAAACAGTCAACAACAAAGAAGCTGTAGTGACAGAATAAAATTTAAAATTATTGACAATAGAGGGAAAATTGGATATAACCGAAAAGTGGACAGCTACCCAAAAAACAAAATGCACAATTATGTTCAGTTCCATGGTATTTACAATATATCTAATTATGAGGGTGGTTCAAGATTAACCCAGACTTTAGTTCTTTTCCTGATGATGTGGCCACCAGAAAATCAAAATTCTTTTATGGACAGTCAGTGGCAGAACCACACTCACTTCTGTGCATTAGAACTCATACAAGATGGCATTGGGCCTTGTCATTCTGAGTGTAGAACAGCGCTGTATCATCAAATTCCTTATAAAAGAGAAAGTAAAACCAACAGAAATTCTTTGTGGGTTAAATGCACAGAGGCTTTGTCATGTTAAAGTGTCTATGATTGGTATAATATGTTTTCTGAAAGCTGTGAAGAACGCCTGAACCTACCACATACTCACATTCAGCCAATAGCAGTACCCAATATGAACAATCGCCACATCAAAGAGCTATTTAGTGAAACAGCACAACATTACATCAACTCGCTTCACAGCAATGTGCACCAAGAGTGGAAGAAAAGACCTAGGAAACTGACAAAGAAGATAACCCTACTGCATGACAATGCTTGTCCACATACGGCAAATTTGTCAAAGGTAACACTGGCAACAATGGATTCAGAAATCATGAACCAAATTCCTTACGGCCTTGACTTAACCCCCAGTGATTTTCACTTGTTTGGACCAACGAAGGGGCATCTAGGAGGACAGACATTTCAAGCTTATGCCAGACTCAAACACAGTGTCCTGAACTGGTTATGCAGTCAACATAAAACCTTTCATGCTGCTAGCATCGGTAACTTGCCAGGACAATGGAAAAGATGTGTTAGTATAAAGGGAGAATACCTTGAAATGGAGCGAGAGTTCAGCGATTCTGACATGTATATTCTTTTTCTACAAAAATTAAGTCCAGGTCAACCTTGATTTGGTATGCAGTCATAAAAAAGTTTGAAATGCTTGGACTACTGAAAACTTCTTAAGAGGGTATCACAGTATCACACAAAGCTTCAAGCAACATTCTGCCAAATGATATTATTCATTAAGAAGAAGTTTGTAATGTACAAGTACACATAATTTGATATCAAGTTTATTATAATTAGTATGTAGACCTGTTGCTGGGCAACGACCACGAGATAAGCAAATATACAAGAACTGTTCTTGAGTAACGTCTTCATAAATAAACATGTCCTCACAGCAATGAATCCGCATGCAACGACAGGCGAACTGTTGGAAATGGAGTTTTCTATGCGGTCCATGCCGAGGATGAATGAGGCAAGTTGGTTAGTATTAGCCAGCGGACAATGACATAAGAACAGAAGCTGAAGAATCACCACCACTGAGAGCTGTTACCAAGCAACAACTAGCAAAGACTATAAGAGACTGAGGCTTAGAGTGTACTGTAGTGTGCAGATTACTGATAGTGTACTTGTAGTTATTAGTTGTGTGTATAAGTGTTCAATAAATCCAGTCACCAATCCAAACCCCATCTATAGTCACTCATACACATGATAATAGCAAACCTGAGACACATTTCTAGCCTTTCAATAAGATTTTTATATCAGAAAGTCATTAAAAACAAAACATGCACCAATGTGAGTAAGTATCCACAAACATGCATGGAGAAATTACAGAATGACTGCATCATCTTACATTGCCATTGAAGTTGCTGATAGACCCTGCAACTATACTATTTTCATGAGTAATTGATTCTTGTGGTTCACAATTACCGCTCATCAGGCTCCATGAAGAAACAGAACTGGTTTCAGGATCAAGACTCTTGTTTACATCTGTAAAATTAAATTTTTTAATTCAGCGTATAAAATACAACTTTATGCATATTTTGTATCATATGCAAAACTGGAACTCAGTTTCTGAGAAACTTCTTATGTTACCTACCTATTACACTAGAGTAGGCTGCGCCATAGCTCAAGAGGTTAGTCGCTGGTTTCCCACCGCGGTGGCCCGGGTTTGATCCCGGGTCTGGTCAAGTGGGATTTGTGGTGGACAAAGTGGCGCTGGGACAGGTTTTTCCTGAGTACTTTGGTTTCCCCTGCCAATCTTCATTCCACCAATTGCTCCACATACCTGCCATCTGGGGCTGATACAATAGGCCAGAAGTGGCTGCAGTACAAGGGACTTAGTCCCAGCCCACTAGCAATAAAAAATAATAATACCCATTACACTATTGAGTTATTTGCCACAATCTTTAGAGTCAATATATCCTGACATTATTGGATAAATTAATTTATATGTCATGTTTATGTTACATTTCAGTGTGCAACTTGAGGTATAGGACATTTCATTTAATCATTACATGGTGTTAGTCACGGTAAAGGGTTAAAAGTGCAATAATTCCTTTCTCTCTACGAAAATTCACAAAAGTTTCAATTTAATAAATAGATATTGAATAATTAATACAATATTATATTTAAGCATCCTGTTGCACTCCACATGATAAATGATATAAACAAGAATTTAAAGGTTTAAAATTAGAACTAAAGATTTTATTATGGTGCTATTATAATAAACTCAAAATTAACGTGTGTGAAGTAATCTACGGGTGGACAGCTATCAACGAAGTAGAAGTTGATAATGACAGGGAGAGTGTTTTAGATGTTAAATTTTGAACTGGGTGCAGTGTGACAGCAACGTGAGTGTTATACACCTGATGATGGCCGTCTGAGGCCGAAACATGTAGTGTAGGGAGCAAGATCAAAGACACAAAATATATTGTTTGCACTTGAGACGGAGTTTATATCATTTATTGAATAATTAAGCTTATAACATAAAAAAGATACAGTACATTTAATGAATTTAGGAATACACAACATCAGTATCAGCATCACATGAATGGGTTGATGAATGATAATAAAAATAAATAAACACAACTTTAGTAATATAAAACATCATGTACCAACTAATTCATGCAAAACAATAAGGCTGATATTGCGTGATATTTACTAATGGTGCTATTATAAGCACAACAGCTGTAGTCTTTCTCAGTGCACCCCACCTGATAATTTATCTTGCCAAGTTGTCTAGTTTCTAAAACCTACATCATAAGCCAAAGTAGATTATATAAGCACTTTCATTTTTAAACATTTTAAGCTATAAGCTTCATATCACAGTAACAGTATCAACCATACCTTAACAAAAAATTTACACACACAAGCACAAGGCTCCACGATAAGTACCTCACAATGTAAACTACACAGCTTTGACCTGCACATGGCTCACAATGGCACATGAAACACTGTTCAACAAGAAGCAAGGTAAAGTTATCCCTGTAACAGGCCGTGGAGACCCATAGAGGTGTGAGAGGTTGAGGCTACCACATTTTCTAGACAATCAGATCACAGATGGTGGTAAGACTGTCAGTCTTGCACACTGGCTAGTCTTCACCCCCAAGATCATTCCTGGTACACATTTCTGTTAGAAGCTGAGTCAACTCCAGGGCCATAGTGCGGCTGGAAGAATTAGGTAAACTGAAAAAATCCTATGATCTCATCGGGATATGAAAGAGACAAAGCATAAACCATTACTAAGCAATATCCCTTTTGACTTACTCTTCAGAAAAGACTGCTTTAAATCTTGGACAGGATACCAAACACCTTCCCTGAGGATTTTTATGGTTTTGATCAGAACCTTCAAGCATACGCCATGATATAATCTTGAAACAAGACTTTTCTTCAAGAGCTGTGAATTTTATGAAAGGGCTGATAAGATAAACACAAGACATCCTTGAAGCATAATTAGAAAGTCCAATTTCATTTTGGTATTTTTTGGGTCAATAAAGCAAGAATGGCTACATTCTATAAACCAGTTTGTTTACACTTCCCACAATAGTTTGCAGCACGGTGCCACTGTCTATTATGGCTTGTGACTAAATCTGCCTAGGCGCTTAGACCAACAGGCTTGATGATCTTTGCCTCCAATCCAACGAATTCCAGCTGATCCCATCTACAACTGCGGCCCCTGGCCTCTCCCTGCCAAGGGAGTATCTGCATTGAAAGAACCTTCTGCAGTGTTCTTGAGGAGAAGCAGATCTTAGCCGACTATTTAGCCGCCCGTGGGGAACCTTATGGAGGTGTCTGCCTGGTCGAGTGACTAAACCTTGGCTGGCTCTGCTCTCTCTCCCATCCGATGCTGAAGATGGTCTGGTGGGCGGTCTAAGTGCTGGTGTATCATAATGTTGGATACAAAAATTGCAATTCACATTCTATACATGCTTTTGAGTCTTCCTTTGGACCATTTCTTGATGAAGAAACAGCCTGAGGGAAGGGTTCTTAGTGAGAGTCCATGATGACTAACTACTACCATAACCACATCGGCATACCCCCCCACACACACTGCACTGAAAAAGTTGCAAGAAGAACCAACAACCAACAGAGGACAGACCGAGAAGAGAAAGGAGAGCAATGGCCAAACAACAAATACAAGAACAAAACTAGGTGCCCTCCCAAGTGAAATATTTCGAAAGTAGGTTTAGGAGAGGGAGATCAAACCCAGGACTTGCCTGCGGGCAAGGATCCCCTGGAGTCTCAAGAGGCCCTCAGAAAGCAGTGCCAAGTTTCAAAATAAATGACTACTCTAGGTCAATGCGTAATGATGCAAGCAACTAGTGCTGGCCAGGGGCTGTCTTATCTGGGAGTTCTTCCTCTTTCTTCATCTGGGTGGGCACTGTAATCCATATATGTTGTATATGTTTACTGACTTGTGGAACACCATTAGGGATATACTGAGCAAGTCGCTGTGCTCGTTGATGAAGAGCCTGTCGAGTGCTTCTATGGTGTTTTGTGGTAGAGCCCCTCCATGTTCAGACTACAATCAGAAGAACCTCTGTGCTCTCACCTTCAAGCCTATGCTTCAATTCTGGAAGCAGCGGAGCATATTTGTCAAGTTTACTGTCTCCCTTCCTGAAGGTAGTCCTTGTCCTTGTGGCGGACCGTTATGTCGACCACGAAGATCCCTCCCTGGTTCTTTACCACCAAGTCAGGTTTGAGGACCCCTCCTGCCTTTTCAGGGAGCTTAATGTAGGCTCCCTTGTGATGGCTGCTTCTCTTTGTCCACTATCCTTTGTATGATGTAGTCCTTGATTGTGTCATGTCTCTCTATACTCTCCTTCTTGGTATCTGTGCACTGACCTAAGATATGGCCTAACATTTCCTTTTGGACATGACACTTATGACACTCAATTTCATTTGTGATCTTGGCCCTGGCCAGTGTCGCCCTGTCACCCGCAACATTGGCCCTTAGTTTGAGGGCCATGATGAATTTGCTCGGTCTGCAAATGGTTGGGTTTTCGACCCAGGCGTTCCAGATTTTGTCCCCAATGAAGGTTGGTACTGCCTTTCCCTGTAGTGTTAGTTGGGCCCTTTCTCTGATCTCTTTTTCCTTCAAGCAGGTTTTGTGTCACTCAATCTGTCCTATCTTGGCAATGGGCCAGTTTATATGCACCACTCAGACAATGTCTTCAACTCTCTGCTTTAACACCGACTCTTCCAATACGGCCCTCATTACATGGTCTACATTGAGCTGGAATTTGAGGGCAGTGTTGGTAAAGGTTGTCTCCAGCTTTGGTATGCCTAGTCCCCCATTTTTCTTCCCACAGTGTAACAGGCCATTGGCAGTGCACTGTGGGAGGTGATAGATGGTTTTAATCGTTCTTCAGTGGTCCTGGTCCATCTTTCGAACAGTGGTCATGGGGACCATAGCCAGGACCAGGGTGTATAGGAAGTGGGAGATCATATAAGTTTTGATCAGCAAGGCCTTCTATTGCAGCTTAAGGGATAGTTTTTTAACCTTTTCCAGTGTATCCCTGAACTAGCTGTCCAGGTTTTCAGCCGTTACTCCCTTCCAGGGTGAGAATGTGTTGTGACGTCTCAGCCTCGGCGAATGGGATATTCTCACCGTTGGCACTTGACAGACCAGGGTCCAGCAGTTGCCAGGAATCCCATGTTCTGTTTAAACTGAAGGCCGCACACTTTTGTGCCAAGATGGTCATATCCAGGCCTCAGATACTCCTTGGGTTTCCTTAGTAGATTTTCTGCTCCTGAGGCCGTGAACAACACGAGTATTATGTCATCCGCAAAGGTGAATGACAACACCATAATGTCATTGCTTAGTTGAAACCCTTGCATTTCCTCTCGCTGAAGGAGGAGGGGTTCCAGGATGGCACTGAATATGAAGGGAGAAAGCAGGTCGCCTTGTTTTACACCTCTTCTGATGTTCATGGGCACTTGCTGGTAGCCCTGTCTGATGGCAGTGTGGAAACTCTTATAGGAGTCCTCGATGAGTTCTATCATCGCCTCAGGTATGCCCTTCCTTTGTAGGGCATCACCTGTAACCCTTTGTGGTATCGTATCAAAAACTCTGGCTATGTCCAGTTGGACTGCCGTTATCCCAGTCTTCCTCTTTGCCATTTTCAAGAGCCTATCGAACACCTGCACATTACTGAAACAACCCGCCTCCTTTATGAAGGCTTTTTGTCTCGGGGAGAACTGCAGGAAGACCCTCAGTTTTTGGTCTATCATGCCCCAGTAAATGTGGCTCAGGATTGATGCAAACATGACCGGCCGGTAGTTCCTAACGTCGTCGTGGTGCTTCCCTTGTTTCAGGAGGTGTAGTAACCATCGGCAGACAGTCAGGAAGCAAACTAACCCATCAGAAACAGAAGAATAACTTATAAATAAATCTCTGAAATTCCCTGATGCTCAGCAAAATGTCTTAGACATGTACAGTGATTAGAGTCCCTTTTGCATTCAATTTTTTTAATAAAAATATTTTCATGAACTAATGGGATTTAGAGAGGGGCAGGTTTTACACAAGGGCTTTGATGTTTTATGGGACAACAAGGTATATATGATTGCCTGGAGAAAACCATAAATCTTCCAAGCTTTTGTAACCCACAGACGCAGAAAATCTTCATGCAAAATCACCTCTTAGAAGTGGATGATACAGTTATAAATAAATCTGTCATTCTTCAATGCTTTGGGAAACATTTTAGACACCTGTACTGATTACTGTCATTTTTGTACTAAATGTCTTTAACTGAAACAACTTGACAAAACAGCATGGTTTAGGGGGTGCAGGTTTTATGAAAGGGTTGAAGAGGTGAACTTAGGAATTCTTGAAGCATCAATAGATATTTTGGTTTCATTTGGAACACTATGGGACAACAAAGTAAGAATGTCTGCTTAGAAAATCTACAAACTTTCCAAGAAATTTGCAATCCTGAGAGAAATATAAGGAAGCAAACTCAACCCTTAGAATTTGATGATTCAATTATAAATAAATCTCTTACATTCTTTGATGCATAGAAAAATATTTTTGACACACAGTAAATTGAAGATCCGCTGCTGTGAATCAAAAGAACTGGGTAACATCATGACATAAGAAGACAAAGGATTCCCTTTGGATAGCTAGAAATACATACCACAGGTAAATGGTTCCCTTTTCTGATGGTAACGGCTAAAAACAGTTTCTCCTTTTCCTTTACAACCTGAATAAGCAAGGAACTTACCTGTCTTGATATGTGTTCCCTCATTCAGAAGGTCTCGCAAGCGTTCCTGTAACTTCTCTGACCGTTTACGCTCAGCCGCTAGTTGCCTTCGCAAATCCTTCATTACTGCAATCCCTTTTTTTTCCACCAACTGTTTCTCTTCTCCAGCATCATGCAGTTGCTGTTCTAGTCTGTTCAAATCTTCATCCTTTTTCTGTCCTTCAGCTTGTACAGACTCCAGTTCTTCTTTTAATTCCTTATATAGAAGGAGTATAAATTTAGTATGTGTCTGATTTGAGTCACAGTACCAAACAGTAGTAATTTCGAACAGAAATAAATTCGCCCTCACTGAACTTATATTCAAAATTATCAAATATATTATATAATTATTACCTTCTCATGATTTTCATAAAAACATTTCAGCTGACTAAGTTCTTTGTCATGTTCAGTTTTCAAATGTTCCATCACATTTTCATAATATGTCTGAGTTGATTTAATGTTGTCTTCTGCTTCCTTCTGGCGACATTCTAACAATTCTTTCATTGTTTCTAGTGACTTCACTTTAACTAGGGCATCATCTAACTGGCTCTGTAATGGGGCCAGCTTCTTTACTTCTTCCTGGATGAGGAAAGAACACTAATGAATCAAAAGAAACTGATCTCTTAAATTTAATGTCCTAAACCAAAAATAATCTTTCCTGGAAAGATAAAAAAATCAAAACTGTACATATACTTTAACACATTGCGGACCGGTGGTTTAAACATTTAAATCACCCTGGGGACCAGTGTTTTTAAACCTACTACCCTAACTTGTGCACTGTTCACTTTAAAAATTAATATAAAATCTCCTAATTAATTTTATGAACTGAAATTTTTGGAGAACACTTACCAGAGCTCCTAGAAGTGCTTGCGCATGTGATATCTCTGGAAACATTCCCCTTTGTGAAGAGGCATTATGCAGAAGTTGCACATGTAGGCAGTTCTACTCTTCTTCTTGTGCTCTGCACACACATGGCACTGCCTAGAAGGGTGTTTCTTCTTTCAATATTCACTCTTCACAATTTTCACGAGAATATGTTTCCGCATATCACCCGAGAGTCGGGCAGGGGGGTCTACCTGAGGCCTCCGGTGGGTGCGAAAAGATGGCCCCGGCTGCACTACGTCTGTGTCTGACGCACGTACTGCCACCACAGTGATGTCAGTAGCCCAAGCTTTTGCCAGTTTCAACAGAAATGCTTTGTATTTCAAAGTACAATTTCTGTTCACCTTTTTGAAAACCATAAATGAATTGAAAATTGCACAGTTTATAAGCCACAGTGCAACTTTCTTCGTCCATTTTACTGTTTTCCTAGGAAGGGAATAATAGGCCAAGAACTGGTCGGCCCTATCAACTCCTTTCATGAACATATTATACTCGGAAATACAAAGAGGCTTCTTTACTTGCCCGTGTCGTCTTTGAACATCGACCATGCTCGAATTGTGAATAGTGGAAACCATATTCACAACGCGAGTATCCCTCCAGGACTGAAGAAGAATGTCCCCCTTCCTCCTGAATGCGGTGTCGCCACGTTTCAGGCGTTTACATTCCTCTTTCAGATCTGGAGGGAGGCCTCTGTTCACCCTAATTGTACCACAAATACGTACTTTCCTTGAAAGTAGGTATTCTGCAGTTGCCACACTGTTGTAATAATTATCTTGATACACGTGATAATTTTGATTGAGATAGGGACCCAAAACAGAAACAATAGTTTCTTGCAATTTCTTGCCTTCAGCAGAATAAATTTCTAAATTTCCTATATATCCTGAAGTGCTTTCCGTGACAACACAAACAAGTAGGGCCATACTTTGTGAGCTTCCCAGGATTATACGTTCGAATACGAAGCCTTCCTCTCCAAGGAATCACACATTCGTCCAAAGACAGTTGTTGCTCTGGCTTATAAACTGTCTGAAATTTTTCAACCAAAATGTCTAATAAGGGCTGAATTTTGAAAAGCCTGCCCGTTGGTTGTGGTTGCACTTCATTATTGTTGAAATGCAAACACCACCATATCTGTTCAAATCTCTTACGACTCATGAGTTTGCCGAAAATTGCAATTTCTAAAAATGGGTCACTTGACCAATAATCCTTCAAACTTTCTCTCTTCGTAAGCCCCATTAGAATGATTAGCCAAAAATTTTTTCATTTCTGTTGAAGTGACATCCACCCACTTCAAAACATTATTGGTTCTGTCGTACGCCTCACAGTGTTGGAGATAGTATCTGTTAGTTTCCTGACACAACAGGTCAAAGAAACTAAAGAAACTATCTCCAAAAAACAGTGACACAACTTCAGACACGTCCGTTGGGTCCGATGGCATCTGCTTCACCCCCGGATCACCAGTAAACTTTCCCAAAGTGGGGGTTTTGTCCACTTTATCCCATGCAGCTGTCCCGACACTCGCACTTTCACTTGACACATTTTGGGCAGCCCTGTGGCCCCCGTCACTGTCATTGTCACTGATAATGGCCTCGCTATCAGAAGACGAAGCAGTTGGCAAATCTGATAGCTCATCGGAGAGCATATCTAATATTTCCTGTCCTCCGAGAGATCGCAACTGCTTTCGTCTCTGAGCCATGTTGAACTGGTAGCTGCGTGGTTCATACGTGCAAGCTTGGATTAGAACAAAGCCAATTTTGTTTAGGTTGTGACAGGAAATGACTCTGGTCGAGTTACCAGATAAGGTAGCAATCATTCCCGAGGTCATCTACGCAGTAGTTATGATTCAACGAAGCCACACAGCAATATATAGCGTTTTGCAACATAATGTGACCGTAGAGGGCCATATGGCCCGACCGGTCCGCAACGCTTGGAAACGTAGAGGGCCATATGCCCCTCTGGTCCGCAATGTGTTAATTAGACTTTTACATCAAAACTTACTGAAGTGAATTGAAATGCTGTGTTAAACGTGGATCTGAATTTTGAAATATTCATTCATATCCACCAAGTTTGAGAAAGTGTATTCTCTCCACATATATAAAATCAGGTGTACCTAAGGTAAAGGTAAAGTTGTCTCTATGAGTAACTGAATAAACACTACACCATGAAGGTGTATGGGGGAGTGGATGTATAGATCTGCATTTTCCTGACCTCGGCACTACTTGGGGGGTGAGTGGTCAGCTTCACGCCCCGGCTGCTTTACCACCTGGGAAAGAGCCCCCCAGCACCCACTGGATAGGATGTTGGGTAGACCCCAGAGTCAGTCTGGATGACTTGGAGACCGGGACTTGAACTCTGGCCCATCAGTTGTCCAGCCCATAGCCAGTCACTATACCAGCTCCCTCAGGTGTACCTAAAACCTATCATTAGTAAAACTTAAAAAGAAAGTGGATCCATATTAGATATGACTGTCATTTAAACACAAAGTTCCTGGCAGACTCATAATGCCTGCTTTCCTATTACAGACATCCAGTCCCATAAATCTTATACTTCCAATATTATACTTGGGCAATGTCAGCATACAATGCAACAATAAAATGGAATTAGCTCATGGGTTAGAATGCTGTGTTCATGCAGACAATGGGGGTGGAAAGAGTCTTGCTGAAGTCATATTTATTTATTTCTTGCAGCTCAGCTTAGTTTAGCTTAGCTCTGTTATGCTTAGCTCAGCTGAGCTCCGCTCTGGTCAGCTCAGCTCTGCCTTGCCTAGCTTGTTTTGCTTTACTTTGCAGCAGTAGTTTTCCAAAGAACTTACTATACTACTACTTACTATTTATACTGATTTTGTTTACATTTAATCTGTTGGCTATAACCCCATAGTTCACATCATCATCATCATGTACGTAACTGCTAACTTTAAACAACATATTCATACATTTATACATAATTTGCAGAGTTGTTCATACTCTGTCTTCACACAAAACTCATATTACTAGCTTCAACCCCCATTACTTATCAGTGTCATATTGAAAGCAGAATAGAAATATCTGCACTGTTGCCATGTTGTTGTTTTACCTTCTACAAAAATGAGCATAACAAAAGTTGAACATTTTCCAAAGATCTATTATTAAAAATAGTTTCAGGACACTACACTATGTGGCATTAGTGTCATTCCCACTTCAAAAGTATGTAGATATGCAATGGTATAATACCATGAAATTAATAACTATGAGGCTCTAGAGAGAGAAATTGGAGACATTCCATCCACTGGCCCATATAAAGCGGAAAGGATGCTAGGGAGAAAGTAGTCTTAGACAACTCAAAAACTTAGATCAAGGGCTTGAATCCTGGTTGGTACATGGACATCTCCTCTTTTTATGCTACACTTTATAGGTGGAGAGGCCTTACAATATTCTGATAGTCTATCAAAGAATCCTGCCAAATTTCTAAATAATTCGATTTCAGAATTAATTATGTATCAGAAAATGCAAGCCAGTCTAATGAATGGTAGCTGAAGAATGATATTAAATAAAGTTATCTTAAAAATTAATTTTAGTTTTCAAGTAAATGAGCAGCTGCAACTAGTCGATACTTTTAAGAATTATTATTTGTAATTTGAATTTTACAGAAAAACAGTTCCATTATTCTTAATGAAACCTCATTCCTTCTGTGAGTTAGCAGAAATCTTCCACAAAGTTACAACCAATCTCTCAGCTGCCTTGCTCATTTCTAATTTTACACACTGATATCACAACATAAAGTCTTTGTGAGTCGCAGATATGGGGTTCTATGCATGGCTGAATATACTGTGTACAAAGAGTGTAAATTACCTGGAAAGCTTCTATTTGTTTTTTCAATTCCTCTTCTCTGTTACTAAATTCATTTGTGAGATTTGACAACTGATGTTTATAATCATCACTTTTTTGTTGGATTCGTATAGACATTTCATCTACAAGATTCTTTCTCTTCTGTGCTACCTGCAATCACATATATGTAAATGGTGCTACAGAATTTCCATACTTACTGAATTATTAACTGAAAACTGTTCAGCAAAAGCCTACTAATTCCAAGATGAAAAAAAGACACTTTCATCATGAATTCCTTATGTGTAGTATTAAACTGTAACAAACTGTGTGTGGCACACACACATTAACTATAAACATACTGAAGTGTAAAGCCATGTTCCCACACATCTTGCAGAGCCTTCTATCATTTTATGTTAACATTTTTGCACAAACACATGCTAAACACTTTAAACACTACATATTCACACAACACTTCTCAAGAAATGGCACTTGCACGTTTAAAGTTGAATACAACTGGCACCAGTTCAAAAATTATAAACTGAATACATTACTGGAAATTTTGGAAAAATATTATACTTCTTGATTATATCACTTTTCTTTATCCTTCCATAAACATACATTCAAAACACATGACTCAGGTATATTCAGAATTATGGCAAAGGATCAGATAAATTATTTCATAATTTTCTTCAGTCCTCCTAGGAAGATTCCATAAGTGGTATAAAAGTGGTCATGACTGTTTGCTCCCATTTCCCCTTCCCAATTCAGCTTTGACAGCTATCCCACTATATCTCATTCAACAATAATTATTTCAGCATATAATACAGCGGCATGATTGATAGACTAATTGAAATTGGAAGGTGCTATGGCATGGAAATGAATGTGGAAAAAACAAAAGTAATGAAAATTTCGAGACAACCAACCCCAGTCACAATAAAGATAGACCAAAAACAAGTGGAAAATGTGAAATGTTTTAAATATTTGGGTAGCTTGTTAACAGATGATGGAAGGTGTACTAGTGAAATTAAATCCAGGATTGCCATGGCAAAAGCTGCATTTAGCAAGAAGAAGAATCTTTTTACCAGCAAATTGGACTTAAATTTGAGGAAGAAACTAGTGAAATGCTACATTTGGAGCATAGCTCTGTATGGGGCTGAAACATGGACACTTAGGGCAGTAGATCAGAAACATCTGGAAAGTTTTGAAATGCGGTGTTCTAGAAGGATGGAAAAGATCAGTTGGACCGATTATGTGAGAAATGAAGAAGCGTTAATTAAAGTCAGTGAGCAGAGGAATATCCTACACGAAATAAGAAAACGGAAAGCTAATTGGATTGGTCATGTTTTACGCAGAAACTGCCTTCTAAAAGAAGTTATTGAAGGAAAGATAGAGGGGCAGATAGAAGTGACAAGAAGACGAGGAAGAAGACGTAAGAAGATGCTGGATGACCTTGGGGACAGAAGAGGATACTGTCATTTGAACAAGAAAGCTCTAGATCGCATTAAGTGGAGGAATTGTTTTGGAAGAGACTCTGGACCTGTCGTCTTGACAGATTACTGATGATGATGATAATACAGCAGCATAATTCAACTAAATAAACACCATGTTTTTCTCCCACCTCTCAAAGTATCTTCTTCAATGTTGTTTTTGCTTTGTTTTGTAACAGAAAGTTTTATCTTTTGCCAATTTTCTCTGAAATAAATATGTAGTATTTTTTTATTGCTAGTGGGGTGGGACCAAGTACCTTGTACTGCGGCCACTTCTGGCCTACTAAGAATAAATATGAATAATCTGAACAGTTTTAATACCAAGCATGACTGTTTGTGAAAACTGATGTCATAATCTCTAAAAATAAGGAACTCTACACTAAAGTCATAACAAAACTTTAGTTTCAGTGGCAAAAAGAATTCAGTTCACCTGGTGTTACTTACATCATCATGAAATGTATTTATGTTACACAGTTTATTTATATTTAGTTTGCATCATACCAATACATGGTGAATCTGAATCATACTACAATCTGCCAAGTGTCCAGATTGGGTGATTTAACACTGTTTCCTGGTATAATGCTAACATCCCCTGAATTCACACTTCATTATAAACAGTTGTGCTTATGGAATGGTGCCTGGGTATGTGAATTTAATATTCTAATACTGTTCCTGTTCCCACCCCCACCCCTTGGGAAAGAATTACAAGTTATTTGATGACCTATTCTTCATGTAAGCTGGTATCAAACCCCTATCAGCAAATTTATCAAGGTCCCAAAGATTTACTTCCCTGTTAAGAAATTCCTTATGGCTTTTTACAAGCAGCCACCAACTTAATGAAATCTCATACTTGCTTGCTTTTTGTTTACTATCATAATAGTGTATTACACACAAGAAATGAACTTATAAGGAAACCTACAGAAGAGTTGGCTACTTCCTCAACTCCCAGGAAGGTTAATCTATCAAGTGCACAAGGGTCACACTACAAAATGTTCAAAGCTACCTGAAATCCTGGGTCTAATATGGAGGTCATAAGATAACATTAGATCTAAAAAGGCAAGCCAGAATTTGGGAGGTGACAATAAACCACTCTTGTCCCTTACATGTTACACAAGAAATAATATTACATGACACAAAAATTTCATGTGATAATTTTATGAAAACGAAAATGTTCCCATCACTATACACACTGAGCACCTTCAATTTATTAAAAACGATGCACATATATTTCATTTTTATTAAATTGAAACTTTTGTTAAGCTGAATTTTGTAATTTTAAAGTGAATTAAAAGTTACTGGTAAATCTGAAATTCTGGTTATAATAAAAATATTTATACATACTGAAAATCATATATTTATTAAACTGAATGCACACATGCTCCAAGATAAACAAACCAACTTTCTTTTAAACACAAACTTTCATTATACAGCATCCTGTAATTCTGAAATTAATTAGCTGGATGGGTAACTAAAAATGGGAAATTTGAAGTTTTGGAGAAGGCATTTTTTATTAATATTTCACTGTACACTACAAAAACAGAGAGCTGTTTTTGCTCAAAGATGAAGGCAACATAAATCATGATAAAAAAGGCACAAAAAAAATAAAACATCATATTTCAATCAACTGATCGCTTCTGCTATTAACACTTTCACATCCACTTACCAAGCTGACTTCATCCACTGCACTAGACAGCTGATTCTTCTGCTCTTCCAGAGCACTAACTAGGTTCTGTTTTTGATTTAACTTCTCCTGAGTATCTGCCAAATGAGATTCAAGTTGAGACTTTTGGTGCTCAACAACACTCAGCTTCTCTTTTGTTTCATTCAAAACATACTCTAACTCCATCACTTTAGCCTGAATTTCCATAAGATGTTCCTTGGATGTGCTTTCATTCTGGAAGGAGAAAATAAGAGCAGGTATGATTATTATCCACACTGTGTGTTTCAGATACTACAAATTAAGGGCAGAGTGAGGAATTATAAACAGAAAAACCACACTACATTTCCTAAATTACAAGCCACTATCACATTTGGATCCATAATGTGTATATATTTGCTGTCTTTTAGTGCATACGATTTCACTTGTTACTTCACAGTACATGTTTCGGCATCATTCTGCCATCCTCAGGTGTATCAATCATGTTATACCATTACACTGCCTGCCATCAAGTGTCCATTTATAAAATGATATAAAATGTGTGTTCAACGTTGTTCAATAATAAAATTTATATATTAAAACTTGTTAAGATCTATCATATTACATGTCGTATATCAAACTCGTGTGTAACACCATTCATCCGCTATGGGAGTCTTTCTTATTTTTTATATACTGTGTCTTATGATGTGTCTTTCTTATGTGGCTGCGTGCGTTGTATTGCTGGACATATGCAATACAATGCACGCAGCCACATAAGACACAGTATATAAAAAATAAGAACGACTCCCATAGTGGATGAATGGGATAAGAAGAGCAAAGACAACAGGTGAAGGCCATGGAAGGCAGGAAAGGCTTGGCACTGATGGGTGCCCAGACAGTGCAGGACTGGTGCCCTGATTAGGCCAGTGTGAATGGGCCTGTGTTGCCCTGTCAAGAATCCAATTAGAGTATCTTGTTAAGGAGGGTTGCTCTGATCTTCCAAGGAGGACTTCCTAAGGCAGAAAACATTCTCCCTGTTCATATTATTGGGATGAAGCTCAATCTCAATTGCCACCCTCATGATGTGATCCATATATCTGGGTTTGGTGAGAGGAGGGTGGTGTAACAGAACTGAATGTGCTGCCCCAAGTTGATGTTATGCTCCCCAACAGCTAACTTTTTTGGATGTTTTAGCTGGATATGGTGATAAGTGTTCCTTCAACCTGGTGTGGATTAAATGGCCTGTCAGTCTAATACAGACCTGACTGCATTCATAGGGAATACCGTACACTCCTCTCAGTGGCCTCAGTCCCAGGTCATCTTTCACTGGCCAAAGACAAATAGATATCTTCCTCAGCAGGAGGCTGACAAACTTGATATTGTGGCAGAACAGCACCTTGCTAATGCAGTTGAAGATCAACCTGACATTAGTCAGAAAAGCAACTGAAGCTGGCTTGCTGTTGCTGCAATATGATAGAACCATACCTTGCAGGCAGAGCTGATGTTCTATCATCTGATGAAATTCTGAAGATCTATTTCCTTACAGCATTTTCAACTTCATGCAGTTTTGTTGCAGTATACTTTGTTTTCCCTCATCTTTTCAATCTGAATGGTGATTTGGCTACACTGAAGGCTTCATTTAATGACTCCACAGCTGCTTCTCTGCTATATGCACTTATTTCATTGCAACTATCAGTTTCATCTGAGGAGACATCCACTTGCTTTAACAACTGGTTACTCAATTAGCAATGTAACAGGGAAGCTTTTCCCTATATTTCTCACACACCTTGTATCCACTTTTTAAAGATGGCATTCTTTCATATAATCCATAAAGGAACATTTATTAGGCTCTTCCTATAAGCAGAGTGTCCTTCTTCTTTAAAGGGGTGGCAGCACTGTGTAGATATGTTTTTCTTAGACAACTAAGTTTTCATAAAACATTTAACAACCAAATAAAAGTACTGACAAGCATGATTCATGTCAGAAAAGATTCACTGTCACAAGTAAACTGTAGCATTTGACACTGCTGCAAAGGGTCAGAATATACTCATGAATACATATCCATGAAGAGAAAATTTCATCAGCTTTAAAAAAAAGCCCCATATGAAACCTGCAGCTTGCAGAGAACAAAAGTTATGACAATTTCTTATGAGGCACCATGCCAAAAAATGTTATTATTTTTGCATCCCTGCTCACATAAACGGTGCTGAAAATATCCCATGTTCAATGGAGTCACCAACTACTGCATGACTTATAAGATGGGTTTTAGATTGGACTTATTGACACCTTATACACAGTTCTCAGGAGTACAGACAATACAGCGCTATCGCTCATCTACACACTTCGCTGTTCACTGCTTCACACATACTAGGGTTCTCAGTCTTCACTAGTAACATCCTGGCAACAGATTTACAGCAGTCTGTCACTTAAAATCACACATGAATTCTTCTTTTCACTCCTTCTTTGCCATTATTCTGTAGCTGCCAATTCCAAAGACTTGACTCAATTCAATTCCTCTGCTCCCAACCTCATATCCTGGCAGACTGGCATCTCAAAACTTGACTCTTCACTTAATCTTCAACTACTGTTCTGTACTTCCAAACACTTCCTTATAACCACTGTGCATGGACCTTGCAGAAAATACAGCTGTATTATTGATAAGGTGTGTTTACCATGCCGCTGCCTAGCAACAGACATCCTATTGTCACACAAGTTGGCTTGTGCGGGAATATGTTTGTCGAGTCACTACATAGCAATGGGTATCTGTCACAATATTAACATGTATATTACAGGCATGTACAGACCTATGTACATGGATATAAGGCATGCTTCAGCCCAAACATTTCTAAACATTACCACAAAATTTTGTCAGGTTATATGGAAGTTTCTGAATGCTAACAAAATGCACTATTACCAATGGAAGGATACACTGCATATGAAGCAATAAACAAACTTCTTACCTGGCTGCTAGAAAGAATTATCTGGTCATTTCTAAGTTCAACAGAGAAAAAACTTACCTTTCTTTCTAGCAAAGAAACATGAGACTCAAGTTCTTGAATACGCTGTGATGATCTTTCTTTTAATTCATGCAGAGAAATCTGTGTGTTGTTTAACTGAACCTGTAGCCTCTGATTTTGTTCCTTTAACATAACCACTTCCTGCTCTTTTTCTCTTTGTAGCTGCTCATTGCTGTCCCTACAGAAAAAGACAAAAAAAAAACAAAAAAAAAAAACAAGTACACTAAGGACTCGATATATCCAAGGTGATATGACGCTACCTTGTATGCATGAGCTCTCCTCCACTCCTATATCAGTTACATAAAATAAATGGAAATTACTTTCCAAATAGCCTTCATAGAACACTGTTCCATGTGAAACAGCAAACTATGTAGACCTGCTCACGAAGCTAGGAAGAAAAACCAAATGTTTGTACTATTAATAACTAATATTTAAACACAAAGTATACAGTAAAGACTCATCAATGAACCTTTCAGATTTCAATCACATTACTTAGTTTCCCTGTGTTGTAATACAGGATCTAGAGCTGCCAGAATTTAATTGCACCCTGATTTAAGAATGGTGAAAATTTTATTCCGAGGATACCCAACAAAATTATTATAATTACTTGTGCAGAGACAATATTATATTTAAGCATCCTGTTGCACTCTACACGATAAATGACACAAATTCCGTCCCAAGTGCAAACAATATATATTATATGTCTTTGATCTTGTTCTTTCTACACTACATGTTTCGGCCTCTATCGGCCATCATCAGGTGTATACTCTTAACGTTGCTGCCACACTGAACCCAGTCTAAAATTTAACATTTAACAACACAATGTCATATTCTTCGTGTTATCAACATCTACATCGTTGATATATGTCTGGTATGTAGATTATGTTGCACACGTCAAATTTGATATTCTTGTAGTAGCACTTTAAAAATCTTTAGTTATGATGTTTTTAAAACCTTTTAAAATTTTCTCTAAATTTTAAATTTAAAATTTAGAGAAAATTTTAAAAGGTTTTAAAAACATCATAACTAAAGATTTTTAAAGTGCTACTACAAGAATATCAAATTTGACGTGTGCAACATAATCTACATACCAGACATATATCAACGATGTAGATGTTGATAACACGAAGAATATGACATTGTGTTGTTAAATGTTAAATTTTAGACTGGGTTCAGTGTGGCAGCAACGTTAAGAGTATACACCTGATGATGGCCGATAGAGGCCGAAACATGTAGTGTAGAAAGAACAAGATCAAAGACATATAATATATATTGTTTGCACTTGGGACGGAATTTGTGTAATTTATTGTGCAGAGAAGTGACACAGACTGTCAAGAAATATATTTCCATCACCTACGACTGGCATCATTGAAGTCAACAGTAAAATGCTATGGAGACCAGGTGGTGTCACATGGTAAATTACTTCCCATCTCAGAAAAGACATTGCTGTTACAGCCGCTATGTTTATGCATTGCAATCATAAAACGGGATCATATTTGTAGAATGTGAGGTTTTCACAGTGGTGCCTATGAAGAACACTGTCTTCTGGGACGTGGCACCATGAGGATCTTGCAGATTTCTAACCACCTCTCACACCTATTCTTCGCTGGCAGATATTTCTACCCTGAAGATGGACGCGATGCATTCCTCCAAAATGTCAGTTCACATAATATCTATGCGGTGCCCTTTCCAAGATGATGGAATTCTTCAAGATCACACTTGTCACATTAATGGTACATGCTCACAGAATAGTGTAAAATATGTCTTTTACTGCTTCATATCACAACAGATTAGTAAAATCACAAAACACTGTGCCAAAAAGGAGTTGCAACTGGCTAGTAGTTGCTAATTACGATAAAGGACCAGAATAATGCCATAATTTTAGATAATTTTTCTATACATGTCACATTAAGAAACTCACAAAGCCAATATTTTTTCTGATTATAAGTCATACTTGTTCTGTCTTGGTTCAAGTGCACTGATATTTCTTAAGTAGACGTTACACTGTAAGAGATAAGAATATTGAATAATTTGCTGTATCTACCTGCTTTCTATGTATAACTTCTCTCTTTCTTCTTGCAATTGCGAAAGGGACTCTTGTTTTCTATGTAATTTATTCTGCAGTTGTTTCACTTCAGATTGAACTTGCTTTTTCTCCTCTTTCTCAGCTTCAAAATGAGTCAACAATCCTAAGAAAGAGAAATGCTGTACTGAAAACTCAGAAGGTGTGACTGAACTTCATTGTGGGCAATGTCTATTTTTAAATTTCACATGCTCCTGACTGTGTCCTGAGCAACAAAATGAGAACAATTTCTGTTTCATTTATAGTTCAGTTTCCTGAAATACTTATTACAAAATTAATTGTATGAGAAGTTTCTGTATCATCTATATTTCAGCAGATTTTAATAATGATCAAAACTGTCATCAAATATAAATACCAACTTACCCCCTATGTTCTTTTGGTATGCTTCCAAATACTGAAGTGTCTGTTCAGCTTCTTTTAAAAGATCTGTCTGTTTTGTTCCTTGCTTCTGATAAGCAACATCTGTTTCATCTACTTGAACAAAATCTCCTTCACTACTTGGTACACTGGAAGCATATGAATGATTTAAGATTTGAAATTAACAGTTGTATTTAAAAATTAATTATCTTCCCATTTATTTTCTTTTAAAGGATACCATAAAAGAAACTTGTTGCAGACATGGTACCCAAAATATATTATGCTTGGAACTAAAATTAAGTTTCAAAGTGCCATAACACACTTCTTAACGAGCAGGCCCAGCATTTCTAAAGGTTTCTAATGGTAGTATATCACATTTCATATTATTAGGTTACTGGATTTTGTCAATTATCTGTATTCCATACAGAATATATTTTGAAAACTGACTGTTTCCATCCTCAGATGGAAAGGTGGAAAGCCTACTAAATTTTACTTAACGAGTACGGGAGCCAGATTTTCTTCTGGGCATAGAAACAGACTTAGTTTCTGAAATACTACATTCTGCTTGGAATACCAGGTGATAGATAAAGCATAGAAAACCCAGTAATACTAACTACCCATTACTTAGTATCAAAAACAAAAATAGTACAGCACATTAATCTGTTTGCTTTACAGATTAACAATTCTCACACTTGCTAAGAAATTTGCCATTTTGATCCTCATTACCATATATACCAAAGCTCAACTTTTAACATTTGACATCAGATTTTCACGGTCAGTTGAATTAACTTCTGGGACAATCTGAATCCTACAGCACATTCTCACATGCATAAACATTCCACATACCACTAGATCAGCTAGGGATGACTGTATTAAAACCACACCTGAAAAGATCTGCCCATTAATAAATTAGCACCACTTTATGTCAACAGATGGCATGAAGTGTAACAGAATAATGTTTAGAGGAAGGAACAGGTTTTCATATGATACATACGTATCTGTAGTGTAAATGTCATTTAAAAGAAGTATTGTGAGTCTTTCTGTGCAACTGCATTTATCCCTAAACAGCCTTTACATTTTTAGCAGGCAGCAGGGCTTGGCAGTCAATGAGATAAGAACCTGCTTCAAGACTGACATCTGATACCACTAGTAAATGGTAGAAAGAAAGAGATGAAATGTGAGGAAGGAAGAAAGAAAGAAACATCTCTTACTGCTGTCATGTATTGATCTGACTCATATTCATAAAGTGTGGGAATCAATTCTTGACCCAGATGGTGGATATCCTGACTGAGAAGTTCTCACTTTGAATGGTACACCTCAGTTCCTCCAAACTTGTGCGACAGTACCTCAAAACTGTTACAAACACTTCTTCACATATCCTTCCCAATTACTCATTCACAATCATCCTCCCATATGTGGTAGGATGTCCTTGTTGTTGTTGTTGTTGTTGTTGTATTTGTTGCAGTTGTTTGTATTTCTCTATAATTGTTGTAGTTGTTAATCGTATTTGGTTTGTATTCACTGTGGTAGGATGTCCTTAGTGTTGTGTTTTGTTTGAACGTGTTGTCGCTTAGTGTAATGTGTTACTTGTCTGTTGTGTCCTATTGTGTACTACTGCCACTGGGCTAAAACCCAACTGCAGTATAATAAATAATATACATATATATAAATAACACTGCATGTCCTACGAAATTGAGAACGCATTGTTAAATAAACTAGAAAACAAACACCTCTCGAAGTAGCTGATTTCTGTAATGAAAGGATTAATAGCAGCTGATATTTACACTTACCTGTTACCCTGTTCTGCACCTGCTTCTTTCTGTTGGCAGCCTGCAATACTGAATGACTGGATAATTTCTCTCAGTTCCTCAAGTTTTATCTCTGCCTTTCTATGTTCCCTAACTAGAATACTTGTCAACCCTGTCTTCTCCACTTGTAAGTGATGACCCTGCATTTAATACAAGACAATTTATTATTCAGAAATGGCTATTGAAGTTATCACTTTTTACGATACATACATACATACACACACCTGCATTACCACAAATGTATAATACTAAAAAAAAAAAAAGAGTAGTTTCTTGTAATTTTCTTAAAATTTTATTTAATCATACAGCTTAATTTTTTAAAAATGTTAAAAAATGATTAATAATATTCAACTCAGGTGAGTGTTTCTCATTTGCAAAAACTACTCCCTTCTCACTCCTCTGTGGAAAAGGGAGATAGAGTTAATTCAATGCATTATCTTATATCCTGGTTTTAAAATTTATGAAAACAGAAGATTAATATGGATGGTATGACTTGCAAAGCTCTTTTCCTTTAAAACATATTTAAATTACTCTCTAAGAGACAGATTAGGGGAAGAACAAGGGGAGAACCAGGGAAGAACATCATTTCATATTCCAAATTAACACAAAATTCTGGGAAGAATTAATCATGTACTTTCCATGAGACAACATGAACTGCATAGAAAATGATGCGTCCAACAATTCTTCAACTGTTGGGTGCATATTCATTTGCCATGGTAACATTTTTACCAAGCTGCTGCCTTACAATGACAGGGTGATTTTTACCAAGCCACTGCCTAGCAACAACAGGGAGACACATATATAGACACAGACTGATGAGAGAGATTCATGAAGTATGCCACTGAGAGAGGTTCAGGTGCCATGATATGGACAGCAAGTTTCACAAAGATTGATTCAGCCATTCAAAAGGTTATGGGAGAAGGGGATACACAGACACCATGGAGATTACAAAATACTTTAATTTTTTCAAAATAAGGAAAGGCTAAAAATCAGGTGTAAAACATTGCTACTGGTATACCATAAAAATAAATAATTACAAAATTAGAAAAATATTGATTTGTAGCCTACATTCCATAGCACAAACTGGCTTATGGTAACATGCCCCTGTGCCTGCATATCTTGACAGACTTCCATGAAATTCTCCATTAACATGTCATAAGAGACCACATCAACATTGTGGGCTTATAAGTTTCTCAAGTGGGAATGACACTGCCTATCTTAACAGAGACCTGACTTTTGTGTACTATTAAACCTTAAAAAATACAACATTAAATAACTTTGTGAGAATGTAAAATAATACAGCAGCCACACAAATTTTGCATTTTGTTTTAGGCCAATTGCTACAACTAAAAAACCACTGGAACTAGGTGTATGAATCTCTTCATGGATTCTGTAAATACTGCTATAAATTCTGCATGATAAATATGCTATATATGCAACAATTACAACCATGGTCACAGCATGAAAAATCTCAGTACAGAGGGCCTACATGTCAAATCTGATATAGTTAGAATCTCTGCCAGTGGAATTTATACACAAATACATATTGTCATGTGAACTAAGGGCAAGGGGAGGGTCCACACACTGGCATGCATTCACGTCTATTTCTGGACACATCAAAACTCTTCCCCCATCTCTCTCTAGTCTTTTCTACAAAAGCCTTGTTTGCTCACAAAGGTGCACAATTCGAGAAAGATTACATGCATAAAACAGTGGCTGCTAGCCCCAAATTAGGTCAGTCCTGACTTGTCTTAGTTGAGTGTGGATAGCTAGCATGGACATATGTCAACACCGATGCAGAAGAGTGCATGGAATGGATCACAGATTACTTCAATGCAAGACAGAAGATTAGGACAGTGCAGGAGGAAGAGTAGTGGGCACAAAAGAACTGATATCAAGATCATAAGTGGTTACTGACAGTGAGATAATAACTCTTCCAAAACATGATAAACATTATAATACTGTCACATGATTGAGTGACTACAGACGGGGTTCAGATTAGTAACTGGATTTATTTAACACTTACTAATCATACCTACAAGTACCTACAGCACTACTGCTAATTCACATACTCTACAACTCAATACAACAAGCATTAAATCTTTTCAGCCTGCAGTGTCTTCACATGTCGTTGCCTGGTAATAGCTTCTAATAGCAGACATTCTCCTTACTCTGGGTTCCCATGCTATCCAGTTGCCTCAGCTACCAACTTCTAACAGAAACCGCTCACAACGATTGAACTGCAGTTCTCTGGCTCACTACCTCCACTGTATTCAGCTGCATTGCGCTAATTCCCAGGCTGGCAGCCTTTTCCTACCAACCGACTCCCAACTCAACTAACTAAACTCTAGACCTGTCCTGCCTATAACACCCTGGCATGGAGCGTGTAGAAAACACCACTCCTCATTGTTATAGTTCTGTAGCTCACTTTCTTCCTTGGGAACATGTTTGTTTACGAAGTTGTTACTTAGTAATGGCTGCCATATAGCTGCTTATTCTGTGGTCATTGCCTAGCAGCAGGCATTGTTTATAGTCATTACTTAACAATAGGTCTACAAGCTACAATATCATTAACTGTGTAATTATTATATATAGTTCTTGTCATTCTCACCACAGAGAATAAACCATTTTAAGATAAGTAGCCATTATAACTTCATCCCAGAACTGGTTTACATATTGTCACATTAGGGAGTGATTATACAAGGAGTTTGGACTGGATTTACTGATCACTTAGAGATCATAACCACAAGTAACTATAACATTAAGCGGCCTCCGTAGTCTAGGGGTAAAGTTCCCACCTCATGACTCTAGGTACGCGGGTTCAAACCCAGTGGAGGTCGTGGAATTTTTAAGGGCAGAAAAATTCAGGGAACAAGTCCTTCGGGAGGGACTTTAAGCCATGGGTCCCGTGTCATAGCTTTATGGCATGTAAAAGAACCTCATGCCCCAAGGAGGCCTCTGAGCCAAATTATTAAGGACATTTCCCGCCCAACAATAGTCTCTAACGCCTCTAGTAGATGGGGGAAGCATCTAGATACCGCTGAGCCAGTAGAGGCCGAACTCGCTGGCTGAGTCGGGACTGATGGCACGCACCAGTATCGGTAGGGTACAGAGACTGGTAGAATATCACAGGGGGGCGTACAATAGACCACTGGTCGCGGTGCATGGGGAAACCCACCCCCTCCAATAATAATAATAAAAATAATAATAACTATAACATTATCGCTAATCTCCAGGCTTTACAAATCACTAAAGCATATGCTAACCTTTTCAGTCTGTTCAGTCCCAGTAACAGATCTCAACGATGGAAATTCTCCAGCTACTGTGCTCACGTCATTACCATCCGGCAAATACCCCACAAATTAACTACTGCTCCAAATGACTAACTCTCAGGCTGACAGCCATCTCACACCAAACTCCTAGTCTTCTCTTCACAGACCAACTTTCATCTGCCTAATGCCCAGCTGGTGTCCTTACTACAGAACCCCTTGGCATGGACCACACAGAAAACACTGTATCCAGAACTCTCTCTATTGTTGAGTATGGACTCATTGCCATGGCAACCTGTTTGTTTTGTGGTCACAACCTAATTACAGGTCTACACACTATAATATTAACATACCTCTCTCTCCAATTCTGCTGAATTTCCTGTGGCATTAGCTGCATCATTTAATGTTCTCAATACAGCTAACTCATGTTGAAGTTTATCATTTGTTTCAGTTAACTGCAAACAAAGAAAATTTTCACTCATACCAAGGATAGTAAATTTTTTGTAATATGAAATTAATTTGTTGTTGCAGTATTAAATATGCAGAAGTCAAATCCCATATATATCTTTCCATCAGCAGTACCTTGGATCAATGAATGTAGAAGCAGTGGTGTCAGGAGTGGTTGTGGTGATGTCATGGCATATGTGAAATAAGTTTATTACTTTTGATTTGTGCATAAAATTATTAAGCCCACTGCTTCAGCCTGGGGGCATGCAGTAGCATAATTGGCTGAGGCGCTATGCTACAAGCTGGAAGGTCACAGGTTCGATTCCTGATGAGATTACTGGATTTTTCAATCAACCTAATCCTTCCAGCCACACTATTGAGTACCGGAAATCTTCCTGGGGATACAGAGTAGTAGGTGCATAGGGCTAACAACCTCACTGTCATCTGTTAGTGGACTGTCTAGAAAAGTGTGGAAGCCTCAATGTTTCATAACTCTATGGGCCTCCATGGCCCATTACATGGATAGATTTACATTTTTTTTACTGGTTCAGCCCCATGTCCTCCAAACAATGTTTAATATGATGTGCATGCAAAATCAGCATAGCCCTGACATAAACCATATCTGCTACTTAACATGGATCTATAAAATTAGGATGTCAATATCACATTAAAGGAAGCTACAAACAGGTGCCACAACAAACTCTCATAGCAACAGCCTTACTTACAGAAGAAAGTTCCCGAAGCAAGGTCTCATTTTGCAGGCGGAAGTCATCTTCCTGAGCTTCAAGTTTTGCCTGAAGGTTTTCATTTTCATTCAGAAGTAGATCTATGTCTTTCGCTTTCTTACTTTTGTCAATAGATTTCTGCGCTTTCTGGTATTCTCTCTCTAGAGCTCCAAGTTTTGAAGACAAAGCCTGATTATCTATTTTGAATAAATGAACAATTTAACAATTAATTATAAAAGTAGCACTCGTGATTACAACAATAACAAAAACAATAACACTAATATGAAAAAAAAAACTTCTAAAATAAGCTTCTACATATAATAAAATACGAGGAGATTATCTGAGAGCCTGATACAAATCTTTTGACTGTCTAGTAAGAGGGACATGCTATTCACACCAACCTGGAGTCTATGCCTTCAGACTGACTGTGTACTCAATAGGCCAACAGCCTATACATATTACAATTTCCTTCCAGCATCACTCCACTAAAGCTGTGAACAGCTACTTCTTATGTCAAAATAACAGGTGAGAGTCACAAGTTAAAACAAGTGTTCATGTCAGTACAGTTTGCTTGCGGACTAAATCACGGAGTTCTTGTATGATACCCATGTAAATAATGCGCTGTACCATCGGTACAGCAACTGGTTAAATGCCCGAGGGGTCAGAATTTCTGTCCTGGTATACGTAAGATTTTTCTCTTCTCCACATCATCCAGACCAGGCCCACCCAATCTCCTATCCAATGGGTAATTGGGACTCTTTCTATGGGGGTAAAGCAGCTGATGTGTGAAGCTGACCACCCACCTCCAACTAGTGCCCATGTAAAGAATACATGGATCCATACATCCACTCTCCCATACACCTTCATGGCTTAATTAGTTAGGCTCAGGGACTTCACCTTTTTTTACAGGTCCCAATAGAAAAAAAATATTCATAGAATTGTAAACGAGTTTAAACAGAGTACTTGGATAAAAAACAAGCAGAACAAAATACTGGATGCTCACTGAAAATAAAATGGAGGACACTGGTGCTAGGCCTGAAGAGTCTCCTAAAAATCCCTTATACCCCTTTCACATGAGATCAAGGCTTAAAGTTTCAGATTTAAATGTTTCAAGTTTGCCCTGTTTCCTGAAATGAACTTCAAATTTTATGGAGGTGCAAGGAATGTGTACATAATTGCAAAAAATATTTCTGGCATCTGCCTGTAAAATGTACTACAATGCAATACTATTACAAATTTTTTACAATCATATAACATGATTCTTACCTCTGAAATGTACTGACTTCATGTAATGAAAATGCATTCCAATGAAGTACACATAGTCCAAATGCATCCTCTACTAATTTTTATTCATTATTGGCCTTTATGTTCATTTATTGCACACACAAATCTACTGTTGCGAAACTAATCACAGTCAAGTTAGAAATTTATTTTCCTTGGATTTCATTACATATTACCCACTCTGAAAAATATTTTTTTGCATTTTGATTTATCCTTTAAGTCATGTACTACTGTTCTGCACTATCAGCTATTTTTAGACATTTTATGGTTGTACAATTATATAAAGTGCATGAATAAAAAATCTAACAAAGCAAATCTATCAACTAAAATTTGTCAGAATGTTACTGTTACTATTCCTGCCAGTGAAAATACAAAAGGGTCATACCAGAATGTTGTCACTGTGACTTTAAGTAGAACTGAGGATGGGATGTATAAACTGGGAACTCAAGAAAATGCCCTAATGAATTTGTATTCAAGATCTTAGTTCCATACTTGCAAACAAAATTTAATACCATAACTGATGAGACTAAAGGAAACGAAAAATCTTTCAGGTATACTGCAACACTGTCCATGACTGCTGTGGGATCTGGCTGAGGATACAATAAAGGCACTATATAAAACACTGTGGCTCAAATTTGTTCTTGTGCATGAAGAAGAAAATTCCATGCATTTTGAAATGTCATTATAGCAGCTTGGGGAAAACAGGTAAACAGGAATTAACTTGGAACATTTTACTGAAATTTATTATCTAGCTTTTGATATTTGGGAATTTTCCTTTATCCAATAATACATTTTGGTCTCCTTTCATACATATAATTCATTTTTATGTCAGTTTCTTTCCAAGATGATTTTCATATACAGAACTTCTTGGAAAATTCTGATAAAAATAAAACAAATGGAAAGTTAATTATTCTGATTCATCACAATTTCGCAAAATATCCTGTTCTAGCAGTCTTCATAAAATCTCAATAATAAATGTGGGAGATTCTTCACAACAATAATCAAAAGAACTATTTCTAACTAATGAAGATGTAAGAATTACCTTTTACTGAAAAGTGCAAAAAATACTGTCTTTCAACTTCAATTCTTCTTCAACTCTACCAGTTCTTCACAGGTACTATCAACTGTTCTTAAAGAGTACCAGTTTTTACTAGCAAGAACTGGTACTAACAGATTTCAGATTTTTACTGTAATACCTAGATTCCAATGCAATATCTCTCTCTATGCATAAAAACATTTAGTAAAATGAGATCAGTGCTATAAGCCACAGCAATGAACTGTTGAGCATTAACGGTGCATGAACGTAAGTTACAAATTTCAAACCAATAACTCTATATATGTGATTGGTACCAGAAGGAATGACCACCTTCATATACCTTCAACACATTTATCATCCTATCAGAGAGGGGTGTATTATTCAGGTGTAAAGCTATTTAACACTCTCCCATCAAATATCACAGTTTTAAAAAATGATAAAAAGCAATTTAGGTTTGCTTTACAAACTTATTTGCAAAGTAACACATTTTACTCAATTAATGAATTTGTCAAGCATGTAAGCGGCTCAAAAGTTAAGAGTTAATAAATGGTCTGTGTGCATGAATTGTACATCACTGAGAATTGCTTGTTGTAAGTGTAGTAGTATGTATGAAGCCCGTTTTTTGTTATGAATTTTAATATTTTATAATGTAACTGTTTGGATGATATGGCTTGCGAGTGTGTGTCGAATGGCAAGGTGTGAATTTGATTGTGGTTTTTCCATGACCTGTGTGTGCTGTCCTGACAACTTGAGCTATTCTGTCTCAGGTTTGAGTTTATATTTTATTGGACCAAGGACGAATGATGTGTAGTCATCATGAATTTGTAATATGTGACATGTTTCATATCCAGCCCTATGGGGAGATGATTGGATCCATGAAATGATAAATAAATGTAAATGTTAATGTACATAGTGGGTCACAAATGGATGAGCAGTTTTTTATTTCAGTGTATCATGTTTATCCTGGGAGTATTGATAACATTTTGATAGGGGTATGTGACGTGTAGTATGCTGTACAAAGAAGAAAGCTTACAACTGACTATCTGTGCTGTTACTCATGGGAGTTTCAGCCTTGACCTTTTACTTCATAACATGGAGGTCTTGAAAGAAATAACGAAGAAAGATGGGTAAGCTCATAGCATAAAAGCTTACATAACAAATGATGAAACTTCCCACTGAATTCTCAATGGATGTTACACCAGTATATATACAAAATCTAAAATATGTAGATTATATGATCAGCCATGAAAAGATATGAAAACCTGGATGCTTGGAAACAAAATTCAGTTTTCGAAAAATCTGGTCAAAAAGAAAAGAAGTGTTCCTATGTAGAATACCTTCATTCTGTAACATGTGGCTTGCATCCATTTTATAATAGGTACATCCGATGGCTAAAAAACATTTATTATCTAATACTTACTACTGACTGCTTCAAGAATTATCATATTACACAACTACTTGCATCTCTATTCAGGGACCAAGCTGGCAATTTAGCAAATATTTTTTATATACGAGTATGATCCATATGTAACAATCCACAACCATATACCAGTCTCTAAGCACCTTCAACTTACCACTTCTATATTTTGTGCACTGTTCCTCTAACCCATAGTTAGCAGTTCTTAGCTCAATAAGTTGTGTCTATAAAAGAAACAAAGAACGGCTGTATTTAACTTAATCATCAAATTCAAACCTTTAAAGCTGTGAGTCAAAAGGCACTAGGAAACAAAAAAGTTTAACCATTAAATATTGTTACATACAATTATGCAGTCACTCTGATAGATCTTTAAACTGCTATGTCTTCAAAGTGCCCTATGCTCTGTAATGTTTAGGTTTCTCAACTGTTTCAGGCTTTAAGGTTGTTACTGTCCCCTTTTTCTTTCTTTGTACTTATGTGCCGGCTTCGGTAGACCACTTGACTCCTATCAGGATTGTGTTATGGCAATAACTGTACCAACCGGAAACTACTCACTTGAAGTCAGTCCACTGCTCAAAATAACAACAAAACTTCTGCTGTCCACAAACTGTCCATTTATTCAGAAGCAAAATATTATAACTTCCTTTGCAAGCATGGAGTAATGTGGCCCTTTAATGTTATAAAATTTTTAATGATTCAAAGTGAAGGACTAATGAATTGAGAGAAACACAGGAGAGCAGCTCAATGATGTCTGCCTAAGATCAATTCAAGACACCAAGTTTTTTTGAAGACTGGTATCCTGCGGGAGCATCACTTCATCCCCCAAGAAGGATTCAAATCGACGGCCTCCCTCCCAGACAAGAATTCATTTCATATTCATTGATTTTAAACAGCCAAATTCATCATGAAATCAGCGCAAGCCAATCACATAAAGGCGCTTGAGAATTAAACAGTTCCCAAGGTACAGAACTCGGAACCCCACATGTGAGAGCGTTATTTTCTTTAGTTTACGGCCCGGCTACAAAATTCTGATGACACTTTAGGACAGCTACTCATGTCAAGAACACAAAATTCACATCTTCAAAAAACTACAGACTTGCCTCCTGTGGTGACCTTGTTCCCTTCTGGTCATCCCAACTGAATGTAAGCAACAACAAGACAATTGTTTTCTGTCCACATACAAAAAACAAGTCATAACATGCTAATAAATTGGTCTCGCCAATAAACCAGCCACCCTTCCGAAATGGCTAAAGAGGACCATAGCATCCACGGTGAACTGTAGCAGGTTTATTTCAGAGAAATACAATTCAACACATAGATAATGGCAATCACACTGGTGCTGTGGCTTTCAAAACACAAACAACTGCATACTGAGCCAAGCACTGGCCTAGGGGTTAAATTTTTGAGCCACTAGTAGCTTGGCATCCTATTCGACACAATGCTTTCCAATACTTCTCTAACCCTGAATTATTTCTTTTTTTTCACCCCATCCATTGCGGTCATCTCTACTGGTGAATTTACATTTGGTGAGATGGTAATCTGTGATTTGGAGTGGAGAAGAGCAGGTTAAGTCACCCAGATAACTGGGTGTACATCCAAAAAGTGACAATTCTAATGATGTTCGGTTGAGGTACTCTAAAATTTTCTTTGGATTTCTCCAGTTGTGCTCAGCTCCAGAACATTAATACTGAATTACTCAGCCAACTTACCTTAGTTCTGTCTATGGCACTTGAATTGTTATTATTCGTTATTTTTCATATGTACCCACTCATAGGCCTCAGCCTTGTTTTATCAGCAGTTGTGTATGATGAAACTACCTTAAGATATCAGCATTTATGACTGCAACTATATGAACATATTGCATACATACACACCTTTAGTAGGAGTCGGAATAGCTCAGTCTGTATAACAATGGGCTAAGGGCTGGATGGTCAGGGTTCCATTCCTGGCATGGCAAAATTTTTCTCTTCTCTACAGCATCCGGACTGGCTCTGGGGCCTACTCAGCCTTCTATTCAATGGGTACCAAGGGTGATTTTTCCTGCAGTAAAGTGGTCAGAGCATGAAGCTGACCACTCATCTCTATCTAGTACCAAGGTCAAGAATGATGGAGCTATACCTCCACCCCCCATATGTTTGTATGACAAGGTAAAGCTATCTCTGTAACAGGCTATGGAGGCCCATAGGGTTGTGAGATGTCAAAACTGCCACATATTCTACACAATCACAGATTGTGATGAGGTTGTGAGCCTTTTGCGGTGGCCACCCTTTACCCACCAGGAAGATTCCTGGTACTCATTAAATACAAGGGATCCTCCATACAAAGTAAGTGTCAGGAGGCAACTTCAGTACCTACATTATAAACCAAATTGACATTTATGCAATTTTGAAATCCCTTTTATTATGTATGTAGTAGTCATGCAATGACTAAAATATGTATATATATAAGGTACATTTCAGACTGGTCAAGAATGTAAAATGGGAGCACATTAGATTTTCCACTTTGAGCAAAATAATCTGAAGTCTGCTGCACTTTTGAGCTGTTCTGGCTCCTAATATATTGATACAGTATATGAAAAACTGCTGACTTGTAAACCTGACATAATAATTGTAAAAATACTAACCTGCAGTTTCATGTACAACTGTATTTCTATGGTATGATCTCCACTTAGAGATCCTATGCTTTCATAGTGATACAACTGTAATACTGATCCTGTTTTGAAGTGAGTGTCTTGTGAAAGTGGGTTGTATTTCCATTTTTGAGTAACCTGCCACCTCCTCTCCTCAAGGCAGAGGGAGCATGTTTCTCTGAAATGTTAACAACACAGTCCATCTCCACTCAATGCATCACTCAAAACAGTATCACTTTCTCCATTCTCTTACAGATCTTTAAGACTTTGGTCTTCTTACAACCATAAAATACAGGTTAATTAAAAATACATTCAAAATGTTTTGGTCTGAAAAATGAGTCATATTCTATTCCAATTACATAATATTAAATGAAAACTCTTTTCTCCTTTCTTTTTGTAACATTCACAACAGACTTTATCGTAGCGCGTTTCAGTACCAAATGAGGACACAGAAATATGGAAGACCATGCTGTAAACGATCATGAAACCATGATTTACAAAAGTAAATTCATGAGTTTTCACATGGTACTTCGAGATCCTGTCTGCCTCCTACACTGGGATTAATATAATATGCAGAGATTTTCTTCACAACGAACACCTTCAATGAGTAAATTGGTAAATTTCATTATCTCCAGTACCTGAAATTTGTTTTCAGTCTTCACCTAACAACTAATGTACCTACATCGGATTTCTAAATACAGCACAATGAAACCATGAGGGCTATTCAAAATTAAATGATAAAATAATGTAAATCGATTCTCATTACACACTGAAGAATAATTTATTCCTTACGTACTTGTAGTCTTCGAAATTCTTCATCTGACAGCTGCGATGTCATATTTCCACTGTCATTAATGGGTACACGCAATATCACCTAAAAGCACTGCTGCAACAAAAGCCTTTATTAGCTCACACGAAATTGGTGGCAACATAGTGAAGTGCTTTACAACAAAAACTGTACATCGTTATACACATTCCGATGACAATGTTTGAGTTTCTTTTCCGCCTTACGTAGGTGCACAATACATATGTATTGCTAATTTCCCCAAATCAAACGGCTCCTTAGCCCCAAATTCCACTTCAAATCAACAAAATCTTCGTTAACCTATAAATCATCCCACCTACAGACCACTCTGACCGCTCAGACGGCTCAGACCGCAGAAGCTCAGACTTTCCTTATTTCAATGTTGGTTACAACCTTAGTGGTCGATAGTGGTCACCATGAATCACTAATAGGATAACTGCAATCCAACCTGGCGATTCTGCAAATATTCGCTGTTGTAGTTTACACCCACATCGACATAGCAATTCCCTGTTGCGGCAGTATTCTGTCAACGGTTCTGTATGTGTATTCGTCGAGAGGTGGACACATGCGTTGACCGTATATTCGGAAGAAAACTAAGTACAGTGAGGGCTATGCAATACGCTATTAGTCTCTGCTCTTAAGGAATATTTAATAAATCTAGGTTGGTGTTTTGCTCAATATCAGATATTTTGATTCTCGAAGTTTCATTTCTGCACTTGTTTACAAACAGTGCATGGAAGTGTTGTGTTTACTGTTTGCGAATTGGAGGTGTTTACAAAATGAATACTAGGTTGTTTAGAGATACGTCTAGTAACGTATCTGTGGTTTTTACCGACCAAGGCAAACCGCCAAAAACTACAAACAACACGGACGAGAAAGTATACGGGAACGAAGATATAGATTCTTCTGCTCCAGACAAACCCCTTGACGTTGGTGAACATTATGTGGTGCGAAGGCCCGATGGTTCTTTGCGTGAGTTTTTTCCGTACGTTTGGTATTTGCTCGCTATGTACAGTGAGGGAAGAGCTTTGAAATCTTACAAAAAATTTAACACTTTAATTGTGTGCCATATTGAAAAGAATTTTTAGGTTTCTTGCAGCTGTCAAAATTAGGTGGTGTGTCTAGTTACGGTAGAACTTTAATCCTCAACTGTACTTGTAGTAATGTTTTGCAAGAAGATAAAGGGGAGGTAACAGTTTAAAATAATTGGCGGTTTAAGTTTCACATGAAACCATAAACTTGTTAGGAGATGGCTGAAGTGGCGTTCCTACAGGGAGCTTGAGAGCTTGCTCAAAGTCTTAAAGCTGATCTGTTGGGACACATGCTAGTCACATCAGCTCGCAGCGCATACATTCAGATTCGTGGTGTACTAGCAAGCTGATGGGCTATAGGCATTGCAGCTTCTTTCCAGTATTTCCCCAGCAAAGTTTTGAGCTACTACCGTAAAGTGAGTTAGTGCCAAGGTCAAGAAAACTTGGGTCTATACATCCAATTCTTTGTACGCCTTCATGGCATACTGCTTAATTATTTAAGCACAGAAACAACTTTTACTTTACCATAAAGTGAGCATATATGTTATGTGCCTATCGACCATAATCTCGAACCCCTTCTACAGTGTTAAATGTTGAATGAGCTGTGTTACTTTTTATCTTAGAACAGCACATAAGAATTATTACAAACTGAAACAAATTTTAATGTATGATATGCATATGAAAAGTAGGGAAAAGATGCTGGCATGAATTTCAAAATGCTACATTTCCCAACAGAAAAGAAACTATTCATGCAATTGTAAATGAATTTAGACAGATGGGATTGTTACTGGACAAGAAATAAGCAAATCAAAATGCCAAATGCTGACTGAAGAGGAAATGAATAAAATTTATGATAGGCCAGAACATTTCATTCACAAATTCCTTAGATCCCTTGCACACCAGTCAAAGCTTAAAGCCTCAAGTTTCCTCTTTTTCCAAAAAGAGACTTAATGGTTTGAATCCTAACACTATGAACATGCAAGGAATGTGTATGTAACTGCAGAGATCATTTCTGGCATCTGCTGTGTTCTGGGGGGTTTGGTTTGTCATTTCTTAGCCTGATTTATTTATTTTTTGTTATCAATCATCGATTCATTCAGGTACACAGCCATTGGATATAGAAATTATCAGTAGATATTGTAGATATTGTATAAGATTGTCTTAACATAAGATAAATAACAATTAAAATATACACAGTGTGTCCAGGTTCTGTTAGGACTGTGTTCATTAAAAATACAAAACGTGAATTATTTTCAAAATTTCACTCTTTTTATTCAAAATAGTTTCCTTCTGAATCAATACATAACTGGAATCGACTGAAAAGTTTTCAAAAACAGTCACCGTACTCCTTTTGTGAAATCGCATTTAAAACTGCGCTACATTCCCTTTGGATGTCCTTGATGGTGTCGTGACAGTCTCCGTTCATCACCAACTTAACTTTTGGGAACAACCAGAAATCTACTGGAGCCAAATCTAGTGAATACAGAGGATGATCCAAGGACTGTGATCCATTTTCTGGCTAAAAAATCGCGCATGATCTTTGATTTGTGGGGTGGAGCATTGTCGTGGAGGAGCGACCAGGAACCTTGCTCTCGATATTCAGGTCGAATTCCAAGAATTCTTGCCCACAAGTGATTGAGGACTGTGAGATAATAATCAGAATTCACTCTTTGACCTGCTGGCAGAAATTCATTGTGAATAATTCCTTTGGAATCGAAGAAAACGGTTAGCAGTATCTTTACTCGACTCTTTTGCATGTGCACTTTCTTTGGTTTTGGCTTCTTTGGGCTCAACCATGCTGCACTCTGCTGCTTTGTGAGAGGCTCATATTCAAAACACCATGTCTCGTCACCAGCAACAGTCGATTTTGTAAATTTTGTATCACTTTGGGCCAACCGTAACATGTCTTTGCAGTGTTCCACTCTGGCATGTTTTTCATCGCCTGACAGTGTGTGCGGTACAAACCATGCACAGACCTTCCGTTTGCCCAAATCCTCGGTCAAAATTTGATGCACAGTACTTTTTGGTATTGCCAAAAGCTCCTCGATGAGTCCTGCTGGAACACACCTGTCTGATGCAAGGATTTTGGTCACTTTTTTCACATTTTCTTCAGTGCGACTTGTTCTCAGCTTTGATGCACGTGAAGCATCTTCAATGTCCTCCTTGCTGTCACGAAATACAGCATACCATCAGAAAATGTTTGAGCGACTCAAACAGTCACTACTATATACACTTTTCATCATTTTGTATGCTTCTCCGGCCTAACTTCAAACAAAATTTGACGTTGGCTCTCTGTTCAACTGCCAATTTCCAACGAGCGTCAGAACAATACTGTTACGTTCAAGGTCAGAACACATGATGCAGCAATGCTTGTGCTTTGAATTATAGACAGCCACAGCTGAAACTTCAAGAATCTTAACACCACAACTCGCCAACAGATGGCATTGCAGGACAAAATTAAAAAAAAAATCAGTCCTAACGGATCCTGGACACACTGTGTATATATAAGAAACTAAATTACGAAGCTATAATTACTGGAATACCCCAAGATCAAATTTATTATTCCTGTCAAGATACTCTTCAACAGAATAAAAAGAGTTTTCTGTAAGAAACTTTCTCAGTTTGTGTTTAAATTTATTAATGTCCTGTGCAACTTGCTTGATATTGAGAGGTAGAAAGTTAAATAATGTAATACCGGAATAATATACTCCTTTTTAGACTTTAGTTAGACTTATTATATTTTAGCATCCTGTTGCATTGAGGCATTATCCTTATTATTAGAGTACACTTCAATAATGCAACAATGTAAAGACATCAAGAATATGTCACTCACTAAAAATGTATTTTAATACTTAATGATGTTAAAATCATTAAAATGTCAATAGGACACTAAAAGTATATTTTATACATTAAAAGTGATTATCAAAATTTCTGAAATGTTTCTAGTTTAAATGTAATTTTCTAGGTTTTTGCAACATGTCCCAGCCTCAAATGGGCCATCATCAGGTGATTTTTCTTTTGAGGGAGACCACTGTACTGCACTTGTTCACCATGTTCCTTTCATGCATGTCAATGTTTAGTTCAATCTCGTGACTAGTCACTGCACTCTTTTGTGGCTATTTGTAGTTTTTGTGTGTTGTGTTTTCTTCTGTATGTATCACTGTTGTGGTCTTTGCAACTTAATTGTTACTCTTTGATACCTATCACTTAAATAAGATTTAATTAATTCACCAAATCTATATACTGTGCCATAATACTCTGATTTAGTTACTAGGATGTGATTTACAGTATCAAAAGCTTTAGTTAGGTCACAGAAAATTCCACAAACTGATGATTTCTTATTAATTTCTGATAAAAATTTGATATGTTAAGTTAAATGTAGCCAGTTCTGTTGAACTATTGTTTTTGAATCCATATTCATCCAAGGCAGTTATATTATTTCCTTTAGTATGTTGAAATAATCTACTATAAATAACTTTCTGAGAGATTTTAGAAAATGATATTAAAAGGGATATTAGTCTATCAGCAGATATCTCAATTTCGTACCTTTTTTTTTTAATATCGGGAAAACTTTAGACAATTTTAAACGTGTACGAAACATGCTAGTGTATTTAAGTAAGATTTGAGGCTTTCACGGCGGTGACTATGAAGAAAGCAGTCTTCTGGGATTTGGCACCGTGTATACGAGTCTGCTTTTACCGGTTCTCACGGTCTCTTAGCTTGCAGATTTCTTATATTTCTTCTTCTACCCTGAAGATGGAGGCGATACGTTCCTCCGAAACGTCGGTTAACACCACATATACACGGTGCCAAATCCCAGAAGACTGCTTTCTTCATAGTCACTGCCGTGAAAGCCTCAAATCTTACAAATGATATTATGTATTACAGTATCCCAACTGAGCATTCCAAGTTTTTTTTTTTGTATAAGTTAACCTTATCAAAACTTATTGAATTTAGTGTAACCTAATTTATGCTGATAAAAACTATTCTGACCAAATATTGTTTAATGAATCATAATTTTAATAAGAACTAGCCAGGTTTAATACAAACTGAACAGACCTAACATGTGACATTGACACAAAACAATTATTTAAACCTGTTTTTCGAAATGTAATAAAATTAGGCCAAAATACCAATTTCAGTTTAAGAAGATATTGAGAAGCATATAACTCTGTGACTAGTATATGCTTGGGTTACTTTGAACAATAGGAATTGTGTGGGTTGCTTTGAATATGTGGTAAGGTATGGTTCTGTTACAAGTAAGACATAATTGAGGCAACATGTTTGTCTAATATTGGAACTTATCAGAACACTGGTCCAGAATCCTTGTAATGTAGAAGTTCTGTTTCATCTTTCCAGTGCCAGTTGTTTTACAGTTTATTTAAACTGTTTTTAGATCCAGCCATTATTATTCAGTCACGACGTAATGATGATGAAGGATACTTCGATTATTATGTCCATTATGAAGGATACGACAGACGTTTGGATGAATGGGTTCAAAGAGAAAGGTCAGTTTTAGCATTGTAATGTAATTTAAAATATATGCAGAATGATACGCAGTTGAAGTGGGGCTGCATTTTATTGGAAAATGGATTTTTTGTCATTATAACTGTTGTTGCAGTAGGTAGTTGTAGGTTGTTTCTTTGTATTCCTCTGTTTTGAAATTGTGTACCAATTTGTACAATATCAAAGTGACTGATATACTGTTTTAATTTTCTAGAACTAGTTATATGTTTTAAAATGATCATTAAACAATTGGACATTTGTTTTTATAACAAGTCACCTATGTGCCCCCCCCTCCCCAAATCATAGTGAGTTGAAGTTATAGACAGTGTATTTTTCTTCTTGCTGAGCATTATACTCACATTAGAAGAGAAGTATCCTATGACATATGTTTGTGCATTTTGTTAAGATTACCTAGATTTAGTTATATCTAACAAATTATAAAGTAGAACAAACTGTGGTGTGAAATGAGTCCATTGCTAATAGAAAGAGCTGTCAACCAAAGACTAATTCTGCCAGAAACTTGCCAAGACTTCAGAACAAGAAATTGAAGAAGATAGACTTGAAAGGATTCTGACGATGGTGTATACTGTACTTCTTTTGGCTTATTTTGGACTTCACCCATTGTCTGGTATGTAAAAGACAAAAGACCACGACATTTCGGAGACTGGATCTGTTTCCGTCTTCAGATGGATAGGGAAGGATAAACCTACTCAGTTGGGCCCCTTAGAAAGAGCTAGTCTCAAATAAGCCAAAAGAAGTAAAGAAATTGAAGAAGTTTTGAAGAAGATTAAAGTTCTCAAGAGTTATTTAAAACACAGCTGTATCCTCACAGAGTTTTGGCACATCAGTAAGATTTAATGTAGGTGCTTTCAGAAAATATAGCTGCAGCCAGCAAAACATTTCACAAGTTATTTGTGACCCTACAGGAGATCATTTTATAGTTTATTTTAGATGTAGAGGGAGTGTAAAGCTATTTAGGTTTCTGCTGTCATGGTGGGGGTCCACATAAATTTATGTATTATTTTGGTGGTGGGGGGAGGGGGTTGTATATAGCAGAGTCTGAGAACCCCTGGATTAAGGAAATGATATTGAGACACATCTTGGTTCAATCAGATGAGCTCACATTCACCCAGAAGGAAACACTTCCTATGATGGCTGTCAGCAGATTGACTGATCTGTTGTCCATCCTGTGAGTCTCATTCATGGCCCTAAGGACATGAATTTGAATGTCTGGGCTGCACATTCAACTGTGTGTCACTCCTTTAACAATTGCAATCAGAGAGACTGCCTGTGACAATAGCAGCCAGTATAATATCCATGAGCCTGCCAACTTCTCATTCATTATAACAAAAAACACAGCGGGCCACAAACACATACAGGACAACATTAAAGAACCCTCTTCTCAAGAACGACAAGATGGCACACATTTGGCCCCCGTCAAAAGAAATAATAAGAGGGATGACACGAACCAGCTTAGTTTATGAATTCCAATAGAATTTTAACAAACTAACTATAAATGTTTTAAAGTATTGGAACAGCCACTGTAGTTGTTAAGACTTTAGATTTTACAGCCAATTATATATTGTTTATATTATATGTATATATTTTAACTTTTAGAACATGTACTGTAATGGTGGCTTCTAACAGTATTGACGTCAAGCTGTCCATCTGAAGATGGTCTCTGAAGACCGAAACATGTAAGGGCATGAATAATTGAAATAAGAAAATCTTAACCAGTCACACTGGACAGAACTATTTAACTTTTTCAAAAAATGTGGTGTTAAGGTGGTGGTTCCTAACTGGGCATACGAGGGGGTACCCAAAAGAAACCGAACTTATTTTTTTTTAANCTGAGCTCCAAGTCACTCCTGACAGCTCCACAATTTCTTCAATGGTCCGTCATCGATCTTCCTTGATGATTTCACGAATTTTTTCAACATTTTCATGTGTTCTGGCCGTGGAAGGACGACCAGAACGAGGTTTGTCATCAATTGACATTTCAGCATTTTTGAAACGGGAAAACCACTCAAACACTTGAGTTTTCCCCATAGCATCATCCTTGTACCCCGTTTTTAACATTTCAAGAGTTTCTGTTCCACTTTTCCCGAGCAAAAAGCAGAATTTCACCGCCGCACGCTGTTCATGAAAATCAGCCATTGCAAAAACGACGATCACACAAAACAGTTGTCACTATAAACTCTGCCGAAACTAGTCCTTACCTTCTGAAGCAACGGTAGTCGGCTTATCGACTCAGGGATGTTAGCTCTATGCGCTCATAGCGGCAAAACACGGTACTACAAAAGCTCTGCCCACAAAAAAATTAGTTTGGTTTCTTTTGAGTACCCCATCGTGTGACTAGGTGTAAGTAAACTCCTCAATCATTGACTTGATTGAAGCATTTCGCATTTCATGCCATGATATGTCAGTGACACCTATACACATACCTGTTATTAAAGACAGATGCAATAAAGTTTACAACATAGAACTATACAGGAGTACACAATTGCCTACCAGCTCATCAAGGGCAGGACTGTCTTATAAAAATGTTACATGTATGAACACAAATCTCATGCAATTGTCACTGCAAACTACACTGTTCAGAATGTACTGTCATGTAATAATCCAATAGAATAAATAGGATAATTCCTCATCGTAATCCCTTAGTTACTATTTTTGTGTGAAGTCCTTGACCATCTGTAAGTACTATCAAACATGTCTGAATTTGAGATGCAAAGATAGAGTGGACATAATCTGTTCCTATAACTCATCTGGAACAGAACATCAATAGAGGAGCTGGTTTTGGACATGCAGTTTAAACTGGGTTTATTATATACCTTATTGCTTGGTCAAACAATACTGTCAACATTGCAAACCTAATTTAGTACCAGTATCTGAAGTAGTAAATGTCAGAGATGGCCAGCAGTGCATTAGCCAGTTGATAAGTTAAAAATACAGATACAGATGCACTTTGTGCATAAAGCATTTGTTATAGACTGTCGTCAGACATGTAACTGTCTAAGTTGCTGCTTTCTAACCTATGTATATGTATGTATGTGTGTGTTTTCCAAAACAGGAGGAATAAAGCATATGTATAACTGTAAGTAAAGGAGGAAGGGAATAAATTTTTACACCTCCTTTAACATCAGATTCTGTTTATTGTGTTCTCTTCAGTATTCTGCTCAGTGATGGACATCTGACCAAACATCTTTAGAGGAGACAACAGTGAAATAAAGTTGTTGAAACAAGAGCTTTATCATAATGTTTATGATGATTTTCAGTGGGGGAATCCCAGTCATATTGTTTGTGACTTACATTTAAGGATTACCTTGTATAATCATATATGTAATGCATGTGACCAAATGAAATGCAATGAATGAAGATAGTGTTATTTTCTTACACACCCTTTCCCATATGATTAAGCATAGGTTAGATTGAGTTATATGTCAGTTATGTTACCAGCTCATCACTGCTATTGTGGAATTCATACCCTCAAGACAGGACCAACATAACTTAGGGCCCTGCCTTGGAGATATGCATCCTACAATGGACTAACCAGGTGGGTAACATAATCAACTCATTGTAACCTAACCTAACCTAACCAAGGAACAAATTCTGAACCAAGTCCACCTGAGTTTTTTATGAACACAAATAGTTGAAACAACTAAGTAGAATCATTTGAAAGAACAGTACATTTTAATCTATTCAACAAAAAAATCATCACCATCATACATGTTTTGGCAGAATTCTGCATCTTTGGAGGGTGTTCTAATCAGATTTAAAAGCTATTAAAAGTCTAAAATACATCAAAATACAATAAAATTGTGATTATTGAAGGAATTCTCCAATCAGTTAACTGACTATTCGATGTTCTTCTTGTGAAGCACACTGGAACTGAGTAAAGAGGCCTTCATATGTTGTTATTTCTCTCTCTGTAAATGCACCATGGTAAAGGATTCTTTACTAGATTTCAGCTATATAATTTGTTTTCCTTTTTATGCCCTACAATAGTAGCATACTTATTTTGATGTTGCCTGTTATGTTATCTTTTTACCATATACTGTGTAGATATTAGGATAACTCTATTGATATAGTGATGGGCTACAAGCTGGACAACCCAGGTTCGATTCCTGGCAAGATTTTTCTCTTCTCTACAGCATATAGACCAACTGTGGGGCCCACCCAGCATCCTATACAATTGGTACCAGGGGCTCTTTACCCAGGGAGTAAAGCAGCAGGTGCATGAAGCTGACCACTCACCTCCATTTAATGCAGAGGTCAAGAAAGGTAGAGCTATACATCCGCTCCATATGTCTTTATGGCATAGTGCTTAACCAATTAAACGCATGAACAGCCATACCTTACCATATACTGGTTTACATAATAATGTTTACTGTTGCATCATGAGATGACTGATTACTATTTTTCCTCATATATCAGGCTAAAATTCATGACTTTTCCTTCTTCACTCTAAGTGTAGGCCTCCTCCCACAACCATTATTTATTCTTCTGTGGCAATGATGCTCTTCAGTTGTCAGAACAGTTTTGTGATTTGGTTTTGGTTGCTGCAAAACCTCATTTCCACAATTAATTGAAAATATTCTGAAAATTTAGCTTCGAGCACCTGTTATCTGTATAAAAGCATGACTTTTGTGTAATTTCATGGAGGGAACTAGGAACCAGATGATATTTACAAAAGCATCTCAGCACAATTAAAATGAAATACTGCATGCAGGGTTTCTTTAATTGAAACTTTGTCTTATAATTCCATATTTTTGTGTGTATTTCATTGGTTGCCATTTATGCAGTAATATAGTAATTTACCAACACATTCACTGAAACAGTTGAGTGGTTAATTTCTACAGGTTGTAATTGTACTTAATTTTCAGACAGCTGTATTCTTGAATTTTTCCTACATCAGTTTGCTGGATGTAGTCTTGCATTGCAGAGGCACATATGTGACATTGCATAATTTCCACATTTATTTGTAATTGTTACTACTGCTTGTCCTATATCATGTAACAATGATCTGTAGAGACAAAATAAATACATACATACATGCTTTGAAAATGTGGCACAGTTCAGATATTTTGGAATGATTATAACAAACCAAAACTTGATTCAGAAGGAAATTTAAGAGGAGACTCAATTCGGGTAATGCTTATTCTCATATGCTGTCTAAAAGCATAAAAATTAGAATATACAAAACTAATTTTTCCTGTGGTTCTATATGTGTCTGAAACTTGGTCTCTGACATTAAGGGAAGAACGTAGACTGAGGGTGTTTGAGAACAGGGTGCTGAGAAGAATATTTGGATCAATGAGGGCTGAAGTGATGGGAGGTTGGAGAAATCTACGTATTAAGGAGCTTCATAACTTGTACACTTTGTCAAGTATAATTAGAATGATTAAGTCAAGGAGGATGTGATGGACAGGGCTTGTAGCATGAATAGGGAGAAGATGAATGCTAGTAGGATATTGATGGGAAAGCCAGAAGGAAAGAGACCACTAGGAAAACGAAGACAATGTTAAAATGGTTCTTAGATAGGATGGGATGTATGAACTAGATCCAACTGGCTCAGGATAGGGACCAGTGGAGGGCTCTTGTGAAGACAATACTGAACATTTGGGTTCCATAAAATGCTGTGAAGTTCCTGAATAGCTGCACAATTGGCGGCTTCTGAAGAAGGGCTCAGCTCAATGAGTGAGTGAGTGAGTGCTACTACTTTTTCAGCCACTTCATGTCTGGCCAGCTTTTAATATTTCTAATTTTTATGTTTGAAGTAAGTGATCAACAGTTTTAGCTGAAATGCATTATGAATACCATAAATAATTATCATATCTCTAGATTTGAAGTTTTTCATCATTTGATGCATTATTGTGGTTATTATTTATTTAAGAGTTTCAGTAGCTGATATTGTGTAGTGTTGAATGATTGGGTGCTTAGTGAATAATGAATTTAATGAAATATAGTCTGACCTGCAGCCTGAAAGCTGCAACCTGCCCATCTACTGGGTGAGGCTTCGCAGAGCACGTTCCCATGGTAACATGAAATGCACTTTTACTCTGGGTTTTGATGGAACTATTGAAGACATGTCTGTGGTAATGACTTCTAAATAGATGCCTCCTAAGTAGTGCATACAGAAACGGGCAGTTAGATCAGATACGCGAAGTACAAACCCTTGGAGATGGTGATCCCTACTCGGTATGCCATTCCAATATAAAATAGCAGCAGAACTAAGCAGAGTTATGCAGAGTTGAGAAGACCAGAGGTGCAAGATCCATACAACAGAGGGATTCGTTATCCAGAAGGAGTTAAATGTGTCAACTGTTATAATCCAATGTAATTGTAATATAGATGTCAAATAAATCCAGTCATCAAATCTAGGATCCACAGTTATTTAGTCACATGACAATAGAAAGAAGCAGTTATGGCCTAGTGTTAGGCACTGTTATGACATTTGCCTAGAAGGATGGAGGAAAATGAGGAAGAGGTCAAGATAGCCTGTCTCAGAGGTGAGATTTGAGTGTAGGATCTCCCAAATACAAAGCAGGAAAGCTGTCTACTCATCCATGACATTCAGTATTTCAGTTGTCCAGAATCAGTAACACCAGAATTAAATTTCATCCATTTCAGATCTTCCTCAGTTTAACATTCATAACAGTCAGCTTTAAAAACAAAATCTTAAGATTAGAATTTCATTATGTATGATTTGAGATTCTTATAATGGTGGTTATCTAGTGTTCTATCTTCCGAGATATAATATCATATAGTCCTTTGAAAGTCAACCTTTGAACGAACTGCATGGTATTATATGCCAACAGATAGAACTCTTTCCTGAATTTCATTACACATTCCTGGAATAGTGGAAACTATGAACACTCAATTCATCTCTCTAGGGAGTAACTGTGTGAAGCGAAAGTGATGTCAGAAGTTACCATATAAGGCAACTCCCTATTTTTCCAATGGGAACATAAGAAAAATAAGTTTTTTTTTTGTTGACAAAATTGAATGTGTCATTTAGTTCTGAGTGTTTTAAGCAAACAGAAATAAATTAAACATTTAATGCCATAAATACATTTCCAGGTATGTTCACAGATATTAGAATTAACAGCTGGAATTCCTCATAATCAGCTGTGTTGTATTTATTCTTAATGTCTCAAAAACAAGGAGACCCTGCTTGTCTGAAAGGAGGTGTCTGATTGAAATCTCACCTTGTGTTTAGCTAATACCTTAATCCAATATGCAGAATCTACAGAATTAAAACCTTATGTTAAAGATTGATGCTATAGAGAGGGACATGTACTGAGCATGCAAATGTATCAGTAACACTTCAGATTTGTATCTGATAGGTATCTTTTTGAATGCTAGCTGAACTACCAGCTCTTGTGACTTAGCCCTCTCTCTAGGTGAATGCCAAGATGGTAGCTGTAACTAGGCTATAGCACAGATACTTACTATTTATGATTATCATGATCATCTTCTCATCTTATTTGACAATATAGAACTTAAGTGGGTTAAACGGCTTCGTAAAATAAGTGAAGAGTCATGATGGACATACATTCTATTGTTTAAATTTGGTACTTACGACTGCCACTCTGAGGGCCTAAAAGAGCATATATATTTAGGCATTCATTATCTCTTCCATATTGAACAAGTACTCAGGTAAGTAGTTATCTTTCAGCCACTGAAATGCATTTCTGGAAGGGATATAGACAGGTCGACAATATTTTATATCCTGATTTCAGATATACAAGTATATTCATGCAGAGTAGTAGTGTAATTGATTGACACAGAAATGCTACACTTTATTGCAACATACTATTTTCATCTCCAAGAAACAATGTGTATGTCATTGGCAGTCTCTGCTCGACTTTACTGAAAATACCATTGCATATAAGAATACTGAAAAGTGTTTCCACAACATGAAATCAAACCTGCTACTTTTCAATGGAACATGTGTGCAAATGGTGGCCATATCCTACATAAGTTTAGAATGTATCTGTTTAAAAGTAAAATGAAATTATTTTGACTCTGGAGTTTAAATAGTTAGAACTCAGTGCTGTAGAAGTTATTTACCTTGTTTGCATAATGAAGTTGGAGTATGCACGCAGAGCAAGGTAGTTCAAGCTGCAAGGTTGCTGACTTGTGTTTAAGAAGTGCCTGATTCAAAACCTACCATGCTGGCAAGTTTTTCATGATTTTCCTCAGTCCCTCCAGGCAATACTCAGATTAGGCGTCGACCAGTTCCAAAATCATTATTCACTGGTCAACCTATGTTTCATCACAGTATAGTCTGAACCACTGATAGCATTGATAAATAAATCTTGAACAAATAAAGTATGGAATGTGGATATGTCCCTCTTTAACTGTAAATCTTCTGATGTATATTTTGTTAGTAGAACATTGTCCCTTTGTACTAGCGAACTTTTCCATACTTTGAAATACATACACTGTTAAATTAAAAGGGTCTGTTGTGATGAAATGTGGCCAGTGAAATGCAGTTCTCGTATGGATATATTACTTATAAATTCTATTCATTCTAAATAAAAGAAGAGAAGTATAAAGAGAAACATTACGTGTTCAGCAGTGTTACTGTATTTTATATATGCAGGGTGATGACAACACAACAGTTTGATCAGGACTGGAAAGATGATCAGCAAAGTAGAACAATGAATTTACTGTTGAATCAGACAGACAGAAAAATAACACGCAATCAGAAACGGAAACATTGTGAAGTTTATCATCATCAGAAGGCAAGTATATCACCTAATTTAGACATGGCATCTGCCTTGAATGTGAAGTTTTTTCTGTATTTATGTGTATTTAATAATGCATTAGTAATTTATTATTAATATGTAAGTTTATGTACAATAAACGTTATTACGGGGATAAACAGAAAAAAACCATTTTCAGAATATGTTTAACTTTGTGTTTCTTCTTGACTAGTTAGATGTGTGTATTTATATGGAAATATATTTTTCTAGTATTAAGTTTGGCGTTTAAAGAGATTACTCAAATTCCCAGGGTAATTAAATGTAGGACACAACTTATCACAGCAGTTTGTTATAATTTGCTTCAAAATACAGTTTTCTTGCCACCTTCCTGAACACGTGAATGTCCCTTATCCTGTTTGTTACCATGTGGTTTTAGGTTTCCAGAGAAGAATCTAAGGCTTTTTTGAGTATGTTCTCTCTAATTTACTTAAAGAGATATTCGTAGATGAAAGGAACTTATTTTCAGTCATAAGTTCCGTAGTAACCAGTGTACAAAGAAAGATGGTGTTAGAAAATACTGCATAAAAAAATAAATATTTAGGGACTGCACAGTTTTAATAGGCTTGGTTACTTACTTACTCACTAAGCGGCCTCGGTAGTCTAGAGGTAACGTTCCCACCTCATGACTCGTAGTACGCGGGTTCAAATACCCAGCGGAGGTCGTCGAATTTTTAAGGGCGGAAAAATTCAGGGAACAAGTCCTCCGGGAGGGACTTTAAGCCATGGGTCCCGTGTCGTAGCTTTACGGCACGTAAAAGAACCTCATATCTCCAAAGGAGGTCACTGAGCCAAATTAACGGACGTTTCCCCCCCAACAGCAGTCTCTAATACCTATGGTAGATGGGGGAAGCATTATAGATACCTCTCAGCTAGTAGAGCTGGTCTCACTGGCTGGGCGGGACTGATGGTAAGCACCAGTACCGGTAGGATATAGAGACTGGTAGAAATCATAGAGGGAAGCACAATGGACCAATACAGGTCTCAGTGCATGGGGAAACCCACCCTCTCCAATAACTAACTAACTACTTACTCACTCATGGAGCTGAGCCCTTCTTGAAGAGCCGCCAATTCTGCAGCTACTCAAGAATTTCCAAACATTTTATAGAACCTGAAGGTTCATTACCGTGTTCACAAGAGCCCTCCACTGGTCCCTATCCTAAGCCAGATCAATCCAGTCCATCCCATTGTATCTCTCTAAGATCCATTTTAATGTTGTCCACCTACCTATGCCTTGATCTTCGTAGTGGTCCCTTTCCTTCTGGCTTTCCCACCAATATCCTATATGCATTCCTCATCTCCCCCATTTGTGCTACACTTTTCTTTATCTGAGGTTGTTTATCCAGAGGATCTGTCCAGGTCGAAGGCTTTGTGTTAATTTTTGCAACAGGTGTATTTTTAACAGTGAGGAGTTGTTAGCCCCATGCTCTCTTCTACACTACATGTTTCGGCCTCTAACGGCCATCATCAGGTGTATACTCTTACGTTGCTGCCACATTGAACCCAGTCTAAAAACCCAGTCAGAGTATACACCTGATGATGGCCGCTAGAGGCCGAAACATGTAGTGTAGAAGAGAGCAAGATCAAAGACATGTAATATATATTGTTTGCACTTGGGACGGAGTTTGTATCATTTGTCGTGTAGAGTGCAACAGGATGCTTAAATATGATATTAAATATAATATTGGAGCTTTATGAATTTTTTAATCCCCAGAAATGCATGCTGTGTGTAATGACTGAGTTATTAGGTGATGGAAATTCCAAGTTTCTCGAGGATGTAGAAATGAAGTCAGAAGAAGACATAGAAATCGTCAGTTTCGAATACTTGTACATTAGACATGTTAAAAGTGGATGGGGGTTCAACTGAGGAGAACATGGAAGGATTAAAAGCCATTTGTCAGGTAGTAAATTTCTGAATGGTAGATGTACGAGGCTCGTACTGAAAGTCATGAGCAACAATTTTTTTTTGTAAAGTAACATGCTTTATTATTGACAAACCAAATACGCCACCTCAATCTACAGACCTTTCTTTATTTTTTTACACAATCGCCACTTCTTTGTACACCTTTCTCCCAGCGTTCTGGGAGTTTGAAAATTCCCCTTCTGTAAAATTCTGTTCCAGCCATCCAATGACACTGACGCACTGCTTTCTGAATTGCCTCCCTTGTCTCAAAACGTCCACGCAGCTGATCCTTCACAAATCCGAAAAGATGGTAGTCGGAGGGTGCCAGATCAGGGCTATGGGAGGAGTGTGGAAGAACTTCCCACCCCATCTTTGCAATTGCTTCCAATGTGAGGCGAGCATCGTGGGGGCGTGTGTTGTCATGCAGGATGATGATGTCTTGTCACGGATGTTTATCGCACAATGAACGATGGAGCTTGTGCAGTGTCTGGACATAACGAGCAGCATTGATGGTTTGCCCAGGTTCCAGGAATTCGGCCAGAATAAACCCCTCTGCATCCCAGAAGACTGTGCCCATCACCTTTGCAGCTGATGGCACTGTCTTTCTTTCTTTTTTGATGGAGAATGCAAATGGTGTCATACTCTGCTGTTTCGTTTCAGGCTTGAAATGTTGAAACCAGCTTTCATCACCTGTCACAATACAGAGCAAAAAATCATCGCCTTCATGTCGGTATCTCTGCAGCAGTTCTGATGTGATGGCTTTTCGCTGACCTTTGTGGCCTTCGGTCAATAACTGAGGGACCCAACGAGCACAAACTTTCCGATAGCCCAAGCTTTCAATCATCTCCTTTACTGCACTTTGCCCTATTTCAAGTTTTCGGGCTATTGTGTCCACAGTCACATGCCTGTCATCTTGAATGATCTCAACCACTCTTTCCTTGTTGCGTTCAGTTTAGGCTGTTTGAGGACGACCGCTCCGAGGCTCATCTTCGACGCTGGTGTTCCCATCTTTAAAATGTTTCACCCATCTTCGAACACTGCTTGCACCCATGCACATAGTTCCATAAGCACGCTGAAGTCTCTGGTGAATTTCTGCAGCAGGGATTTCCTCTTTCACAAGAAATTCGATGACAGCACGCTGGCAAAATGACTTATTGTCGGCCATTTTGTTAGGATTGATACTCGTCACGTGATGCACCTATTGACATCACAAGACGCTCAAGGTTAACACAACAGCTGGTTCCACCTACCACCATACTCTCTTTCGTCTGCTGTTCCCAGGTTGCATGCAAAAAAAGTTGCTCATGACTTTCGGTACGACCTACGTATGTTGATCAAGAAATAATGAATGATGTGTAGCAGTATCATGGTGAAGCCATTAAGAGGTAACCTAGACACTGAAGTGACCATATCCGAGCTGTCTTTTAGCTGATTGATTCAGCAAACTTTTGACATAAACTGCCCAAATATAGTGAGTGCATGTGTATTGGGCGTAAGTTAAACTGTGGGAAGTTAACTATCAGTTCATATGAATGTAAAATTTTTGGCAAAAATTGTGTTGATGATGGTAAAGCCGTTTTATATGAGCTCCAGCACACTGATCTGTTGAAGAGGTACCTGTGTGGCAGACCCATAATCTCATTGAGAATTTCAGCAACATGTTATGATCGTGATTTTCAAGGTCCATTTTTGAGAGCATGGACATTTTAAGATAAGAATTATGGAGACCATAATTTCCTTCGTTGTGCTACAATTTGGCAAAATAAGAGCTGTAGAAGAACTTGGAGTGTCTGTGGAAAAGAATGCAAAAGAGATATGTGTACTGATGGACACTGAGTCTAGGTTGCAGTGTGGAAAAGACAGCTTAACTGGCCTGAAGACTAGCAGACTGCAGGCTGAAGAACAACCAGAAGGGGACTGTCACCGTGAATATGATGCAGGGATATGTTAACATTATGCACAGTTTCTTGTAACTTGTGTACTTTAATGTTTACATACATTTATTTTGGTTATTACTTATATAAAATAAAAAATTCTGCATTTTGTTGTGCCATAAATCAAGAATATTCCAAAAACCTTTTGTGAAATTTGCACCAATATATATACATACATACATATGAAATTGCGTTAGAAGAAATAGCTTGGTATATATTAGAAAAGTATAATTTTAATTGAATAATTCAAGGTTAATTAAAATAAATGGTTTGGAATATGTTCACATTTTCATATTTCCATCTACACTAGTTATGAGAAAAGGTACCTACAAAGTGCTTATTTACTACTGCGGTGTGTGGCGGGGACCTCCTTAATATTGGTTATGTAGGAATAAACAAAGAGCAACTGCTGTCTTATGAACTTCCTTCAAGTAAGCTTTCCAGTTTTTAGCTGCAGTGGTTCATGAATTGCAATAACAAAATTGGGGCTGTTAAAATGTGAAGTTCATGTGGTTTTCTTGGTTGTGTTTTAAAACATATGTCACACGAAAGTGTGAAAATATCCATAATTTTTTGTAATATAAAATTGGTTGCATGCATTATTATTAATCCAAGAGGTAGACCAATATTTTATAAAGTATTTTATTTTTTATTTGTGGTCGAAATGACAACAGTAGAATATTTGTAATTTTGAACAGTTTCTGTTATTCAAAATTAAATTCTGTGAAGATAATGATGGTTCTTCCTCCCACCTTAAATTTTTCACAGCTGTCATCTGTGTATTCTAATATGAAATGTTTGAATGAAATTTAATAAAATACACCTCTGGTTTAGAAGTTGTCACTGCAGGACAATGTCCCAGAATTTGAAAATATAATTTGTGTTCTTCATTATGGCTGAAACAATATGAAGTGAGATTTTAATTTTATGAGAACATTTTAAATTCATCTATTCCAGAGGAATATCAGTGAAGACGATACAGACCCAACATCTGCTGCTCTTGAAGAGGAGCATGAAGCATTAACAAAAGTAAAGTACATTGATCGCATACAAATTGGACGATATGAGATTGATACATGGTATTTTAGTCCATACCCTGAGGAGTATGGAAAGCAATCAAAACTGTGGATTTGTGAATATTGTCTCAAGTACATGCGACTAGAGAAGACCTTTAGGTATCACATGAGTGAGTGCATTTTTAGGCAACCTCCAGGCAAGGAAATCTATCGAAAAAATTCAATTGCAATATGGGAAGTTGACGGAAAGGATCATAAGATATACTGTCAGAATTTGTGTCTTCTGGCAAAATTGTTCCTTGATCATAAGACTCTCTTCTTTGATGTTGAACCATTTCTTTTCTATATACTGTGTGAAGTGGATAAACATGGTTCTCATCTTGTTGGTTATTTCTCAAAAGAGAAGGAATCCCCAGATGGTTATAATGTAGCATGCATTCTAACACTTCCTCCATATCAAAGACAGGGTTATGGAAAATTGCTCATTGCGTTCAGCTATGAACTTTCGAAACTAGAGGAGGTTGTTGGCAGTCCTGAAAAGCCACTGTCAGATCTTGGACGCTTGAGTTATCACTCATACTGGTCATGGGTTATTCTTGAGATATTACGGGACTTGAGAGGAATAATCTCAATCAAGAAAATAAGTCAGATGACAAGTATCACAGAAGGTGATATCACAGCTACATTGAACTCCATGGGAATGGTAAAGTACTGGAAAGGAGAGCATGTGATTTGCACCACCCCACAGTTGATTAGTCTCCTTATTAATTCAAGTCATTTCAAAAAACCAAGGCTCGTTGTAGACACAAGCTCATTGCAGTGGTTTCCACCAAAGAAAGCTCAGGTGAATGTAATAAAGAAATGATTGCATCATTCTTACAGTATTACAGGATACTTCTTCAAAGGCATGATTGTGTCTAGTGATATCAGCTTGTAACAGTGATGTTTTGCTTTGTTGTAAAACTAACTGCACTTGCTCATGTTACTTAGATGTAGTATATTTTCCATCTGAATAATTGATATAAATGCCACCTTTACTATCTTAACTAAATTATATGGATGTGTCCATTGGTGTAACATGTACGAGGGGGTACCCAAAAGAAACAGAACTTATTTTTTTTTAAACTTATTTATTCAAATTTTAAGCACAAACCTTCAATCCCTTTCAAAGTACTCTCCACTTACACTAATACACTTGTCTAGTCTTTTATTCCATTTTTCAAAACATTGTCTAAATTCATCTTTTGAGATGCTTGACAGCGCCTCTGTCGTTTTTTCCTTCACCTCAGCAACATCAGCAAAATGCTTTCCTTTCATGTCTCTTTTCATTCGAGGAAACAAAAAAAAGTTTTGATCATTTCAGGACTCTTTTTTCAAAGCACAGCATGCTTCCATGCGACCTTGTTTTTGTTCAGCAGTCAGCAGTCATGGCATGAATTTTGCAGCCACCCTTTAATTCCCAAATCTTCTGTCAAAATTCGCTGAACTGAGCTCCAAGTCACTCCCGACAGCTCCACAATTTCTTCAATGGTCCGTCGTCGATCTTCCTTGATGATTTCAAGAATTTTTTCAACATTTTCATGTGTTCGGGCCGTGGAAGGACGACCAGAACGAGGTTTGTCATCAATTGACATTTCACCATTTTTTAAATGGGAAAACCACTCAAACACTTGAGTTTTCCCCATATAATCGTCCTTGTACGCCGTTTTTAACATTTCAAGAGTTTCTGTTCCACTTTTCCCAAGCAAAAAGCAGAATTTCACCGCCGCACGCTGTTCACGAAAATAAGCCATTGCAAAAACGACAATCACACAAAACAGTTGTCACTATAAACTCTGCCGAAACTAGTCCTTACCTTCTGAAGCAACGGTAGTCGGATTATCGACTCAGGAATGTTAGCTCTATGCACTCATAGCGGCAAAACACGGTACTACAAAAGCTCTGCCCACAAAAAAATTAGTTCGGTTTCTTTTGGGTACCCCATCGTATACTGTATATGAAATGCATCTGCAGTCAGCTTCCGATTATTTGGCCATGGATTATACAATTTTCTTTTTATCCATGTGTGACTGTTATTTATTCTATAAAATCACACATTTTTCTTCCTCATTTGCTTGTATGTAGTGTTAATGAGAAAATATTGTGATTATGCAAAGATTGGTCTCGAGATTTCAATGGAATTACACCCCCCTCCAAGTACAAAAAAGTTTTTTTTTATGCCATCTGCCTCTATGTATGTGTGCCTCAGTAGCACCTGAATGGTTTGTTGAATTGTATATATATATTCAGTATTCAAGACTTCATCCATTCTGGATTGGTGTCTAGTGAATCTGAACATTCCAGCTCTTCAAATGAGCGCCAATACACAAAATGGCAATTTTCTCTAAAACTGCTGTAATGATTTTGATTAAATTTCAATAATTTACTGAAACCACTTCCCTAAATAGAATGCATTCCAAACAAGTATTTTGGAAAGGTTCTGTGTTTTGGGGTATAATGCCATGTATGTAGAAGAGCATACAAGTCAGCTGTAATAAACAATATGACAAAGAAACCTCTGCTATCACAATTGATTAACATGTCAGGTGATGCACTTGGAATTTCTGGGTTTTTGGACCATGGAATTTACATGTCAGGTGAAATTAAAGATTTCACTGAAAGCTGTATTTGATAGTTTCATGTACATATGAAAATGATAAATATAATACAATAGATACGGATGTATAAAGAGATAAGATTCTCTTATCTTCAAGAATTTTACAGATTGTTTCATCATTCTGATTTAATTTAAAAGTTTCCCAAACTACCCTGCTTTCTTCATGTCCCACTAAACAATAAGTATAATTTTAGTAGTAGTAATTATTATTATTGTTCTGACACATCATTTCATCACATGCATTTTTACTCATATTATGCTCTTGTTTTATGTACAGCAATTACAGTGCTGGTAAAAATTACTTTCATTGTGCAAAATAAAAGTATGTGTTTATATATTCTGAGCAAGGACATTTTTATTTTTATATCATCTTATAACAAACAGAGCTTGATAACAAGACATTTATGCTGAGAGAGCAGACTTAATGTGGCCAGTGCTAGTGATGGCGCATGGCATACTCTTCTATCCTGAAGATGGAGGAAACATATTCTCACAAAATCTTGGTACTTATCTACCAAACTACACAGTGTCACACCCCAGAAGACCATAATCTTCTCACTTCAGGATTTTATTTCACTTATGCCATGTCATTTGTCTGGATGCAGTGTAGAGAACTTAACACAATCTGTACTTGGTTTCAGGTATTTAATTTATGAAACAGCACACTCCCATCATTTTCCTCCAAAAAACTACCTTTGATGTTATTTAAGGCATAACCTGTTGCCATCGTACCATCTTACTAGTGAAAAAACTCAGAGTTCATCAGTTTCCTTTATTCACAAGAGCATTAATTCAATTAAAATTCTTGTACATACTAGTTATTCTTGATGGACTCCAACATTTCATCTGTCATGTCTATGTTCAACCCTCTTGTTACTGGAATGTAGGAAATTGTGACAGATTGGACCATCTTGATGGGAGTGTGCCAATAGGAGGCAACTTGTCATGCTGAGTGCCACTCGAACTGACTTGGGTGTCTTGGGTCTTGTAGACATTCTGTAGCATCAGCTATTGAGCTAATATTTTGTAGCATCACACTTGGGGTTCTGTCAGTGGCCCTGATTTTATGGCTTTAAATGAAAGTGTCTCTTCCTGTTGAATTGTTCCCACAAACTGTGCTTTCCAAGAAGACAGTATTTCAAATCAAGCTGTCAAAAGTGTTGATTGGTCAAGATTTACTTTTAGTCAGGGCTTCTTTTCAGTTGGTATGCATACTTTCTAATAGGTGTTGCCTGCAGGCAAATTTGTGAGTAATTAAAAGTTGCACTTCTGCCAGTACATTGTAATATGTTTTGACCTCAAGGCTAAAACCAAAGGCAAGAGTAGTGGCAGACTGGAATACTAAGATTTGAACCCCAACTGACTTGGATAAAGTATTAATTCAACATTATATATATATATATATATATATATAATGCTTATTGTGATGATAATTTGACCTGAACAGGTTGGATGGCAAACATTGTGTAGTGATCCATACACCTGTACAAGCAGAGTGAGCTTTTCTTTGTAGGCTATAATTTTGTTCAGTGTAAAGTTGTGATTTTTATTATAATTTTATAATACTGAAGTAATATAACTCACAAAGTCTGTTATGGACACAAAATTTTGATAGAGTACTGACAGACTAAGGGCTGGGCACACCAGGTTGAGTTTGCTGCAGGGACTTCAAAATGTTTCTCTTTATTTCCATGTTTGGAACAAAGAATGGTGGAAGGGGGATGTTATCAGACTTAAACCAGAAAATTAGTTTCCTGAATATGTAGTACATGATAAACATGCAAGTGCATCATATAATTTGACATTGGAGAATGTCACTGACTACAGAATAGTTGAAGAACAATGCTGTGAATTTCTCATGTATTGTTTTCATATTTAAATGTAATTAAAATAAAAATATACAATTTTATTTATTTTTTGAAGCCCATCACGATGTAAAGCCCAGAATAGTCTCTTATTTAACTTGTACATAAATCTGCCACTAGGGGACGTACTGGTTGCCATGATGTTTCCAAGATTAGAAGCCAATTCTCCTGTCTGAGCCATCCATTTCCTTGTGATCACCATCCTGCTGATTCCTTCTGAAGTGAAAGCAGTTATTACACCCCTATAAGGTATGAAAAATAAGTATGAACTTCCTCCTTTCATGGTAATGAACACAGCACATATAATTAACATAAATACAACTAACAAGTATAATATGAACAACAGAATTGTAATAAAAGGTCTGGAATAGATTATAAATAATAGTTTTGCAGCATGCATGGAATTTCCAAAATTATACTGAAGCATTTTGTATTGCACAAGTGAAGAATGGTTCTGCTACTATATCACAATTAAACAGTGTCCTACATTATGAGCAAGGGTGGTGCTTTTGCTCCATTTCACTCTGTATGTATGAATGAATGAATGCATAAGGGGTGGGCCTTCTTGGCCCTTGCATCGTGACCACAGTTATGTGTTATGCCTCCTCTTCTGTTTATCCCCTCAACAATCCTGCACTTCGAATGAAGCATAGGGTTTTCTACGTGGGGATGTCAAAATAGTCCCTTGGTTCCATAAAATATTGACGCAAGTGACGCAGTCTTAAATAAGCTAAGACCTCACATTTGCACAGGATATGTGTGGCTGTTTCATTTTCTTCTTGACACCTCTCACAAGGTGGACTCTTACTTAGTCCCATTGTAGCTGGATCCTGTTTAACTTCAACAGTTCCTTCACTCTTCTAGTAGAGGGTCCTCATATGAGTCCCTTAGCTTGTCTGAGTCCAGTTAAGGATCCCCAGTATTTCTTGTGATTCATATTTGTCCAGTCCCTGATTGCCTTTCTGGCAGCTCCTATAGAGATGCCACAGGCTGGTTCAGGTCCAATGAATGGATGTTCAGCTCCAGTGTTGGCCAATTGATCTGCTATTTCGTTTCCAGCAATATCCTCATGCCCCGGCACCCATATCAGTTGTACCGTTATATTTGGCCAGTTCCATGAGAGTTTGGTGGCAATCCCAGACCAATTTTGAGTTGATCTGGGATTTGTCAAGCGCTTTAATAGCAGCCTGGCTGTCAGATAGAATGTATAGATGTTCCTATTTCTGTAGTTCCTATCTAGATTCTCCATAATACATGCCTTAATGGCATATACTTCTGCCTGGAATACTGTTGTGTACTGCCAAAGGCTGAAACTAAGTTTCCACCTTGTGCCATAGCAGAACACACCAGCTCCACTGCCCTTATTTATCTTGGAACGATCTGTATACCACATCAGTCTCCCTTTTCTATCGGGCTGAAACCCATCTCCCATTCACTCCTGTCTGGAAATCTGTCTGTGAAGGGTTTTTCATATATGTGTCTCAGTATCATTTTGTCAGACCCCATTTGTAATATGGGTTCTTCTTTCATGTCGCGAGTGATGTATGCATGTCCGAAACTATCGGATCTAGGTTTCAATTGATCACTTCACTGGAGATGGTAGATTCGTGCCCTGGCCTCTGCCTCCAACTGTATGTGCAGTGGGGGGAGTCCAAGGAGTGTTTCTAGTGCAGCTGTTGGAGATGTTTGAATTGTTCCTGTGATACCCAAGCAAGCCAACCTTTGCAATTTGCTAAGTTCTGCCTTGCTTGTCTTGAGTTTAACTTGGCCACCATACTGTGGCGCCATATGTAATTATGGTTCCTACAACCGCAGTGTATATCCAATGCACAACGTGCGGCTGCAGTCCCCAAGTTTTACCAGACATGCTTCTGTATGTCAAAAAAGCCTTATAGGCATTATTGATGACCTTATCCAGCTGCTTTTTCCATGTCAGTCCCTTGACTAATACTAGACCAAGGTACTTGGCATTGCTGCTTTCCAGCATAGCACTGATCCACCTGCATATTGCAGGCTCTATGCCATGCTTTCCAGCGGCCTGTTTGATATATCAAATGAGGTTCTATTGAGAGCTCCCTCTATATCAAGGAATGCTCCTAAGGCAATATCCTTGTGTTCAATCACACTCTCTAGGCGTGTTAACACATTATGTAGTGCGCTTTTGGTAGATTTACCTGTGTGATAGGCATGCTGGTTTCGGTGTAGAGGATATGTCCTCAATGCCCCATCCCTAATATGGCTATCCACTATTTTCTCCATCATTTTCAAAAGGAAAGATGACAGGCTGATAGGACAATAAGCCTTAGCCTCGGTGTAATCTAGTTTCCCGGGCTTTGAATTAAATGTCATCTTAACTTGCCTCCATGCCATGGGGATGAAACTATATGCCATGCAGGCTCTATATATGCGGCATAGGTGTGGAACTAAGAGTTCTGCCCCTTGCTGCAAAAGTTCTGGTACAATTCCATCTGTTCTCGCTGACTTAAATGGTCTCAACATATTCAGTGCCCAACTTATTTTTGATTGGTTAATTATGACTTTGGCCAGGTTCCAGTCTACCCTGTTCATCTTGCTTTGGCAAGTGCCCAGGTTTTGCTGACCCTGTCCATCGTTCAAATTATCAATCAATTTTGAATCAGGAATGTGAACCCTGAATAATTCATTCAGTGTCCCCCTTCCTGTTTCAGTATACTGCCCGTTAGGCAAATTAATCGTGCTGATCTTGTTGGTCGCCTGTTTTAGGCAAATTAATCGTGCTGATCTTGTTGGTCGCCTGTTTTGCCATGATTCTCATGAGTCTGGCACCACCTGGTACATCACTGATCTCCTGGCAGTGCCTCCTTCCTGGGGATCGCTTGGCTTTCCTTATGTCTTTGTTGTAACAGGTAAGGGCTTCCTTGTAGGTGTCCCACTGCCCTGTTCTCTTAGCTATATTAAACAGCCTTCTCGTTTTGGTTCTAAGCTCACTCAGCTGTTTATTCCACCAAGGCACTCTCCTTGGTTCGCGAGTTGTCCTAGCCGGACAATTCCTATTAAAGGACGAGATAATAGCTCGTTGCAACTGGTCAACGGACTGATCAGCATCCTTTATTGTGCGTATATTTCGTGAGTTGGTCTCCAGAATTATCTTTATCTTGTTCCATAACATGTTTAGCTTACTTCCAGTTAATGACCACGATATGTACCAAGGATCAGCATAAATTAAATTTTTGTAAAAAAAAAATGTGTTTTTTAAAATGCACCACCCACAAAATTGCGCCTCCCTATGAAGCTGCCAGATTTGCCTGTTCTGTAGTGCTGGCTCTGCCTACAAGACTGCACAGTGTCATAACCAAGAGGACCATAATATGAATCTTTCACTGCTGTGTAAACCTCATCATTTCATCAGTGGCATTCTGGTCACATCCAGTTTTCATTACTATGCCTATGCATCACACTGTAGAGCCATATTAGGTATGTGTTGAGATGAGCTCCATTCTTGATACCCACATTAGATGGAGCTGAGTGGTAAGATTTATGCTCCAACTTCTTTACCCCCCCAGCGGAAGGCACATTTTTATCTGCAAGTCTGAACTAAAGGCTTAAATTAGCTTCTTATGTAACATGAAACACGGGATCTGAATCATGACAGCAGGGCAAAATAAAAAAAGTGGAACATCTGGAATATAGCCCCCTTTCCAAGATACATTATGGGATGAATAATTAAGAGAGTTCCTGCAAATTAGAATACCAACAGAAACACATCAAACTGAAGGCGTGAACATGAAATGATGATGTACATTAAAAGTAGAGTAGTCTCTGATTATCCTTGTCTGTGCCCATGGAATAACAGGATCCAGCATGGATGAGCTACTAATTTTGTAAAACATTGTTAAAATATGTGGAGCAATACCTCCACTTTCCCATACGTCTTCATGGAGTGTAGCGTAATTAAATACAGGGACAACTGTACTACACTCACTTGATGAGCTATGGGGCATAATCATGTTGTTATGTGGAATGAAGAATTATTATTTCTCCGTGGCCTGTAGTCCGCAAGGAAACTGTAACGACCGAGCGACCGTCGCTTGTCGCCAAAGTTAGTGCCAATTTTTGGGTGTCACGTGGTCAGCGCAACGGATCCCCACGGCCCGTTAATCTCGGTTTTCTAGATCTGAGCCGCTGTTTCCTTGAAATAGCTGCTCAGTCTCAATTATCCTCACAATCCTGGTGGATCGCGTTCCCACTACTTCTCAGAAAATCTGGTAGCGCCGGAAATCGAACCCGGGACCTCTAGATCTGTAGGCAGGAACTCTGACCACAGAGGCTGTCATTATTATTATTATTATTATTATTATTGGTAAGTGCCCTATTCGGTCTTTGGGACAAAAGTATAATTTCACTTAAATCAGGGAATAATGGAAGGGGAAATAAGCATTAACTTATGTAATATAAATTTTTAAACTTGAAATATCTCTCCCGCCCCCAGCGTCACGTGTAGTTATGAGTACTTCCTAGAAATAACGCCAAAACACAAACTAATGATGATGGTGACAGTAACAATAATATTCAATTTGCAGAGGTGAAGCCTCTATGTAAATGTCATCTGTTTCCAAATTAATTCCCCTAACTGCAGAAATGACTGAACACTACCGTTACTGCTGCTACTACTACTACTACTACTACTAATAATAATAATAATAATCTACAGTTGCTGCTATGTAAATATGAGAATGTAGTTTCTGTCGTGTGTCATCCGTGTGAATTTTGTACCCACTCAACTGCTCTACGAGAGTTCCCTCCAAGATCGACCAATAGTAATGTTCTGTCCGTATTTGAGGAGGAGCACTTGGACAATGAAATTTGTACGCACTGGAGACTGAGCGGGAGTAGAAAGTCACGGCGGTCAGAAAAGTACGTAGTTCCAGTCTCTTCACTCAGCACTTGCCGACACGCGCTCCCAGTCATGGCTTTAGCACGTTTTATCTTCCTTCTGATCGTGATCTCTGGTTCTAGCATTGCAAATACTGTGCAAACGCGCTACCGTCACCAGCATCTTTTACGAGCGTGGAGGACGTTATCTGATCTGTCTCCAGAATCCCGTAGGAGTAGTTGTCCAGGATGTGGTGCTGGACGGGGTTTTCAGGAATCAAATCTCGCAAAATCTGAAATTACGGTTCTAAGAATAGAATTAATTAAGCAACAGATTTTGAAGAAACTAAGACTCAAAGAACCGCCTTCAGTATCTATGCCGTTATCTACATTACCAAAACCGTTGTCCAATGGGACAATCTTACATAAATCTAATAAACTGGAATCTAGTAGAGATGTGGATGATTTCTATGGTACAACGGATCAAGTCATCCTTTTCCCTCAGGAAGGTATGTGAGATAATAGTAATATTAGTAATAAGAATGAAAGTAATAGTAATAAAAAGCACACTTAGAATGTGAAACGGACCATTGTAGTAATATCTAGTGATGCACTGAGAAACGTTTAAAGGTAAAGGGTTATTCACGAAATCAGAATTTGTAGGCGGTGATATCTTGCAGCGTTTTGGTGTATTGGATACTGTATACCTTGTGTGAAAATTTATCAGTATACATGAACATTCTCTATGCGTAACTCCAAGAGTAGAATTTATTCTCTGATACGGACTGGCAGTCGCCACTTTTTAAAATTGAGATTGATGATGATAATACAATGACCATCATCTTAGTGAGATTCTTTTGGAATTAACGGTTAAAGCCCCAAGTCCTCTTCTACCAGATGAGAATGAGGCATATTTTATGAGCTGTTCATCCAGCTTTTCGTATTTTTAATGACATACAATAGTATAATCGTTTCTATGTAGTTTTAACCAATTTTCTGCAGATATTAGGATGTGCGTGAATTACAAAACTTATATAGATAATCTTCCAGTTATATTTTAAATTACAGCCGGTACTCGTAGAGAGAAAACGAATATAACAAAAGAAATTGCATGTTCAGTACCTGCCACTAGGTTCTCCAGAAGATACTAAGGAAAACTAGGAGAATAGTCTTGTTCCTTATTACTTTCTAGAGCTATTGTCATGTCCAGGAAGCCTAAGAGGCAACAAGAATATCATTGCATGCCAGCTGACTTCGCAATCTTCCTGGATTTCCAGAATACAAGTTCAGAGATTTGCTCAATTATTTGCTGCTAAAAGTGATGGAAGATATTTTCGTGAACAGCAAGTCTTTTATGGCCACTTGAAGGTAGTTTACTAATATTCGACTTTTTCAGTAAGTGTGAGTTTTCCTCACTTTTTTATCTCTCGGTTTACAAAAGCAGCTAATTATGTCAGGCGTATTTACTTCAGGGCCCTTGACTATAACCAGCGGTACGTCCTAAAGCAATCTGGAACAAAAACAGGCTCTTACTGAAAGCGAGGGAGTCGTGAACTGAGAAAGTTTATTGGTTCATTTTGTAGAATAGTATATAGTGTATGCCCACCCGTTCCATTTCTGCATATGGCAAATTTTTCGTTAAAAAATAATGTATGGTTATTGTGCAATGCGAATTTTGCATTGGTCGTTATTGCGGTGGGCTACGGGCTGGAAGCCTAGGGTTCGATTCCCGGCAGGGGCAAGAGATTTTTCTCTACTCCACAGCCTCCAGACCCGTTCTGGGGCCCAACCGCTCTCCTATACAGTGGGTACCGTGGAATATTTCCCCAGGGCTTTAAGCTGACTATTCACGTCCATCTAGTGCCGGGGTCAAGTATGGTGGAGCTATAGCCTACCTCCACTCCGCAGTATGTCTTCATGGCTTACTGCTTAATCATGGAGACAACTTTGCCTTTAGAGGGGAAGGAAGTCAATAGGCCTATACTTCGGATATTACCCTATCATTCACATAGACGAAGATAGGGAACGTCACTGCTATCTATGGTGCTGGAGTATCCACTTGTCAGACTATATTGTGCCATGACGTAGAATGTCATAATGTGAATTTTCAGGTTTGCCAAATTCAGGCTCCTGTGTGTGTATGAATGTCCTTAGCAACCATATCGTAGGAACCGCTGTTTTCTTTATTGCCCATATACGTATTTCAAATATTGCATACATAGAGAGTCGTATCATATGCCATCGCCTGCAACCCAAAATACATTTTTGGAAGGCTGAACGCAGATTTTACAATTTATGTCAAAGAATAAAAGAAGTCATACCATTGTGTCTCTTGTTCTTCTTTCGCTTTCCAAGGATAGATTTACGTTCCAGGCAGTTACTCGCTGATGCTCTTCATCAGCAGAGTCGTTCTTGTTTTCGAGCCCCATTAGGACAGTTCACCGTAGTTTTATTCAATTTCGTGGATTATTTCGGTGTTTTGAGAGTGGAGGCTCCTGTTAGACTAGAGGAACATTTGGTGTTTCAGAATACTTGTGCTCCAACGTAACACAATACAAAATCATTTTCCCAGCACTCATAGAGCATCCGGTTACGGGCATTTATAGTACCCTGTCTCGGCTTCAGTCCAACATTTGTTTGGTTTGCCAATATCTCTTCTTCCTCCTGCAAGGTAGCTCGAAGTGGATTTTGGTGTATTTCCTCTGACACGTTCTGGCCACATAAATAGATAAAAGTACAGCTTACATGTTTATGAGAATATATTGAGTTCTTCTATAATAGTATTTTTGTCCTTTGTTCTGTCCAATTGAGTACATCTTTTGGTACCTCTTAAAAATGACATTTTTAAAAAAAATATCTCGTGTTTATCTCTCTTTAAGTCCAAGTTTCATATTCATAAAGTAGAATACGACCTGCCGGTGTTTCATAAAATATTATCACGTGTTAGTGACTAGACACGGAGTTGGGATTGATAATTTGATTTGCTGAACGCTTATAACTCGTAACTACAGGTACTGTAACACTTTCACGGATCTACCCACTCTACAAATCACTGTACAGCAGCACATTATAAGGTATTCTATATCTTCACTAGTCGTTACTAGGTAACGGTTCCATCAATGGAGATTCTTGTGCCCTGGTACTAACGTCGTTATCGGCTGGCTACCATCTCACAAATAACTCATGGCCACTACTCCTAACTATGGCTGGCTGTCGATGGCCTCATCATAAAACGTCAGCACGGGCCACATAGAAAACACCTCTTCCAAGACTCTCTTCTATTGTTGCGCGCGTATCTATTTGTTTATCTAGCCGTCACCTAACAGCGGACGATTTTATTCTGGCTCCATCATTCCATCCTTGGTTTCGAGTCCCGACGAGACCCATGATCATGTTAATCTTTTTAAAACTTAAATGTGTTTTGAAATGGGTCCTCTTTTTCAGCGAGAGAAGGTGTCTGACTACTACTGGTCACTCCCCTCATACTGGGGTGACTCGAGTGGGCACTCACTAAGTAACTGGCCCTCTCCTACACACACACACACACACACTCTCTCTCTCTCTCTCTCTCGTTCTCTAACTCACTCCTATTCCTCATTAACACGCTAAGAAAGGTCTGTCAGCCGGTTAACTTACTCACTAAGAACGATCGGACAGTCGGTCCTCTAAATTGCTGCTAGCCCTCGCCAGCACAATGTTGGCCTCGAGTCTCGCCTAGATCCATGACCAACATTTTGTTATCTCCTAGATATGTACGTGTTTTGGAAGTGGGGCTTTCTCTTCGACCAGGGGAGGGGTCGGTTTTCCCGTGTAAGTTCTACGCTTCTTGCACCGTAGGTAACTCGGTCCTTAACTGGTTGCTAAATTACTGCTAGCCCTCACCAGCACAGCGATTTTTGGTTCCAAGTCCCGTGGGACTTATGACCAAACCTCACTTTCTGACGGCTCTGTGAGCCTTCAGACTCTCCCCCCAACCTTGAGGACCAGGTTCCTGTATTTATGTTCCACAGTGACAGGATGGCCAAATTTTACCTCCCAGTACCGGGTTCCATTTTCATCGTCTTCTACGACTGACAGGGCTACGGTGGAAGTATTGGATCCAGCATCAGCATGGGGCTCGGCTCACTCAGTAAGAACGATCGGTCGGTCTGTTAAATTGCTCCTAGTTATGGCCAGCACAGTCGTTCATGTCTTCAGTCTCCTTGATATCCATGACCAAGAGTTTTGTTCTCTTCTAGACATGTACATGTTTCGAAATGGGGCCTCCTCTTCGACGAGGAAGGGTTCGGTGTTTCTGTGTAGGCGCTACATTTGTTGCATCGTAGTTTCAGCGCGAGTATAGACTCACTGTCATGGCTGCCGGGTCTCTAAGGACTCTGTGCATCCTTTGTCACTGCATATACTAAGTAACCTTTATACGAGATATACAGAGGTTTTCTGTCACTGCATGCTTGTGCAGCATGGTATGTCTTAACTTACGTAACTACTCTGAAACTGCATTTAGTCAACGATCGTAGGCCTAACTGCCGACAAGTTTAAGCCTCTCATACTTCGCATATATGGCTTCTCATTGTCCATTCGTTTGGATCATTTGGATTTACATTGTTTAGTTTTACTTCTACCACTGTCCTGCATAATTTAGTTATGTAGTCATACACGTAAGGAATTTTGAAAACCATGTGCAATTCGTGGACCGGTATGTGCCTGTCAACATTTCCGGTAGCGCGGAGTGCTCTTGTTCTGCAGGGGCTGCAGTTTCAAGAGGTGAACGTCCGCCGCATAATCGAAGGTGGGACAGGCATAAGTCATAACTGACCTAATCGGAGCTGTGTAAAGCGTAAGCTTAAGATTTTTACTTAAACACCAGGATAGCATTGTAGGTAAAGCGACTGGCTACGGGCTGGACGATCGAGGTGTCGGAGTTCGAGTCCCAGAAGGGTCAAGAATTTTCTCTTCTCCACGTTGTCCAGAACGGTTCTGGGGTCCATCCAACCTATCCATTGGGCACCAGGGGCATGAAACTGACCACTCACCTCCAGCTAATGCCTAGGTCAAGAAAATGTGGATCTATACATCCACTCCTCCATACGCCTTCATGGCGTAGTGCTTAATTAGTTAAGCACAGGGACAACTTTACCGTTATCTTACTTAAACTCCCACTTTTGGATAGAGAATAGGCCGTTATGTACGTGCGCAAGCACTTGGCTACAGTCCTTTCAATATGGTGTCTCCATGTCACCCTCATCTCGAAGTGACACCGAGATGTGTTACATTATTTATAAAGGGAATGTCTCGTCCGTTTAGTTTTTGTACGTCGTCAAGGAATCTTAAGTCTTCTGGAGGAATAGACCGCCTAAGTTATCCGTTCATTGATCTTCATGTTTCTGCGCATACACCACGAATTCACTGCAGTGAGGCCACGTTGAAGTTTGCAGAGAACAAGACGTCCGTGTTTCTTTGTCGCGTAAATATCTGTATCGTCCGCGAACAGAGCCAGATGAGTTTCAGGTGCCGCTGAGGCATCAGTCATATACGATATTCGTATACAAGTAGATTGTACAATATTGGGACAAGGACGGAACGTTGAGGAATCGCTGCCGTTATTTTACTTAGCGTATAAATTCGCTAATACCAAGACTTAATATTTTTTCTGTCAGTGCGAAAAGAAGCAATTAGTTTACTGATACTTGTAGAAAATTCTGACAATTTATTTAGTAGGCCAGAGTGCCATATTGTATCGAAGGCTGTCTCGATATCCAAGAATGCAGCAGCCGTCGACATATTATTGTGTGCATTTAGGGTGAAGTGTTCCGCCAGCCTCATATATTGAAGTATCGTACTGTGATCTACTCGAATGCCAAACTGGCTTGCATTTAGTAAGTTTATTTCCTCGGTGTGTTTGTGTATTGCTCTTAAAATGAGGTTCGCAAATAGTTTGCCTGTAGTAGACAAGAAGCTGATCGCACCTAAGTTCTGGGGAAATTTTGGGTCTTTGCCGATTTCAGCAGATTTATGATTTTTACTTCCTTCCAAGGTGCCGGAAAGTGACCACGCCGAAGACAGTGACTAAATACGTGGTAAATGTGTTAAATGCAGAAGAGGTTTCCTTGGAAGATGCCGGAGACATTAATCTGGAATGCCATCAATGTTACAGACTTTTCTTAGTTTCAAGAATTGTAATATTTAGTAGACCGCCTCTGTGGTCTAGTGGTCAGAGTTCCTGCTTACAGATCCAGAGGTTTTGATTCCCGGGGCTACCAAATTTTCTGAGAAGTAGTGGGTCTTGAACGAGGTCTACTCAGCCTCGTGGGGATAATTGAGGAGCTATTTCAAGGAAATAGTGGCTCCGGTCTAGAAAGCAGAGATTAACGGCCGTGGGGATCTGTTGCCCTGACCACGTGACACCCTCTATCTGCAAAAGTTGGCACTAACTTCGCCGACAAGCGGCGGTCGCTCGGTCGGTATAGTTCGCTTGCGGAATACAGTCCACGGAGTTTCTTTGTTTATATTATTTGAGACGTCACAGGTTCGGAAATTAATGTGAATGTCTTCATCGACGGTAGCCAGCAGGGCTTCGACTTTAGCCTCCACATGTAGTCTATGTTTTTTTTTATTGCTAGTGGGGTGGGACTAAGTCCCTTGTACTGCGGCCACTTCTGTCCTATTGTACCAGCCCCAGATGATAGGTGAGGGTGATTGTGGAGCAGTTGGTGGAATAAAGATTGGCAGGGGAAACCGAAGTACTCGGAGAAAACCTACCCCAGCACCACTTTGTCCACCACAAATCCCACTTGACCAGACCCGGGATCGAACACTGCTTGCATCAGTTCCTCTGTTGTTGCTTCGCGTCTCCTCCACCGCTTGTTCTCTTCGTCCTCCGAGTCACAGTCACAGTCAGAATTACTTTAAGACAGGCGGTTTACCGCCAGTCATTTCGTCTTGGCGCCAAGCCCCTTAAGGACCACGACCAGATATTTTTATAACTGAACCCTTGCTGTCATAGACCTTATGTAACATCCTCTCTGACGAGAGACTGGGTTTGTCTCTTATGAATATGCTTGGTCCTTTGTCTAATATACTATACATTTCGCACATATAGCATGTTATTGAAAATTCTTTCTTTTGCACTATACAGAATGTCCCAGGAGGAAAGTTCAATATTCTTGAAGGATATAGTATCGCTCATTCTAAGCAAAAACGTGTATATATACAAGTATCCTATTCCGGACCGATTCCGAGATAGAGTTGTTTCACTGTACATGTACAAAATTGTTGATAAGAGAGGGGTATTGCTGTTTGAAATATTGGTACTTATTGTTCAAGTGACAAAGTTGGTACAGTTTACATAGCATAATACATTTTCTAAAATTATATCGTCAACATCAATGAACTTTGCAACTCGTGTGAGAACATGGATGTTTGCCCGTCTGGGCTCATCTTGACGTCCCTTTATGCTGGCGATAACATTAAATAGCTCTATCTCGGAAACAGTTCGGAATAACACACTTATACATATATATTCTTCTGCTTAGAATAACCGATGCTATGACCTCCCAGAATATTGACATTTCCTTCTGGGACATCCTCTATACAAGTCCTCTGTCAGTCCAGGCTTTGCAAAACAGATCATGCCTTTCTTACATATTCTATGCTACAACAGCAGCTTAGTCACTTGAACGGTCGTAAGCTTGACCACCGCCAAGTTTAAGCCTCTTATATTTTCTACGTCTGGCTTCGCCTTGTCCTACACCGCGAACATGTTCATTCTCATCATTTTGTATGACTTCTGCTTGTTGCCTGCACAATTTTGTTATATAATTCTATACATACGGAAAGTAGAAAGCCGTGTGCAAAACCCGGACCGATGTGTACCTTGGATTATAGAAGATACTACGGTTGGCCCTCGCTGTATAGCCTTGGAAAGGACCACTTAGAAAACACCGCTTACCCTATTGTTTCATGTTTATTTGTTGCCGTGGAAATGTGTTTACCGCGCCGTTGTACAGCAACGGCCGGCTCTTGTGCCTCTATTTAATTTTCGTCCGTCATGTAACAGTACATTACCACACCACTTTTTAATATTGCTGCAGGTTGAACAACATGCAGAATACTTGTATACGTTCCCCTGCAAACATGTAATGTTGGAATGTAGGCTTAGGTACACGTCTTAAAGCTCGAAAATCGCATATGGTTACTTTGGTTACGCTCGTTGTCATTTCTACTGTAGTTCCTTTGCTCCGCGTGGTTACCACAATTATTATTGTTCGCTACAGCCTTTCGATAATTTCTCTCCAAGCTCACAAATTTGAGCCCCCACCGCGTTGTTATCACCGACTGCAGCACATTAATATTTTTGGTTTGCTCATTAGCTATCTTATTTTAATTTCTTCGGCCATGCTGTTTTCTTTTTGTTTGACTCCAATGGCATAACATTCATATCAAATTTCATCGAAATCTGTCCGATACTTGAAAGATGCTAGGAGACATATGACTACCTGCATGCATTCTTTTCGTGTACATTGTCCAAGGGACTCGTAATAGCGTAAGATTAAATGCAATCTCCCTTTTATTAAATAGATACTGCTGACGGAAGGGTGTCTTCGAAGTACAAGAAATATATACAAAATTGTGCCAAGCTGTCTTTCCTGAAATGAACAAGTCACATCAAAGATATAAACATGTTTATAAATTATGAATACGCGATAAGTGAGGATGGTACAAACTTTGCGGCGATTCTTGGAACCCTACGACTTGATGAGTAAACACTTCCCGCAACAAAGATGTGACATTATGTAATACATTACGCCGCTGCCATTTAATTCTCTTCGAAGAAGAGGAGCAAGCATAACTGATGTAGGTCCACAAGAATATTGGGAACGATCATGCTTATTTCCTTTCGTAATTGTTACTCTAATGTTAAGTACCTCACGTGAAATACACGTAATTGCATTATATCACATAAGTGTGAAGTCTCCTTTTGATTCAGACACAGAGGAAGTAATGATTTAGAACATTAGATTAATAGTAATGTAAAGTTGTTCCTGTGCTTAACTCATTAAGCATGATACCATAGAGACATACGGGGGGAATAGAGGTATAGCTCCACCATTCTTGACCTCTATACTAGATGGAGGTGAATGGTCAGCTTCACGCCCTGAATATACTCGTAAGAGCATATAAGACATTCTTCTTCTGTTCCTCGTATAGGCCTATAATTTATTTCCACATCCTAAACATAAAGGATACCTGCTCCGACATTTCGGAATCAGTAATTTTACGTCTGACAGGAAGCCAGTAAGTTATACTGTCAAAACCCTTTCCTTGGCTTATGATCTTTGTCTTTGTTGCCCATTCATTATGGTGAGGATACTGGTATCTCCTCCGACCCGGTCCACTATCCGATTGTTACCAGGCGCTCTTCCCCCAGGGATCAAGTGGGCGGAGCGTGAAGTTAACCATTAACTTCTATCTGATGTCGGTATTTTGTTTATGGACATTACCTTGACGTACATTGCTTCTATTGTGTTGCAAAGAAATTAAGTCATGTGCTTTTCCGAATGGACCACTAATATCATCTGCAGCCGTCCGCCGACGTACAGTTGCCACGACTGTCGCTCGAGCTTGAGTTCTTTCTCTCAGGGATACGGGTGCTTTGGAGAAGGGAGTGGAACACACTTCGGGGTAAATAAATCCGGGATCTCCAGAACACACCGTGGATGGCAGCTTTAATTTAAAATTTCATTAATGATGAATATGTACATTATTCTCCTAGCTAGCCGCTCCGTCCGCCGACTAGCTACCACTACTCTTGAGCACTTCTCTCTTCTCTCTCTACCTTCCAACTACTGTCCTCCTCCGCTCCCTGTCACCGACTCCCCCTCTTTACAAGTCACCCAGTTGGCATCAGAAAAACAAGAAAATAAAAAGGGAAAACCAAGGGTCGAGCCCAACATCTGCCCTACATTCGTATTTTTCGAGATGCCCATAAACCTCTGTAGGTCTTCAAGTAATCCAAGACCCCTCCTGGCGGGTCTCGCGCACGGTCAGTTCATGGGTTTATGATATACTGGGAGTAAACAGGCGACGTTAGGGACAATAGCGGCACCCTTAGCCTAAGGAGGACAATAGCGGAATTACAACTAGACGGTCCGGGGATGGTACCTCGCAGATGGAGCGTCTCTCACGGTATTAAACAATGCATAAATAGTTCTACCCTTAATTATATATAGTTTTGACGAGGGAAGTACGGTTACACATCTTATATGAAGATATGCAGACATTTCGTCTTAAGAGTAACTTTTCTCGTGGTGTTATGTCAGATTATTATATGCTATTTTTGCTTGTACTCGTATATCTAACCATTTTCAATTTACCAGAAAATAATCTAGGGCTGGCATTGTTTTTATAAATCTACCCAACTCTGTATTTATTTGCGTGCTTACTCAACAGCCCAAATGCCAATTATACAACAAGCACAGCAAACGAAAGGTACAGGACAAACAGAAGACAAAACAAGACAAATTGTATAATTTAGATGATGATGATTATAATAATAATAATAATAATTCAATTGGTATAATCACGGCAAAATAATAATAATAACAGTCATGTACAAAAAAGCCTGTGCATATACGAGTAATTATATTTGTTTACTTTTATCACAAGGGGGCAAAATCTTGACAGCTTAATTTTCGAGTAAAACGCTTGGCCGCGACATTGCTCCACATCACACAGTATCGGTTCACATGCAATACCGGATACAGCTGATTATCAAATAAAGTGTATTTCGCCTCTGTAAGCTGATGGACTGATAACATGTTACTAATGAACACGCGAGTGCGTGGTTAAACAAAAGAACATTGACACGTGTTGACAGGGTTATCCTTGCATGCTACTGTGCAGTTGCATAAAGCGAAGATGAGATTCGATAAAATATCAAAGTAGAAAAGCCCAGCGAGAATGCTTTAATGATCGCGAAGTTACTGCATAAATGATACTTTATAAACTGGTAGTTTGGACCCACGCCTAGGCCACTATGCGAAGGTCACAGTTCAGTTTCTTTCAGTGGAAATATCTGTAGTTACCGACAGCAATTAAATCCATTACAAACACATAAACTAGGAAGCCTACCTAATTCCATAGACTAAGCATTTTATTTTTTGCGCGGCTTTGGAGTCAATATAAATGCTTACATTGGAACTACACTATTTAGTAGTCTAACTAGCGTTTGTCGATTTATTGTAGCTGTTCAAACACTACAGCTGCAAATCATCAAATAACGTATTGTAAGATGATTACGACTGATGAACCAGACGAGAGAACAGGTGTTGTGGTGCACTAATTATTAATAACGCTTTCTGTGAAAATACACGGCTCAGGCTCCTTTACCTGATATGTTCTTTTTTATTCCCCCCCCCCAACACACAGAAGAAGACACAGATGCTACATTATACCAGAATTCAGCCACCCTTTCCTTTTTCCAACTTCCAGCCCTTTCACTTCACAATCAATGGTACTTCTTTCCATATTGTATAAGTTGATGTGGCAAAACCAATATTTCCATAATCCAAAGATGTCAGTCAAAGATACTACGTATGATTACTAACGCCCCATGGTATGTTTCCAATATAACACTCCATGAAGACCTGAAAGTGCCGCTAGTAAAGGAAGTCATAAAAGGGAAAAGCACAAGATACCTCAACAAAACAGAAGGACATGAGAACGTACTAATGCAACCGTTACTGGAACCTCACAATGGACGAAGACTAAAAAGGAATTGGCCAGCCGACCTGAGAGAGGGTTAACGAGGACTTATCTCTGGATAAGCCCGCTCCAAGTCACGAAGAATACTACAGCAAATTAGCTTATAGAATCAAATGTAATTCTGATTGCTAATTTTATGTACATAAAAAAATAAGTTGTTCAATCCGGTGAGATATGTGAAGCATTGAATGGACAAGGGTAATATACACGTACTATGTAAGATTTTAAGTTTCTGCTGATAATGAATGCATGAGCATATTCAACCATGTCAAAGTCGAGTTTACAACCAATGTTTCGGAAAAGTGTTTTGTCTCCATCATCAGAGCAGTCTTTGATACGTAACTGACTATTCTACCACTGACTGGAAGGACGGAATAAAACTATGGGAAACCTCTGCAGGTCTCGCAACTGAGAATCAAATTTAGGTTCTCTTGAAGTGCTAAAGACTCACCGCTACGGACTGTATCTCTGCTCAGACTTATAGGTTCTGAAATGTGTTGTTTCATTCAGATAAACGTTAGTTAGTAAAGTATGATAGGTCACTATGTGACAGCACGAGGGAATACTTCGTAACCTTAGAAATAGGGGCGTACAAGTGCTTACAAATACGAGACAGCACGATTGGACCCTCGAAATCATTACAATACTCGTATAGCACCATTAGCCAGATGACATCAAAAAATTTGTTACGCGAATTTCGCCAAGTTTTCTCATATATACCGTTTTTAATTTTATAGGTATATTATTTCAATATTTTTTTTTCGTTTAAATCTGTCTCCCATAATTTTCAAATATTGTAACATGTCAGATTTCCTGTGCCATTTTATTGTCCCTATTACTTTCTTTTTTCCTCTTATGGAACACATTTTCAATATTGTTTTGCGGGGAATATCTGTGATGATGTCACAAAATAGATGAATATTTGGGTGACAATAGCAGAATATTATAGTATCGATGGAAACTCTCTCTTTAGTCCAGTTATGGCTGTGGGTTCAATTGATAATAGCCCTGCAGATCATAGTAATGTAACGACAAAGTTTCCCTGTGCTTAATTAATTAAGCACTATGCCATGAAGACATAGGGAGAGTGGCGGAATAGTTCCGTCTTTCTTGACCTAGGCACTAGATGAAGGTGAGCGAATAACTTCACTGTTGGGAAACGAACCCGGGCCGTCCAACCCGTATTCCGTCGCTATACCGACTGAGCTATTCCGACTCCTCCCGAGACCACAGTACTGGTGGGAAAAATCAAATCTCTGATATATTACAGGGGAGAACGAAGTCAGGAAATGTCGTCAGCATCTGATTTCAGATCCTTAGATCCATTACAAGAACATCATCGGACGGAAAGTAGCTTGAAGCAAAGAAACATTAACTCTCTTCTTCAATTTCCGATTCTACATAATCGTGTTCAGCGACCTGAGTTTTTTCTTGCTGTCTTTTTCTGAACAAAGACTGACTTACAGGAAATTGGCAGATGTTGCAATGTACGCTGGAAATGCTATTCTTGCTGCAACGTGAGCATTTTATTCTGAAATCTGCATTCAGTTTTTATATTAAGTATATAACCAGCCGAATCGTTTCAAATTGCTTCGATTGTGGTCCAGATTTCAGCCATATTTTGTTGTCATTTCCAAGAAACAACATATTTCCATTGTCCAATCGTGCTGTGATTTGTCAGATCAAAATTACGGCAAGTGTCCATTCGGAATAAACCCACAGTTATACTGAGGACCACGTGGAAGTCCCGGCACAAAGTACTGAAAGAAGATGAGAAAGAAGAGAGTGAATTACTTCATGGTAGCTTGGCATTGATGCTAATAAAACGAGATTTGATGTTCTCATGGCGGTGACTATGAAGAAAATGACCCTTTGGGATACAGGTAATCTGATATATATTTAACGACGTTTCGGAAGAACATCGTAAACTTATACTAAACTACGTATCATCACATCCAAGAAGCTAATATTCTTACAATTGAGTGCAAATTAGACAAGTTACAGTTTAAATGCCATATTAAGTGGACTAAGTTGCTTAATCCGCTAGATTTCAGTAAGGCCAATTTTAAAACGTTCAAGCAATTTAACGTAATCTTTAAGTTAGTAGAAGATAAGTCAATCTTAATATTCAATCAATGCTGAGTAATGGAAGTTGGTTAAACTCATTTGCTCAAGGACACGTGTTATATAATTAATGCAATATACTGGGACGTTTAAACACAAACAAAATAGCCCGTTTTAATTTACAGAGAAGTAGTGACATGAAAAACAAGTGTTCATATGGTTCCAATTACTGTATTATAATCTGTATTGGTGAAGTATTTCTGAAACCAGGGCCGCGTCATAGCTCAAGCGGTTAGTCGCTTGCTCCCCACTGCGGCGGCCCGGGTTCGATTCCGGGTCTGGTCAAGTGGGATTTGTGGTGGACAAAGTGGCGCTGGGGCGGGTTTTCTCCGAGTACTTCGGTTTCCCCTGCCAATCTTCATTCCATCAAATTCTCCATCATCATAATCACCCGGGGCAGGCTACAATAGGCCAATCAGTGGCCGCCGTGCCGAATGGACCCAGTTGGATCCACTCCCCACTAAGCGAATTAAAAAAAAAGTCTAAAACCATCTCAAAAGAAGACATAATTTTACGTCTTGTACTTCCTCTGAATCCATTGAATCTGTATCGAAAATTGAGTTCAAACAGTGTCTAAGTGGTCATTTAGACCATGTACTATATACTTTGAACCTATTTTTATCTTTTCCTGAGAAAAGACTGATGCAATGTAAAGCAGTCAATTATTTGATAACCGTTCCGCACCGCGCACCGATCCCTCATCATATACATTCAAATGGAAGGGCATCTGAGTAAGTTGCTTTTATAGCTATCAGCTTGCTAATTGGGTAGTGAGATGAAAAAGCACTTTGAGGGGAGGGAATGAGGCAGAAGAAAGAAAACACATATTAAGTCATTGACATGTTTTACTTGCAATATCAAATCTCCCAGCTTCATATGTTTGAATCAGAAATAGATACAATAGGAACCCAACGGTAATATTGCAGCTGCAGCTTCTTAGTTTTACTCAAGGGCACTCTCTTAGTTCCAAGTGTTACATAGCGTCAAATGGAAGAATGATTATGAAAGGCAAACTGCAAAATATGAGGTTGGTGCTGTCGTATTTTATTTTAAGTCCTTGGGGAGGCCGGATAAAATGGAACTACCGGAGGAAAAATTGAAATGAAATAAAATTTACGTCTTCTTTTAGTAAGTCTGTTTGATTCAGTACTTAACAGCTCAATGTTTCTGCTAATGGCTTATATCTGCACTGTTTTTATTTATGAAAGCAAAGGTTAGCGTGGGCAGTATTCCTCGGCGTACGACGGAGGGAGAATCACGTGTTGCCTATTAAAAACAAATGCAGTCCCGCAGGTCGATAGCTTCTTTACAAATATTGCACAATTCTATTGAAAATTTTAGTTAATGAGATTATGTATCACATCAAACAATAACCACACATGTACTAGTTAGTGGCATCGTCCTGACTTGGGTACGCGAGATGATCCGACAATTCACCCCTGTGCACCGGAACCAAAGTTCATTTTGTTTCTGATGTCATGGCTGATAACAGATTTCTCATCGCATTCCACCACATCAACTTCATCGTCATCGCAAAGTGCAATTTCATCAATATCCCTTTCATCGGAAGAAAATTTATGCAGAGTGTATCTGAAAGATGCGAACAAGTTTTGGGCACGAGTTCTATATACCAAAAACAACAAAAATGATCCATATTGACATGTGTCCGGAAACCATTAATTTGTGATATTATATTGTGGCATCCTGTTGCACTCTTCACTTAGAATCAGTTAGCTCCACAGTCAAAACTAATGCTCTATAATACTTATTAAAATCTATTCGTTTTAAAGTTTTATACTACATACTTCGACCAATGTGGTCATCATCGGGTGTTAAAAATTATGGATGAGGAAGCTGACTTCTTCTGTATATAGTATAGTATATAGTATTTTGGTGTAAAAGCTGAAAGGAAAGAGACCACTTAGAAGACCTAGACGCAGGTGAAAGTATAATATTATAATGGATCTTAAAGAGACAGGATGGGGTGGTATGGACTGGATTGATCTGGCTCGGGATAGAGACAAGTGGAGGGCTCTTGTGAACACAGTGATGAACCATCGGGTTCCATAAAATGTTGGGGAATTTTTGAGTAGCTGCGCAGTTGGGGGCTTCAGAAGCAGGGCTCGGCTCCATGGAGTTAATTAGTTAGGGATATACAGCAAATTTAAACCCATTTTGACAATACGAAATAAGAACAATTTTACTGAAATTATACAACTTTCTTCTGAAGTAAACCGTTTCTTTATGTTCTTCTCTGTCAACAGATCCTTCAAATATTTTAAATGTATTTGCACCGTCCAATGCACGTGTTCATCATGCTTCAAGAATATTAGTGTCCATTTTAATATATGTATATAAATATTTCTCGGTAACTTAAGTCACCTTTGCTATTTATTATATCCCAGTGCCAACAATCTTATCTGGAAAGTGTATGGAGAGGTTCAAAGATTCCTCCCTGTCAGCCCAATTTTTCTCAAATATTTAACCCAGTTTTATACATACTGTAATATTTCTGACCACCTCGTGTAAATATATTTAAAATACTGTATAGAATAAATTATATAATGTTTAGGTGAGTAGTTCAGTTTACATTTTATGACGATGACTAAATCAGAGCAAAATTAAGAGGTCAAGTCGCAGTAGATAAACGAGCGCTGATATTTCGCGAAGCTCGTAAAACCTCAACATATCTTTGAAGTTGGCGATATGAGTGCTGCATGACAGTGCAGATATTTCTAACTGGGACTGATCGTAATGCGACTTTGGTTTTAGTTTCTCTGTCAAAACACAGTTATTCACACAATGACGAATCTTTTTTGCTTTAGGGAATAGTAACATTAGTACTTGCAAAACCAGGAAGGGAATTCTACCTATTCACAAATAAGGTATTATTACATTGCTAACTGTACACAATAATGTGACAACGTGTTCTGAATATACCAGTAAGATCACAAAATAAATAATCAGCTATGAAGATACTCAACTACACTAATATAGTCCAAGGATAAAAGTGGCTATTTGAAAGAAAAAATGCTGAACAATTTTAAATTCTAGAAAGATTAATTTAAATTTAGCTAACACGAAAATATTGGTAAAAATTCATTCATAAATCATAACCATCATCACTGTTCCGTCCTCTATAGTGTTACGTCTTCTTCCACCTTATTCTTGGTCTTATCGTGTCTCGTCTACCAGACGGACGATATTTAGACTTGGAGTGGAATGCGAGTCTGTTTCATCCCTTTAAAATTAATTTTCCGTCTGTCTCTGTAATTTTTTCTTATAAACGAAAGATTTTCAACTCATTTGGTATATTATTTTCTAATTAATCTCTCATAATACAACCCTTGACAGTTCTTAGGTTCCTTATGAAACGTCTCGACTAATTCTATAAGAAGGAGCGCAATTATGTTCTGACTGAAGCATGAACAATTAAATTCACTTTATCAGTAGAGTTACTATTAATCTGACCTAATTACAGCAAGTGTTATTTGAATTATTCATCGTAAAATATAATAATCCCATGTGGGATTTATGATTCTCATGGCGCTGACTATGAAGAATACTGTCTCTTGGAATGTTACGCCGTTTCCTCCGGCAGAAGGCAACCTGCCTCTATTTCGAGACAAAACGTCAAATATTTTCAATTCTCAGCTCATACAGATTCGGCCAGGAAAGACGCATCAGTCTAAATTTTATATCGACATATTTCTTTATATGCTTTTAATGTACAGGAGTTTTGGTGTTAATTAGAGCAGTAGGCTTGCGAGAGTAATCTGTTAGTGGAACACAAATTTGGTATATATTCCGTTATTCAGTATAGAGGGGGTGGGTTTCCCCATGCACCGCGACTAATAGTCTATTGTACGTCCCCCTTTAATTTCTACTGTCGCCATACCCTACCGATACTGGTGCCCGCTATCTCCCCTTTCTGCCAGCGAGGTCGGCCCTCTACTGGCAGTGGTACCCGATAACTCTCCCCATTCTGCCAGCGAGGTCGGCCCTCTACTGGCATTGGTACCCGATAACTTCCCCATCTACCGGAGACATTTGAAACTACTTGGGGGAAAACATTTTGCCTAATTTTGCTCAGAGGTCTCCGAGAGACATGAGGATCTTTTACGTGCCGTAAATCTACGACACGGGACCCACGGCTTAAAGTCCCTCCCGGAGGACTTGTTCCCTGAATTTTTCCGCCCTTAAAAATTCCACCACCTTGAATCATGAGGTGGGAACGTTACCCCTAGACTACGGAGGCCGCAATTTGGTATGTAAATCAGAAGTATCGGATATCATTTGTAGCTGACAATGAGAATTGACAGCTAGGGCCTTATCTGCTTCGATTGTCCGCAGTAATTCTGACAACAGACGCAATTTCTTCTTCAAATTCATCATCTGTTTGGGGTTGTTTCTGTACGCAGTGTCTTTCAGATACTTCAATATAAATTTATCGTAGGGGATGAGATCGAGAAGTCTTTGAACATTTCCTTCCATTTCTCCAGTTCGAGGAAATGTTTTTCCAACATGACGCGACTATACAGGGTACAGCGAATGCGATGTTGTATGCCATCAGTTCGCATTTAGTTGATCGTGTTATCTCGAACCACAATCAAGATACTTCACGCAAGAGCGTTTTACTGAATTTTATAACAATTATTATTAATTTAAATTTCAATATATTTTGGTTCTTTGCGGATAAAAATGGCTTATTATTTGAGTCCCATAACCTACAAACTAATTATATATCATGCAGTAGTTCTTAGATTTGTTTATGACTAAGATGACTTTAAAGGAGCCAGGAAAGCGTAGTCGGTACAGCGACTAGCTACGGGTTGGACACGCCCGAGGGGTTGCAGTTCGAGTCCTTGTAGGATCAAAAATTTTCTCTTTTCCACATCATCCAGACCGGCTCTGGGGTTCACCCAACCTCATATCCAATGGGTACCGGGGGTAAAGCGGTCGGGTTGTGAAGCTGACCACTCACCTCCAGCTAGTGCCGAGGTCAAGAAAATATGGATCTATACATCCACTCCCCCCATACACCTTCATGGTGTAGTCCTTAATTAGCTAAGCACAGGGACAACTTTACCTTTTTACCTTTTAGTGTGACTTTAAGCTTCCTGGAACAGCAGGCATACAAGCCAGAATAGTCCTTGCAGCCAAATTGGAATTCTGATTAGCAAGTTATCCAATGACACACTGAAATACCAAATTAAGAGAAATTAAGAGAATACAATATTAAAAAATTTCATTTAAAAATCAATAACCTGTCGTCATTAGGTTGATGTCAGGCTAATTAAAATATGTTTAAATAATGTTGTATCTTAGCATCCTGAGGCAGTTAATAGATTTTTTCATTTGATTACCGTCCGCTATGCAACAATATCGAAATTTAAAATTCTGTCCTTTTAAGATTCGTCACTGCATTACATGCTTCGGTCTACTCGTCCATAGTCATGTGCTTTGAAATTCGGGGAACTGCTGCGCCTTCCTCGCGGAAGGCACAGTATGTTAATTACTCGTGAAAAATAGGATAATCATGAAAATAAATCAATTCTGTTTTCGAAATATGGGTATCTTTCTTGTTATTGTAGAACCAGTTGGTTGTAAAGTCAAATTTTCATAAAATAAAATAATACACGTATAAACATAAAATTATATAAATTTAGGGGAATAACTATGGTTTAAATAACCACCGGTATATATAGGTTGTATAGGCCATGCTAAAAATATACCAACACAGCGGTTACGTAAAAGCAAACGGAAGCCAACATTTACTATATTGGAATCCACCTTTTATTCCAGCTTTAACATCCGTCAGCAGAGACGCTATAGGTGCCAAATAATCGATTTCATTAGTGCGCAGCGACTGTCAGTTGCCGATCCTGTGTCTGGACTCAAGACTATCAGTAAGTGCATCAAGTATTTTCGGTGCACTTAATCGTTACCTCCTCAGCTCATTCTGAAGCCCTAAATCAGGCCTCAGATTTAATTTGTACGTCAGTTCCTAATTTTGTCAATTCCAGACTCCTTTAATAATCTCACTAAATTTGATACACCTATGGAAATAGGTAAAGGTAGAGCCATCCCTGAAACAGGCCGTGGAGACCCATATGGTTATGAGACGTCGAGGCTCCCACATTTTCTAGACAATCGGTTCACAGATGGCTGTGATATTGTCAGCCTTACGCGCCGGCTGCCCTTTACCCTCAGGAACATTCCTGGTACTCATTTCTGTTAGACGCTGAGTCGACCCCAGGGCCATAGTGCGGCTGGAAGGATTAGGGTAATTGAAAAACCCAATTACCTCATCGGAAATTGAACCCGCGACCTTCCGGCTTGTAGCATACTGCCTCAACAAACTACGCTACCGCGTGCCCCACATATCATGTACTCCTCGTCACTTATTATTAAGACGATCAATGAGGCACTCTGCTACAAGTCGGAAGGTCGCGAGTGCGATTCACGATGAGGTCATTGGATTTTTTTTTCAATTTACGTAATCCAGCTGCACTATGGGCCTGGAGTCGACTCAGCCTCTAACAGAAATGAGTACCAGGAATCTTCCTGGTAGGTGAAGTGCGACCGGCGCTTAAGGCTGACAACCTTACCTCCAACTGTGAGCCGAATGTCTGGAAAATGTGGGAGCCTCGACGGTTCACAATCCTATGGACCTTCACAGCCTGTTACGGCCTTACTTGAGATGTATGTGATGGGTGGAATATGAAGAACGCATGGGACATAAAATAAAATTATATAAAAATTTCTAAGAAAAATATGAAGGAACGCGACAAGCGACTTAAGCATTGTTCACAAGCAAATATTAAAATAGAGGGTACTAGATTAATTTGGTCCAGGACAGGGACCAGTGGCGGTCTCTTGTGATAACAGTAATAAAAATTAAATTCCTTAGAAGGCGATAAATTTCTTCAGTAGCTAAGAGACGTTTAAGAGGGAAATCCTCTTGTGGGATTAATATGTTAATATAAAGCATGGAGGAGCCATATATTAAAGTATAATTAAGTACCATGTTTTTTATTCAATAAGCATGGTGTAGAGACTACTTGACAATTTCCATCATCTTAGAGACCTTCTTCGAAGAATCTGGATTTGAAATTACGTTTAGGCCATGCAATGTAGTTAACATCAGATGTAGTTTATTTTATTTGATTCTAAATCAGATGATACAATAAAAAATACAGAGTACAAAGTCTTGTTTATTGAACTTAGTACATTTCTCATTTAAGCGAAAAGTGTTTATAATGTGTGTGTGTGTGTGTGTAATAACATCTTAGTCCATATTCGTACATCACACTCCAATACATACATGTACATAGGGTATGTATATATAATTTTATGGCATATATCTATAATATTCTTGATGGCAAGCCTTTCAAGGATAATTGCCTAGAGTTTTATATAACTACTCCACAGATCAATGAAACAGTGTTAAGATGTCAGCTACCAGTATTGACTTTTTCTTTTCTATTCCAGAGGTGGGTGTGGTTGATTGAATGTTCATTTTAATACCACGAGAAAGTATTCCGAATGCCTACATAGTCCGTTCTTCGTGAAATATTATATACCTGCAAACTACCAATAACTTTAAACCTTGAACCACTCAACTTTTCTTCATAAAACACTGACACTTGTGCCTTATTTCAAATACCGTACGATACCGCAATGTCGACGTAGCGTCTATTCGAGATTTTGATGCAGAAGCAATACCTTGCATTTCCTTCTGAAATTGTGAATCAGTTTTAATTTACAATGAATATATATATATATAATACATGTTTTGCAAGCTATTTTGATAGCATTGCAGTCAAATTAAATATAATTTTTCATGCCTATTTCTTGATATCAATTCACGAGCTTTAGAGGATCATGTTACGAAATTTTGAATCGAGCCAAGATAATTACAAGCATTTAAGTAATTCAATAGAATATTTGTTAATTGTCGAAAAGAAACAAAACTGAAAATGGAAAACATGCTAATTTAGGTCTATAGACTCGTGTAATGACTGCAGCAAGCTTCTTTTAAATACGGAGAATTAACGAAATGCAAAATCTCAGGAAATTCTGCAACGCATTCCTATATCACATCCTTGTTAATGTCAAATATAATACTTCACTTGAGAAATCAATAGGTATTGAACCGATCAATGTGAAATATCGAACCATCCCATTATTTATTTGGTTCACAGGCTCTCTTAAACTTCTAGAGTCAATTAATGATACTACTACTTTCAAATGCAATGTGGTAAGGATTATGAAGGAAGTTGTTATGGCCAGTTCAAAGCATCTGACATCAGTTTACTGATACCCTTTTGTGATATCTTTTAGTCCCTCCAGACGAAAGCTGGGGTTGTACCATGAAACAGACCGCAACCGTCTCTTTTCAGAACTTCAAGTATTCATTTGTGAACCGTCTTCCTCGTTGTTTTAATAATTTAATAATAATGCATATATTGGTCTCGTACATAACAAATTAGGATTAATATTTCAAAACGTCAGAGAAATATTGAATTCGAACTAGCTACTTGATATTGACAATTTGTATGGTTACGAGGTATTGTTACGTGCTTTGATTTACTGAGGGTACATAATTTTTGCGACTCTCACGGTGGCCGCGCGGTCTAAGGCATGAAGTGTCTTCGCTCGCTCGGGCGTTTGGATCATGGGCTCGAACCCCAATCAATGCATAGATGTCTGTGTATGTTTATTCTGCGTTTGTGTTGTCCTGTGTGAAGGTAGCGGCCTTGCGACGGGCTCATCACTCGTCCAAGGAGTCCTACCGACTGTATAAAAGATCGAGAAACTGAAGAAGAGGCCGAGGGTCAACAAAGGTCTGTAGGGTCATTGATGAATAAATGAATGAACCTAATATTTGATGTTGATTAACATAGCAATGAACAAATGACTGATCAAATGAAAAACGAAAGACAGAATAAATGAACGAATGAAATTAATGAAAACACTGAATAATGTATTTTAGCGTCCTGTTGCACTGATTCTCATCCATGATATGTATGTAATGGCCGTCTTGTAGTGCACTCAATTTCACATTTTACTTTACTTCATGTTTCGGCAACATTGTGTCATCCTCAGGTGCTTTATTTACGCTAAGCTATTGCATTGCTTGCCATCACGTGTCTTTCATAAAATTATTAAAATGTACATTCTTCATCAACTATAATAAAATTTGTATACACTAAAACTTGTTAAGATTATTCATCTTATGCGTCTTAATTCGAACTCGCGTTTGACACATCACAAGACACAGTACACAAAAAATATAGGAAAAACGACTCCCATAGTGGAAGAACCATACAATACGCGAGTTTCAATTAAGACGCTTAAGATGAATAATCTTAACAAGTTTTAGTGTATACAAATTTTATTATAGTTGATGAAGAATGTACATTTTAATAATTTTATGAAAGACACATGATGGCAAGCAATGCAATAGCTTAGCATAAATAAAGCAGCTGAGGATGGCACAGTGTTGCCGAAACATGTAGTGAAGTGACATGTGAAATTGAGTGCACTACAAGATGGCCATTACATACATATCATGGATGAAAACACTGAAACTTGTGAATCATGGAGAACCCATCCCGAAGCCTCTCCATCACTTTTAATTACCCTCATTTTCGAAATTATCTCCTGAGTCATAGAAGTCAGTCTAAGGCAAACCTATATTTGCAATTGAAGTGCCAATAGAGTAAAATTCATAGCTCCCTGAGGTCGTGACATTTTTCCCCAGTAACTCAAAACATTTTCGAAAAGATGCCAATTTTAGCAGGTCACGAGAACCTGTCTTCTCTTCCAGCGCTTTCAAAACAACAGTTAATCATCATTCTGGCGCAAAGGCAGACAACATTTAGTCTGCTGAACTCGGACTTTCTTTTACTGTTTATTCTTTACGGCCAAAAGGCAGCGCATCCAAATTCGTACTTGTTGATACAAATGATTATGAAAGGGATTTCTGTAAATTAACATGAAACGAACCCCTGAAAATTTTGACTGAAGCTGAAACTGTATGGCAGCAAGTATAAACTGACAGTACAGGACAAGCAACTTACAGTAGTTTATTCATTTTTCATGTTATTGAAATCAAGGAATGCGTGTCTCGCTTGAGATTTGCCACCCTCAGCCAAAATATGACTGAGTATAAAAGAATGAAAACCAAGGGTTTCAAATAAAATATGTCTAAAATCGGACACACGAAACGTGAGTTGTCAATATTAGGAGGAAAGTGCAGCTCATTCCCAGATTAAAACATAAATAAACACAAAATTCTGATGTATATTACACTTTTACGCAACGAATAGACCAAGAAGCAATTTCATTTGTGGTGATGCCGAAACTTTATTCCAGCTGTTTACGCTAGTTAACAAACCATTCCGACTTCACCTCGCCCTGTCCTTATGCATAAACCCTATGTATTATAAGACTATGGACTAAAGTAAAGAGGGTTTTTCTATCCTGAAAATGGAGCAGCAGGTTCCTCTGAAACGTCGGTACCTATGTACCGAACTACACGACGTTACAACTCAGAAGACAGTAGTCTAAATATTCATTGCCGTGTGTTCCTCAAAATTCATAAATGACTTTAATTTAAATCCGATGGGAAAACCGGAATAGCTCAGTGGCATTGCAAACAGGCTGTGAACTGCAATACAAGAATTCGATTCGCGGCAGGGACAGGAGTTTCTTCGTCACCACGTTCAAATTGACTGACCTAGCATTCTCTGTAATGGGTAAAGTGGATAGAGCGACAGAAGCATGCAGGTGACTACACCCAAGTGCAATAATCCAACACACATATGCCTGTTTCTTTTCTAGCGGAACGCAATGGTACGCCGTACCGGCACCTTTAGTCATCAAACACACACAAAAAATCGTCCCTCACAAAAATTGTGGAAAGTTATGTGAATATTTTGTTACATTAATTTCTATAAGGCTTAAAGTGAAGTCATCCATGTGCCTGAATGCCACACTATGTAATTAGGCCTACATGTGGAACGTGGGATAAAGCTGAGCATCATTAGGCCTATGTAATGTCTGATTTTCTTTAGCAAAGCATCCGTGGCCAGTGATGCGGAAATGGGGTTACTATACTGTTTACAGCAGAAAGATTTTGCCGCATGTCACGTGGGATAATTGATGCATTTATGCAGTTCCATACTTATACATATATCATAAAAAGTTAAATAGTTCCGTCTAGTATGACTGGTGAAGACTTTTTTTTTATTTCAATTATTTATACCCTTACATGTTTCGTTCTTCAAAGACCAACATCAGAGGGACACCTTTACATCAATACGGTTGGAAGTTACTATTACATTATACCTATATTCTGAACGTTAAAATGTATACATATAATATTAATATTTTAACGTTCAGAACATGTATTGTAATAGTAACTTCCAACTGTATTGATGTAAAGGTGTCCCTCTGATGATGGCCTCTGAAGACCGAAACATGTAAGGGCATAAATAATTGAAATAAAAAATCTTCATCAGTCACACTAGACGGAACTGTTTAACTTCTCATGATATTGTTAGTGTGACAGACCAGAATGAAACACATCAAATTATAAATTAATTTTCTTAATTTACTTAATTAATGAGGAATTAGAATAAGAATTGGCACTGTTCCTCTAAGAACAACTTTGGATGTACAAAACAAGAATCCCAAGTTTAAACAGAAGAACAAGTGGCAAGGAATTGAGGAAATGTCTTTAGTAATTAGTCAGTCTTCTCTAAACATTTAGCACCCTCAATCTAGAATTGGGTGATTTCACTGGTTAATTGATCCTCGGTACTTTTCAAACGTAATGCGATGAAACTGAAAGATGGTCATACTTGAAATTTGAAGTTGTCACGACGGTGACTATGAAGAGTAGTCATGTGTAATCTGATGGGTTTTGCTGCCGTTTCGAAGGACCGGACGCCTCGCTTGACAGGGTAGAAGAGTAAGCCGAGAGAGCATCAACATTTCTCCGAAACGTCGGAAAAATTCCAGCAGACTACACAACGTTACATCCAAGAGGGCAGTACTCTCGTATGTTCAGACAATTTGAAAGGAAGCTGTTATAACATATTTCAAATTATTATTTTGCATTCGCCTGGAGAGAGTGACGAAAACCACGAAAACCTTCAGTGAGAATCGAGTCGTTTCGGTTATGTTCCAAAAACTAAGAGTTACCGTTACACCTTCGTCCTCGGTGATTCCAGTAGTGGTATTGACTTTAAATTTGTCGACAATCCTATTTAGATTATACGATCTTTGTATCCCGGGCATCGATGCATATCTCTCATTGCCACCAAATGATGTGAAAATTGAGATCCACGTTCCAGTTGCTTTATACCCTGGATCCGCAGGATAGCAAGTTGGGCATGATACCCCAGCCGAAAATCGAACTGCGCTCGTTGAGTCCACAGCCAGAGACTTAATCGCTTCCAGGCAAAGCACGATAAAACCATGAGTCACCAACTCATGAATTCACAAAGCACATTGGAAAAGATCCTCAGACTAAGTATACACTGTGCTAGTTCGTTATGTGTGCGTGGTCTTGCAGAAGTGTAGAAGGTGACTGGAGAGAGCGGTTCTTTTCTCGGCAGGAGAGTTACGATTTCTCTCTACGTTTAATTTCCGAATGTTGTGTGAAGCTCCCACTTTGACCTATCTATGAACAACTCTCACTTCCAGCCTGCCGCGCCCTCCATCCGTCACTGTCAGTATGCAGAGGCACGTGGTCTTGTGCGAGTTGCACGTGGTTATACGCCAATAACATGTGATTCTTGCATGCCGGGATAGCCGACCCCCGATCGTATTCACAACACTGTTGCCAATTTAGAAAATCTGTATTACAAGCCTCATGCAATTTAATGGAATATATATTTTATAGTTTTTTTTTACCGTTAATCAAATATTTATGAGCAAATTACTCTTTAACAACGCTTAGTGCTCTAAAGGAACATAAAAACAGGATCTGAACGTATTAAAATATCCAACATGTTGGTATTTACTTTTACAGCTCATCAGGTATTCTCCAGCAAATTACCATAAGGAAATATTGCAGGTAAAATGGCACATGGCGTTTATGTGCTTTATTTGATGACACTGTCAGTACCTCAGACTATGTCAGCATTGACTGGCATGATGATTGATGAGTAAAGAATGGAAAAGATTTGGAAGGAAGTAGTTTTTGCCTAATCAAGGTATTGCCCCGACACTTGCCTCAAGGGACTGAAAGAGACTATGAAAGATCTCAGCTGAGATTTGAACCGAACACCTCCTGCATACAAATTTAGAGAGTAATCACTATAACAGTCTAATCGGTGGGGACATGTCCAAGGATAGTGATTTTTCTGAATAAAAAATTGAAATGTGATAAAAAAATATAAATATTTTTCTAAAATAAACAATGAGGCATTTAAAAGCTGCCCATGGAACAAAGAAGAAAACTTTTTTCAGTGCTGCAAGAAACGTATGACAGTTGCTAAGTGCATATGGCAGGTGCAGTTGTATGAAGCCAGGAATTGGGCAACTGTTCATAAAATCTGATGTGTTGTAATCATGAATCATCCATTTAGGTTATTTCTTTTCCATGTGCTGTGTAAGAGTGATCAGCACTGAAGACCAATAACACGCCATAGTGGTAGTGTTTCGTGTCATGGGTAGCATGTGGAGCATCACATGACAATCAGAAAACAATGTTTAGGAGTTGATGAAATGAGGGTCCTTTGTCTGGTCTACATGGACTTTGTTTAGCCCAGTTGGCCCCTGTTGCTTACTCTTCAGACAATACAGATGAACCCAAGTTTCTTTTTCCCCTTCCTTCTTTTTAGCTCTTTGCTCTATTCTTGCAGGCTCTCCTCTCCAGGCAGACTTTAATGTGCAAGTACACTGACATGTCATGGGCTGCTCTAACCCACAGTTCTGAATACTATTATGAAGCTCATTTTCATTATATTTTTGCTAATATTTCCACACTTATTGACATTGTCAAGATATTTTAGTGTGACAGAAAGACTGCAAAATATTTCTTCCATAAATCACACCATGCTCCCAGGGAGTTAACTTTAACTTCTGCTCTTGGAGGCATCTCTCTTTCAAGCTCAGAGATTTTCATGGCAGTGAAGATTTGATCTTCTGGACTATAACTCTGGGTAGTCTGGTATCAGAGAAACCTGCTGTTGCCATCTACAGAGCACTGGTAATGACTTGCCTGACTGCATGGTGTCATAACCCTGAAGACCACACTGCAGATGTCGCTTTTGAATTCAATCTTGTTACAAAGTTGACATTTACATGTATAATGGCATGCATGTAATTAATTTCTGAGGATAAATTGTTGTAATTGCCTTCATTCATTTGACTCAGATCCTGTATTTTTCTTATAAGAGTTCAATGCAACTAATTATAACTATTTCACATTATTATTATTATTAGTATTATGAAACTCTCATGAATTTTTATGATGATTCTTGACCAGTTCAGGTAATTTTGTTGCTGTTGTTTTATATCCAGATTCTAACAGGTTTTAGGAATATGTTTAATAATAATGGAATATGAACTAATACAAACTTAGGAAAGTAGAATATGCAGCCTACCTTAAGGTACTCTCCACGTTTTATGTCAAAACTTACTGGGCGCAGACAGCCAAAACAGAATACAAGCTATTAATATGATTGTCTTGTGATACAGTATTAACCATACCATGGATTATAACAGTACCCTATACAATATAAAATTACTCCCCAAGTATTTTCCTTGGAAGTACTGATGAAAAATGAGAAAGACAACCTAAATCAGGAAGCATTCCTGAATGGCCATTCCTATAAAACAACTTTTTCTTCACCCATCCTGTATCAAGTAGCACTAGCTCAACAGTAATATGTACTCGTATAACACCCTAAATATTTGTGCCATGTCTTATGAACTGAGGCAGTAATTATCAAAGTGATTATGAGTTGCGGTATTTAGGGAAATGAAGAAAATCTAAATTTACTTCTTGCAACAACTGAAGGAAATCATAGAATACATTTCATATAGAATAATTTGTTTGAAATGAAATTAAAAACATTTTTACAATACAGTAAGGACCCTGTGTATAAAAATCCCTTCTTTATAACAAAGTTAAAAGATGTTGTCATGTAATTTTGATTATAAAGTGGCTTCACTGTGATATCATCATCAAGACACATGTTAAGCCAGACAATAAGTTATGATCAATATAAGTTTGAACTTTTGTATAATTTGAAATGAAAGTCTTTCCTTACCCCAGTTCTCCTACTATTAGATTAGATTAGATTAGTTTAGATTGAAGGGGTGGGCATTAAATGGCCATTGCAGGGTGATTATGCACAATCTATTTTGCACCCCATAACGTTTAAAATCACCATCTACTCTTTCCAGCAGCCTCCGTAGTCTAGAGGTAATGTTCCCGCCTCATGACTCGTAGTACGTGGGTTGAAATACCTGGTGGAGGTCATCGAATTTTTAAGGGCGGAAAAATTCAGGGAACAAGTCCTCCAGGAGGGACTTTAAGCCGTGGGTCCCGTGTCGTAGCTTTATGGCACGTAAAACAACCTCATATCTCCAAAGGAGGTCACTGAGCCAAATTAACAGATGTTTCCCACCCAACAGCAGTCTCTAATACCTCTGGTAGATGGGGGAAGCATCATAGATACCTCTCAGCTAGTAGAGCCGGTCTCGCTGGCTGGGCGGGACTGATGATAAGCACCAATACAAGTAGGATATAGAGACTGGTAGAAATCATAGAGGGAAGCACAATGGACCAATACAGGTGTCAGTGCATGGAGAAACCCACCCTCTCCAATAACTAACTAACTAACTACTCTTTCCAGGCTTTGAATGAAGCACTTTGTTTACTGGGGCATTCTGATAGTCAACTGACTTCATTTGATGAAGTCCCTTGTGATAAGATCTTGTTTCGGCTGAAACATGACAGTCATAAAGGACTATACCCACAGATGTCTCACACACAACTGACATATTCTGAGGAAATTTCATATTTATATGATTGCAGTAGTAGTAGTAATAGTGGTGGGTAGCAGCGGGTAGCAGCAGCAGTAGCAGCAGCAGTAGTATTAGTAGTAGTAGTAGTAGTAGTAGTAATGTACCTCCTTGAGGCTCCAGATAAGTTCTTCCACCACCAGGCTCCACATCAGAGGTGACAGAACACCTCCCTGCAGACTGTTTTGCAGTATAGTCTTATGATTTATCTTTATGTCATCTTTATATGACTCCCAGCTGGTTCTATTGGAATCCATGAAAGTAACTTTCATTAGTTCTGTTACCCATTTGAAAGCATATGTATCTATGATTTTACAAAGAAAAATATCAGATATGCCAAAGTGCTCATGCTATGCTCAATATCTGCTGTGTGCACATGCACATGGCATTTACATCTTATGTGCATGTATGGGAAAATGATGATCCACACAGCAATGAAATTTTGATGATGACAATAACATTTCAGATGGAGTGAGATGTATTCCAGCATCATTCAATCCAGCTGCCTGTTTCACCTTTAAGCTGCCAGCAGAACTGCAAGCAGATGACGTTACAACAGTGGAATTTTGGTTGTATAAAGAAAGAGATCAGAGAGACAGCCATAACCAGACTTTTGTTGTATCTGAAGTTGCTCATTGGGATTTGAACCAGAGCATTCAGAAAAGCAAATACTTGGTCATCCATGAAACAAATGTTAAAGGTATATATGGTATTGTAACGTGTGTAGCTACTGACTGGAGATGTCGTACTATTGTTAATTGGTTTTATTAACAACCTACAAGTTGTAACTACAATTAATTACAACCCTCTTGCGGGTTTACACAATTTACAAACCCTACACACTAATCTCTTCACTCTATCTTCAGTAGTCTTCACTTACTTACAGTATAACACGGGAGCTATACAAGTGTCACTGAATTACACATTCCCAATACCTTTTCAGTTATCACAAACTGTCACTGATTATCATGCATAAAATCTTCTAATCACATGTTCAGTTCTTCCTCCCGTGGCTGCTCAACTGACTGACTGACTTCTGTTCTGCCGAATACTGGCAAATAGTCACACTCGCTCCTTAGTTATTTGAGTTTCTCTTATAAACCCTGAATCAGACAGGCAGAAAACGGAGCTTGCTTCAGTATTGCATGACATCATGTTTACAGAGGCATTGCTTGGGAACGCTGCCAAGAGTGTTTACTGCTGCGTAGCAACCAGCACAGTTCGGCTCGGCTTGGCTCAGCACAGCACAGTACAGAGAAACACCGCTTTCCTCATTGTTGCAAAACCTCATTCCATTATTGCATTACTTGGCAACCAACCGTTTATTAAGAGTCTGTCTTTGTGGTAACTAGTTCCACATCCCATTGCCAAATATCGGTTTGACATGTCACAGTATAAAGTCAGTAATTACTTGGTACGGATTTGGTCTTCTGGGTTGTGATACCACTTAGTTTTGTGGAACCACCCTCCAGACCGTACAGCATCACACGCCAGAAGACCAAAAGCTAAATCTTCACCACCTTTAAAAAACTCAATTTCAACTCTATGAGCTTTTTGACTAATGTATTTCAACAGCTATAGAACATTTCTTACTGTATCAATTTAAAATATTTTGTGCTATAGTGCATTTTGCTTATTGCTTATTTTAGGGCAATGAATAAAAATCACATTTATTGTATAACATTTTATTATTATAATCGTTTTAATATTAATGTCTTTAGAAGTTCAGTGTGCCCTATGGGAGGTTTACAAAGGCAGGAACTACTGTCTCTCATAAACAGCTGATATGAAACTGTCATGTGTGTTATGAAATGATATGAAGCACTACAAATGGAAAATTTGTGCACAGAAGAGAACTCCAGGTGTGCTGAAAATGGAGATTTAATGAATTTTATGCTTTGAACGGGAACTTATTTATTTGCATAATTCCTATGTTCTCACTGATTCTATTTTCATTCTCAAAAATTAAATGATAATAGTGCCATTGTCATATGCATTCTCTTTGTAGAAGAAACACAAGAGAAATATCAATTTGAAATAGACCTGTCAGCTCTACATATTGGATACAGTTAATGTTGCTTCCTACTCATCTGAATTTATGCACTTATTCAGATATTTCTACAGACTGTGCTAAGTGTTTATGCTTATGTAGTATTGGAAGCACAGCTGTCAGCTATTTTCTGCCATAATATGGTTATATAAATTCTACAGAGTTTCATACAAAAAAAAGATAAAGCTACCCCTGTATCAGACCAAGCAGGCCTATAAGGTTGAGAGACGTCAAGGCTCCCACGTTTTCTAAGACAAATGGCTCACAGATGGTGATGATGTTGTCAGCCTTATGCGCTGGCCGCCCTTTACCTCCAGGAATATTCCTGGTACTCATTTCTGTTAGAGGTTGAGTCGACCCCAGGGCTATAGTGCGGCTGGAAGGATTAAGTCAATTGAGAAATCCACTGACCTCATCAGGAATTGAACCCGCAACCTTCCGGCTTGTAGCACAGTGCCCTTATAGAGTTTCATAACAATTTAATTTTCGTAACCATTAAACTGTAATGTACGAGTACTAACTGTGTATTCAAGCAAAATTTAACAGACATATTCTTGACATCTCACCCACATGAGGGACATGTGGCACAATAATCAGTCATTTGGTTCCAAACTAGAGATCTTAATTGTACAGTATTGACAAAGGTGAAGGTCAAACCTGTAAATAGAAAAATCCACACAAAGAACTGACCAGGGATCAGACTTGGAACTGTCTGAATAAGAGATCAGTGTCTTAGCCCAAAACCACCAGGTTTCTTTGGATTATCTCTTCTGCTGCTTGCCTCCAATTTTACACAATTTAGGTCTGAGAAGGCATATCAATTACTGCTCAGTTGTAAAAGTTATTATGGTGGGTTTTAGAATACCTCACTGAGCTAAGGGCACACTTCATGCACATCTATTTACACTGTTTACATTTTATTTTAATTTTTCAGTCAGTTAAAAGCTAAACAGACTATATTAATTTTATTTTCTGTTTAACAGCCGGCTGGGTGAAAATTGATTTATATTGGACAGTAAAAAACTGGTTGGAATACCAAGAACTGACACATGCAATCCATATAGCATGTAAAACATGTGCAATGGAGATTACAAAGTCGCCTGTATCTTTAGAGTCTGAACATAAACCTTTCATCATCATCAGCACAAAAACTATGGAACAGGTAAAACAGAATTTAAAAGTTTTGTGATCTGTGTACATTTTTCATCCAGGTGCTGCTTAATGCAGTATCCTCAACTTTAGATTAGGCACCTACAATGATAAGAAATTATACAGTGATATTACACACACAATTATTCAACTGTTTTATCAGAATATCTGAATGTATGTAATTTTGAAATCTAAACAGTGATAAGCTACATAGATGTACCACTATGCTTAGGTTGGGGAAAGAATTAACACAGTTAACCAGCTCCCCCCCTTCCAAGCTTCCTACACTACACACGTCCTCTCTGACAACAGACCAAATTCACCTCTCTGCCTTTAGAGAAGTAAAGTGCTTACTTCATTATTATTCATTGTTTTGATCATCACTGTCACTGATTTTAATAAAATACAATAAATAATACAGGTGAAACCAAATGACATGATTTGTCATTGGAAGCTTTTAACAAACCAGGTTAGAATACAAATGGCAATTGATGAGAGTGGGGGAAGACATGTAGAGGGAAGGAAGCTACTAGGCAGATATGTGGGAGGGAATCTGTATTCATCTACTGGTTATAGTGTCAATAACGAATACAAACAAGCACAATATATAGCTAACAATAATATTAGAGGATCAAATAAATGGCAAATACTGCATACTCTTTCTTATACAGAATCATCGACGAAAGCGCAATATAAACTGTCACCCAGGTCTGTCTGAATGCTGTAGGGAGAACCTGTATATATCTTTTGCTGATATTGGATGGGATGAATGGATTTTGCAGCCATCTGGTTATCATGCCTACTTCTGCCATGGTTCATGTAATACTGCTGCTTCAATCACACAAAGTGGAGCCCACCACAGCTCATTAATTCAAGTCAGTAGAATTGTGCATAATATCTATGTATATAAATAATCCATATTATTTGTTTAAAAATTAGATAATAAGATAGTATACTGTTATATTTTAGCGTCCTGTTGCACTGATTCATGTCCATGATTTATTCCAACCATCTTACAGTGCATACACTTATTCACCTTACTCTTCTCTCTTGCACTACATGTTTCAGCACAAAAGTGCCATCTTCAGGTGCTTTTCGATGTATGTCAAACTACTTCATTGCATGCCCTGTTGTCTTTATACTAAAATATATATTCGTCATATATATTGATAAATTTTAAATATTAAAAATATTAAAACTGTTCAGGATTTGTCATCCTTATGTCGTATCTCAATACGCGAGTCACACCTATCTTCTTCTATCGGAGTATTCTTCCTACTTTCGTGTGTGTATTGTGCTTTGTGTTGTGTCTTGCTCCTGTGACTGCATGTGTTATACTGCTGGGCCTGCTGGGTATGTGTGTGTGTGTGCTGTTTTCGTTTTGAATCAAAACCAGGCATTAATTTGCCCTCTTATCCCATAATGCTCTAATTTTTCTAGCAAAATATCATGGTTAATAACATCATAAGCCTTTGTTAAATCAAAGAAAATACCAGCTGGTAGTAATTTATTATCCAAAGCTTCTTGTATCTTCCTGAAAAATGACTGACATGCTGATATTGTTGATTTATCTTTTTGGAATCCAAATTGTTTTTCAGTTAATATTTTAAATTTAGCTGTAAAGAACACCAGCCTATTGTATACTATTTTTTTCCAAGAACTTTGAGAATACTGATAGCACTGATATAGGTCTATAGTTACTCGCTTCATGTTTCTTTCCTCTTTTGTAAACTGGCTTGATCTTTGCAATTTTCAATAAATCAGGGAAAACCCCTTGATTTATTGATTCATTAAATTTAAAACTGAGTGGTTTTATTATACTTGTGATGCATATTTTTCTAAGAAAAACTGAGATTCCATCAGCTCCCGCTGGGGCTTTGCCCTTTAATTTATATGCTTCTATGACAATTTCTTCTTCCAAGATTGGCCAAAAATACACTGAATTTGGGTTTCCTGTTACAACTTTTTTTAATGATATTTCTTTGGTCTTACTCTTGTTTTTATCCACGAGTTCTTCAACTTTGTCTATAAAATATGAGTTCAGTGTGTCAGCCACCTCCTGGGGGTGGGATATTTTCCTATTTTATCCTTGTAACTGAATCTCCTGGTCATCCTTTCCTACTTTGCCAATTCTTTTATTTATTATCTGTCATATTATTTTATTGGGTTAGATGCCCTTTCTATTCATTTACCATTTTGTCTCTTTTTTGCTTCTAAAATAACCCTTTTATATATCCTTTGATAACTACTGATATAGCTTACTATTTCAAATGGCAAAGCTATCCTCCATTTTAAATAATTTAAAAACCTCATTTTCCAGCAAGATATTTTTATTCCTTTTGATATCCATTTCTTATTCTTAGTATTTCTCTTTATTACTGGTTTCACGGGAAATACTTGATTAAAATAGTCTAAGAATTTTTTTATAAATTGCTTCTATGTCTCATTTACACACCTTTCCACATATATTTCCCCCCATGATTCACTAGTCAACAAAGTTATAAATTTAGCAATATTGTCCTTAGTATACTTTCTTTTTAAAGTTTCTTTTTTCTCTCATTATTACCTTTGTCTATTAATACCCATAAAATCTGGGCCAAATGATCTGAATATCCCATATTTATAATCTCAATGTAATTCTTGTTAAACTGTCTATCTAACACCAATNTTCACGGGAAATACTTGATTAAAATAGTCTAAGAATTTTTTTATAAATTGCTTCTATGTCTCATTTACACACCTTTCCACATATATTTCCCCCCATGATTCACTAGTCAACAAAGTTATAAATTTAGCAATATTGTCCTTAGTATACTTTCTTTTTAAAGTTTCTTTTTTCTCTCATTATTACCTTTGTCTATTAATACCCATAAAATCTGGGCCAAATGATCTGAATATCCCATATTTATAATCTCAATGTAATTCTTGTTAAACTGTCTATCTAACACCAATATATCTAACAGTGATTCCAAGCTACTAGTAACTCTTGTTGGACTGGAGACTATATTTATTAAATCATAAGATATTAACAAATTTTTCAATGACTGGACCTGCTCATTTTCCTGGAGCAGGTTTATATTCCAGTCTCCACAGATTATTATTATTATTATTATTTTTTTTTTGTGTATTCTCTCAATGAGAGATTTGAGTTTCTTCAAAAATATTTTCACATCACTTTGAGGTAATCTGTAAATACATATCAATACCCATTTAAATTTTTCAATTTCCACACCTGATATCTCAAAGTTTTTTCACTACTCAGTTCATTTAAAAACGTGACTTCCCTTGCTTTCAATTCTTTGTTTATAAATATACATGATCCACCACTCTTACTTTGCTTTCTACAGAATTTATTAACCAGTATAAACTTATCTGTTTCTACCAAGGTTAGTGAGAATTCATCCAACAAATGTTCTGTAAAGCACAGTATATTTACATCCTGCAAGCTAGAATTTAAAAGTACTGTCAATTCCATGCACTTATTCCATAGACTCTGAACATTATGGTGTAAGATTGTAAACATATTATCTTTTATATTCCCTCTCGCTTCCCATTTACTTAAACTGTTACTTATATTCTCCCTTGTTATTTCCATAAAAAAGGCAGTAGTATTTTATGCATAAGTGCAATGATGTCAGATCAGATCTGTAAGAATGTTGAAATTTTAGATTAAGGTAATGAAAGAATGATGAGGGTAAATTTATACATGGATATTAACAATAATACTATATTATCATCTTCTAGCTTTAAGTATTTTCTAGAGATTTGAACATAATCGTATACTTTATTTGCCACATATAGGACTGTGTTACTTGAATAAGACACTGTAAACAAAACTGGCAAAGAAATGTTACAAACTATATATACACAAAATTCTTTTCCTACTAAAGAATTCCTAAAAAGTGTTGCCTCTAACATCTAACAATCTAATACAGAGCATTCACACCCAGAATATGTTTGTCAGTATAATTCATAGTTTTAACCTACAAATTTCTTTTTGTAGAGGCTGCTATATCTGCATAGTTCAAGTGCCAGACACTTAGACCTGGTACCATGCTGTGCACCTACAAAGCTCTCATCACTTCAAATGTTGTATGTGGACAACAATCAAACCATTACCCATGTGACATTACCAAACATGGTGGTGGAAGCATGTGGTTGCATGTAGGTGGCAATTAATGCTTTCATTAAACTGGCCATTTCCAGAACAGTATTTTGCTTGTACCTGCTAAAATAGCAATGTGTATGCTTTAATTTCCTATGCTTCAAATTAAAGCATTCTACTTCTGGTAAAAATAATTCCAGTCTGTTGTTCTACCAACAGATGTTGGTTGTTTCTTGTTTTATTAATGACACTGTATCAGCTGAATAGGCTATATAGTACATATAGTATATACCAATAAGTACATTTTGTTAATTACATAAATTCCCTCAAACAAATTTGTTTGTGTCAGTATGACTGATTTAATAATTGACTCATTTGTTAAAAGGTCATCATATTACCAAATGGACTAAATAAACCTGTCACTGGAAAGTGTCTTAGTTGCTGCCCATAACCAAAAATAAATTTGTTATTGTTTGTTATTTTTTAAATACTTATTAAATTAATAAAATATTGGAAAAAGTAAATAGTACTCAACAGTGCAAGAAATGTTACAAAAGTAGGTCATCTGCAATGCAAGCAAGGCCTTCATGAAGCATATTTTATTCTGTAATAGATAAATATTTATATACCCACTATATATTTTTTTTAATTTTACTGTCTTAAGGCTTTGAATTTGTTAACTTACAAGTATTTGCTATTATTAAAAAATTGGAAACCATATTTAGTCTTATTTGCCTTAGATAATGAAATACATAGTACCAGCATGCAATGAACCATTTTAATTAAGACAGTACAAATACTTTTAATTAATATGAACTTTAGAAATTTTCAAATATTTTTATTTATATAGAAGACATTGGTATTATTATTGCTGAGATAAATTTGTTCTGCATACAATTTGTGACATAAAAGTACAAAAACAAGTGTACTTTAATCTGTTTCATTCTGGTCCGTCACACTAACAAATTACAAAGACGAAACAACTCCGTCCAGTGTGACTAATGGAGTTTTTACTCCCTGAAAACTCAACGCCCTCACATGTATTGTATTGTATTTTATTTTCATCCGTTTTGCCACATAGTAACATTTGGACACGTCATTCAGTAATATAAGTTAACAAAATAAATCTACATAGTTACAAGCATACTACGAACTATATTGATTGATTAATTGATTGATTTATCCAGGAGTACAACTTAACAAACCAACCTACAAAGTTACAAGGATACTGACAACATTTTACAATCCTAAGCAATATGTAGATACTACATTTGAAAAAGAAAAAAGAAAAAACAAATACACAAATCATTGTATACAACTTATGATTTGCTATGACATCCAAATATGAGTACTTTCACCATCCATCTTTTTATTTAAAACTAACGAATTCATTTATCGTGTAAAAGGAATGTTTCAATAAAAAGGGTTTTAAGTCTCTTTTAAAAACTGAAAATCCCACGGAGTTTTTTATTTTGTCAGGCAACTTACTATGCAATTCTATCCCCATATTTACCACACTCTTTTTAAATAATGTAGTTCTACAGAACTGAACATGAAAATCCTTGTTTATTCTTGTATTATAACTATGAATATTTATATTCTGGATCAAATCTGCTTTGTGCTTTTTTATGTAACACAACACCTCTAAGATATACAACGAAGTAACCGTAAGGATGCCATAATCTTTAAAAATTTGCCTGCATGAGTCTCGTTTACCAAGTCCACTAATTATTCGCAGCACCCTCTTCTGCATTCTAAATACCTTTATACTATCACCTTCACACCCCCAAAATATTATGCCATATCTCAATAATGATTGAAACTTTGCAAAATAAATGCTTCTTAACATATTTGGACTCAAAACTCCTCTTAGTGATTTAATTATGTAGGATGTTTTACTAAGTTTTGAACATAATGACTGGATGTGGGTACTCCATTTAAGGTTTTCTGTAATATCTATACCTAAAAATCTCAGTTCTGATGAATAAGCAATTTCCAAGTTGTTATAAAATACCCGTGGTCTAACTACAAACCTACTTTTACTAAGATGGAATGACACAGCAACTGTTTTTTTAATATTTATTAAGAGGTTATTTACCTGAAACCATGTTTCAAGCTGTTTCATGATCTTATTTATTTTCTGTTGCGCTATGCCTTCCTCTTTATCAATAACAAGTACATTAATATCGTCTGCAAACAATACCGTTTCTCCACTTTGTACATTTAGCGGGAGATCATTTATATACAGAAGAAACAGTAGTGGTCCCAGAATTGACCCCTGTGGTACCCCATGTATTGTTTCCCTTAAAGGTGATATATATTTATTTTGGGTATTTTTATTCAGGTAATTTGTTTCAACAAATTGTACTCGGTGGGATAAGTAAGATTTAAACCATATGTTCCCTCTGATGATGGTCTATGAGGACCGAAACATGTAAGGGCGTTGAGTTTTCAAGTAGTAAAAACTCCATTAGTCACACTGGATGGAGTTGTTTTGTCTTTGTAAAATGTACTTTACTGTTGTTAAATTTGGAAATGTTTCACTTATCTATACCACTACCACTATTATCACCATTACCACCACCAAAACTAGCAGTAGTGGTAGTGGTAGTAGTAGCAGCAGCAACAGTAGTAGTAGTAGTAGTAGTAGTAGTTGTTGTTGTTGTTGTTGTTGTAGTAGTAGTAGTAGTAGTAGTAGTAAGTGAAATTACATTAAGAACTAATTTCATGTGCTTATTTATGAATTTGTGTTTTTACTAATTTATTTCATACTTTTGAGGCACTTCATCCACTTTTCCTAGTTGAAGGCCAGAGATGGTGTTACTTGTTAATTGAAGGCCAGAGATTGTGTTATTTATTAATATTACAATGCTTCTGTAATTTTATTTTATTCAAAAAGATTATTCCAACATATGGAATATTTCCTTTCATACACAAACAGCTAAATAAGCTATATTTGTCTACAATTCATAGTTTTTACTTTTTAACATCATATTATTTGGGTTCATTATTTTACTGAGTTTAAGATGATAAAATTATATATGATAACAACAAATAGTATCTAATTAAGTAACATTAAGTGTATAAATTTCAAAGAATATGGTTTTAAGTGCATATATATGCCTTGCTAATCTGAGTTCTTCCATGCACCATTACCATGACTTAGAAGTCAAGTCACTTTGTGGGATTTGTACTTTGATTATTTTGGAAGTCATGTTAATAATTATCATCTTCATTAAAGCATGTAAATTCTTATGTACATACTGCTAGTGATGAAAGTAAGTCATAATGTAAGGTTTTTGGAACATACCAGTAAATAGAGATGGTGAAATTTATGCATGAATTGTTCCTGTGCCCTGCCCCCACATTTCTCGTGAATAAAATATATTTCGTTTACTTCTCCTTTGGTTTACTACATTTACTTTAATTTGCATAAGCTTCAGAGCCTGAATACTTAAGATATGAAAACTTTACTGGCTAAAAGGACCAGAAATATATTGTATAACTGTACAGAATTTAAGAGGAAAAGTTGATATTAGAATTACATGGCAACTTGCCTATGTTTTGAAATGAGTACCAGGAATATTCTTGGAATATTTTTGGGTGTATAGGGTGGCCGGCACGTAGGGCTGACAATCTTGCTGCCATCTATGAGCCGATTGTCTAGAAAATGTAGGAACCTCAACATCTCACAACCCTATGGGCCTCCACGGCCTGTTATAGGAACACCTTTACTTTTTACTTTTTTTACTTGCCTGTTTTAAGATCATAAGACAGTATTGATGAAAAACAGACTTCTTTCATCATTGACTACTATTATAGTTCAGTCTGACCAACAAATGAAACCATTTCATCTGCATGCTGAAATGGCCCAAAGTTTTTTCAATCTCATATAGCTTTAGCAGTAATTTATTTACAGTATGTATTTATTTGTGTATTTATTTATTTATGTTGGAACACATGCACACAAATTGTAAGGGACACTTACAGTAAGATAAATGAAAAATAATTGTATAATTGGGGTTGGTATTAGGAAAGAATGTGTTCTGTATTTTTCATATACAAGAGTATGATCATACAGATTATGAACAGAATAATCATGTACTTTCTTGTTGTTAAACATTGTCTTTTGGTTTTATTTTCATTAAAGCAATACAATTATGGAATTACTTTGTGTTATACATTCTGACCACTTAGTAAACATAATTATGCACATATGTTCTTTATAAAATTCTTGTATGTATGTTTAATTGTACTTCCATAAGGTTTACAGAACTAAAAATTTAACAGCATATCAAAACGGTTCAAACCTGACAGTTGACGGTTGAATAAAGTGAGATATTGTAACATACAGGTTATTCAATCAAATTTGAACTCCAGTATACAAAACATTTAGAACTGCAAGGAATCTGATTATTTATTGTCATAATATATTCCAAACACTCAAGCTGAAGTACAATCACATCTATTCATGAATTTATGAACAGCAGCCACACATGTTTTCTAAACAGATTATAGGTATTCTGTTGTGATCTGTGATTGTTTTAATAATAACATGTTTAAACAAATTTCTACCTTAGACAGTAGGCCTGCCTCAGATGCAATAACACAAGTGATTTGAAAATTCATGCATTCTTCTGTGTTGCTCCAGGAAGCATCTAACCAGTCACACAACTGATGCTTGCATACTCAAACATGTAACATGCATGAGGGAGGTGAGAAACAAATTAAAATTTCATTTGGAATACCTGAAGTCAAGAGACCAATTCAGGAGAGTAGACACAGATGGGAAGATAAATTCTTTACAAGGAAATTGGAATTTGAGGACATGTTCTGGATTCATCTAACTTCAGACAGAATTCAATGGCTGGCTCTTGTGAACAGGCAATTAAAATTCTTGTTGCATAAAAGGCAAGGAATTTCTTGAAAGCTGAAAGATATCTCAAGACCTTGCTCCATGGAGCATATGCAAGTGCATGCACACTCACAAATTTCATTCAGTGATTACTGTTTACATAATAAATAATTTTATTCTGTGTTTGGTTGTGTTAATATTTACTGATATACACTACAATGTATGTGGTCTCATATGTTGTCAGTGTGGCTGTGCATTAAAAAGAAAGGTATGAAAGCTGAACTAGAAGAGAAACCTTGTAGTTTTCAGAACTACTACTCTTGTCCTGTAAACAAGCCTCACACCTTGTTAAAATATTCAACAGGAGAGAATGAAAGCCATTCCCAATGCACTCAGGTTCACAGCTTTATGTCCTTCAGTCAGCCCTTCTCATGCTTCATTTCTTCCATAGAGTCATGTATGTTAACTTAGAAATTTGTTTTGCACTATACAAAAATAAAACTATCAAAATAAACATCCTTGGCAGACTCATGAATCTCACATGCCTATCTGCAGTGTCATACTATTCTCCCTCATCTTGTTTGGTAGTTGCAAGAATACATGACAAGACAAACATCTGTCCCTTTTTAAAACTAGCCTAAGTATTCTATAACATCATTCTCCTTCACAGCAGCATAAAATTCTTTAGGCTGCTGTTGGAACCAGGCATGTTCACACGGCATGGCCTACCTCATAATGCATGACAGGTCGCATGCTTCCATTGAATGGCCTTACAAAGTTTCCTGAGGATGTTACAGTAGGAGGCGGCATTTACGGTTTGTCCTTGAGGCTGGAATGCGGTGAGCAGTATGCCTTTGTGATCCCAGAAGACTGTGAGCATCACTTTCCTGGAGGATGGTGTCACCTTAAACTTTCTGTTGACAGGCAATGCAGAATGTTTCCACTGCATTGACGCACGCTTTGTCTCAGGCTGGTAATGGTGAACCCAAGACTCATCACCTGTGACCATTAAGGCTAGCATATTGTGTCCTTCATCATGGTAGAGACTGAGTTGCTGTAATGCCAGACCCATTCTTTGCATTTTGTGTTGTGGGGTCAGCATGCACTCCACCCATCATGCACAGACTTTGTGAAATCTAACCTGTCATGAATTATGAGGTAGGCCATGCCATGTGAACACGCCTGGTTCTGACAGCAGCCCAAAGAATTTTATGCTGCTGGTTTTCAGGGGCTTGTGAAACAATGGGACAAGTGCCTCAATGTACAGGGAGATTATGTTGTGAAATAAAATAATTTTTCAAATCAGTACTCTTATTTGTTTAAGTTCTATATCCATTTGTAACTAACTTATTGACTTACCCTCGTATGTTCGGGTTTAGCACTGTAAGTATTATTAATTTCACCATTTAGATTGACCACTGGTGCTTATTCTTCCCCATTCTATGTTACTCTCATTTTACAACACAACACTGAAAGTAATTTGTAAAAGCACCCCATCAATTATATGAAGAGCAGCAGTAATCAAATGGACTTTACATTATATCAACTATTGTTCAAAGAATCCCCAACACCAAAGGCTGCACAGGATGCAACATTAACAATTTAATCCCTGAAATGGTTGCAGTATGTACTTCATTAGAAAAATTACACTCAGGGAAATTAGATGAAAACGTACTTTTGATCTTATTTTTATTCTTACTGGTCTTACTTTCATAAATGTTAAAAAAAAATGTCTTTATAGTAAACTTTCTATTTATCTTATGCTACTTAAAGCTACTATTTAGTCTAACAGGCTTACACAGTGCATCTGAAAAGTAATGAGACAGAAATTTTAAAAAGAAAAGCAAAAGCTCAGAAAAACAATTTAATATGAAAATCATTCAAAATGGTCCCCATGGAACCCTATACGCTTATTTCACCTCTGAAAGCATCCTTGAAAGTCCTCTGAAGTTATATTCTTAAGATGATCAGTCACATTACTTTGGAAGTTTTGGATGGCATGAAATCGTCTCCTTCCACCTTTATTTTTAACTTTGGGAAGAGATCAAAGTCACCCACAGCCAGATCTTACGAATGCAGCAGGTCTGATTTCAGTAACAACTTTTTGTGAAAGAAATCTTCAAACAATTAATATGGCATGAACAGGTGCATTGCTGTGCAACAAAAACAAATTCTTGTTCCCATGAAGTCTGGTCTCACCAGTAAAATGCTTTGCAATAGTAACTACATCAGTTCTAAATAAAATCTGGCATTTACAGTTCTTCCTTCGGGAAAAAATTCCTGTGTAAGCATCTCTAGCTGTATTCTTATGAATGTAACAAAGGTCTCATTACTTTTCATATACACAGTGTAAATGGCTGAAGTCTACTGATAACAGATTCAAAGTCTGTTCAGAAAAGAAGTTCTTCTATTCAGCCTAAGGCAAAGGTACTCACTTGGTCAAACCTTGCAAACTTGCTGATGAAATCGATAAACGTTTTCAGTCAGTATATAACAATCCTTAACCAAATGTTTTCCTCACCCTTCTGTCATCTTCTGAATTTTCATCTTTAGCACAAATTTCTGATTTGGATGCTTTTAAAACTCTTAAGTGCCTGAAACCATCTATATCTGTTGCAGTTAATGACATCACTGCCTTTGTTATAAAGAGTTGGTCTGATATCTTTGTACCTTATCTTAAACATATTTTTAATCAACACTTATCTCAAAAGTATTTTCCTACCTTACAGAAGAAAGGGGAAATTATTTTAAAAAAGTCAACAACACCTCTGTTAGCAATTATAGACCCATATCTCTTTAATAATTTTTCCATATCATTTGAATTTGTTATTCCTGACCATTTTTTCACATTATCTGAAGCTTAAATTAAATTTAATCTTGCCATTATGGTTTCACCAAACCTTAGCCTACCATCACCATTTTGGTAATTTATCTTGATTTTATTATCCCTTCATTCAGCCCTCAGTGTCAAACTGATGCCATTTATTTTTACCTTAGCAGTGTATCTGACCCTGTGCCTCACGCCCTGCTTCTTCATGAACTCAGTGCTTGGGACTTTTTCGTTACGTAAACTGTTTCACACCTAACCAAAGACTTACTCCATGTTTCTGGAACTTTTTCATCACTGTTTGAAGTACTCTCCCATTGTCCCTCAAGAATCTGTTCTATGACCCCTGATTCTCAATATGTTTATTAATGACTTATGCAGTGCCATTAACTATTCTGTGTATCTAGTATTTGCTGATGATATCATAATCTAACATGCTATTGAATCTCCTAGTCTGATATGGATTCTACACAAGATTGGTGCACTACCAACTATATCAAACTCAGAATTAATAAAAGTTATATTCTTCTCAAAGAAAACACTCATCTGCGAGCATAAACTTTGGCAATCATCTATAACCCTCATTGACTCTATTAAGGGCTTGGCAGTATTTATAGATTGTAAATGTTTCCAATAATCATGTCAATTATACATTTTCTCGGTGTATTAAATTGTTGGGTGTAGTTTGCAATGTAACCTTCTCCTTCATATCCCTCGAATGTCTATATATATAAAACAAACTCCGTGGTTTTAGTCCACAAGCAAACTATACTGATCAAGTGGCCGCCGCTTGTCAGCGAAGTTAGTGCCAACTTTAGTGGATAGAGGGTGTCACGTGGTCAGTGCAAAGAATCCCCACAGCTGTTAATTTCGGTGTTCTAGACCTGAGCCACCTTATATTTTACCTTAAATGCATCTAAGCTTGGGGTACATGGTAGTGTACTTGGTTGAGGCACTATGCTACAAGCCGGAAGGTCGCAAATTTGAGTCCCTATGAGGTGGATGTTTTCAATTGACCTAATCCTTCCAGCCACATTATGGCCCTGGGGTGGACGCAGCCTCTAACAGAAATCAGTACCAGGAATCTTTCTGGGGGGTAAAGAGCGGCCAGCGCTTAAGACTGACAACCTTACCACCATCTGTGAGCCGACTGTCTGTAAGATGTGGGAGCCTTGACCTCTCACAACTCTATGGGCCTCCATGGCCTGTTACAGGGATAACTTTACCTTTTTTTACATCTAAGCTTAAATTCACCTGTTTGGAATTCCACTATGTCTACTGATGTTAAAAAAATTGTAATGCATCCAGCAGAAGTTTCATTCTGTTTTAATCACTTATTTCTCCACGTCTATTACAGTTGTGCCTATGGTTTACAGCATAGTTTACCATGTAAGAGAAGGTATCACCTGGCTGCACTGTTCCTCATTCAAGTTTATTTTGGTCATGAATTCTTTCTCTTCTGGAAACTGCAGGCATTTCGAGTTCCTGCTTTGTATATCAGAGAATTTTCTATGTTCAATGTTTGTTCTTCTGCTAGATGCACTTCAGCTGCTAATGTTGTTTGTAGGGATACTGACATATTTTGAACCAAAACTGTTTCTCTTTATCATATTAGTGTGCTTCTTACATAAATGACTTACTACTGTTGTTATTATGCTATTCCTGTTTTTAAGACAGGTAACAGCACTGTGCATGGAATTATAGACCTATATACTACCTAAACGATTTTATATTTTGTAAACATGAACATTAATTACAATTACGTAACAAAATACTAGCATGCACCCACTGTCTTGATCTTGAAATTGCTGGACTGTATGCTTCACTTTCACAGAAATGTTGAGTACATATTTTCAAAAGGCTTTTTCTTTAATTCACTTAGTGGGGGGGATTGGAGTCCAACTGGGTCCACTCGGCACAGCGGCCACTGATTGACCTATTGTAGCCTGCCCCAGGTGATTATGATGATGGAGAATTTGGTGGAATGAAGATTGGCAGGGGAAACCGAAGTACTCAGAGAAAACCCGCCCCAGCACTGCTTTGTCCACCACAAATCCCACTTGACCAGACCCGGGACCGAACCCAGGCCGCCGCACTGGGAAGCCAGAGACTAACCACTTGAGCTATGGTGTGGTCTTCAGAATGCTTAATAATGTTAGATTTGATCTGTTACATCACTTTTTCCTTTTTGACCCCTGATAGTCCTCGCTTGTGGATTTTTCTACCCTGGAGATGGAGGCAATACATTCCTCCGAAACATCGGCTTACACTAGATCTACACTGCACCACATCCCACAAGATGGCATTCTTCATAGTCACCGCTGTGAAAATCTCAAATCTTACAGTTCAAGTAAAATTTGTAGCCTTGTGCTATAGCAGATTTTTTTGTTATAAGAGATATGATGACACATTAGTTAGACTGAATCATTCAACTCTCCAGTCCCGGCATCAATTCCTTGATGCTTTAGTTCTCATTAGTGTCTTCAAAACTAAACAGAGTTGTTCATTGTTGATACTACTAGATAACGGGCACCTACTAGATCTATCAGAGCCTTTTCAACTTTCAGTGGCTGCCACTGTTTTGCCACTCTGCCAGATGTGTTTATGTGGCAAATGTCTGCAAACACAATGTCATGTGTTAGTGACTAAGACACATTTCAACTACACTGTTTAGTGTAGTAAAAAGTAAAGCTATCCCTGTACCAGGCCATGAAGGCCCATAGGGTTGTGAGACGTTGAGGGCCCCACACTATCTAGACAATCAGCTCAAAGATGGCGGTAAGGTTGTCAGCCTTATGTGCCGGCCGCGCTTTACTCCCCAGGAAAATTATTTAATTCCTGGTACTCATTTCTGTTAGAGGCTGAGTAAACCCCAGGGCCTAGTGTGGCTGGAAGGATTAGGTCAACTGAAAAAAAATCCAATGACCTCATCAGGACTTGAACCCGTGACCTTCCGGCTTGTAGCATAGCTCCTCAACCACTATGCTACCGTGTTGGTCACCTGCTAGAGTATGAAACCTGTAACAGTGGGAGAAACTAATGTTGCATTGGTTCTGTTAATGCTTATGATCATTATTCAGAAACTGTTCTCAATTCATATTTTACCACAAAAAGGGTAATTTCCACATTAGGATTTGGAGACATAACAGGAGAGAGATTGAACTAATACGCACATTCTTACATTTTAATGACAAGGAACCATCAACAATTATGAAGAAGCAAAAAACTTTTCAAAATTTTGCTGATAATTTCACATTTAAATAACACATTTCAGGAACTGTATCTCCCAAGCCTTCAGAGGCTTTGGGAGGACTGCCTGTACTTCGGAACAGTACATCCCACTCAAGACACTCCATATATGGAATTAAAATTTACAAGATGTGTACTGCTACCATTGGGTACTTGTGCTCCTTTCTTATATATACAAGCAAGGATACAAAACTTTACTCCATCCTTGGCCACAGCTGATACCAACAAGACAACAGCCATTGTTCTAAAACTGGTACTCTACTGAAACAAGGCCAGACATATACAAAAGAGATGACAGTGGTACACTGAAACTGAACTGAAAGAACCTTCTCATGAAAGTAAAAAACACAAAAACAATGAAAGGTGAAATCATAGCAAAACATTCTGACCCTGTTTCTGTCGCAATATGTAGTGACAAAAATTATGGTCACTATGATTTCCATATATCAGTCATGATACCTGGACTGCTACATCTGGAGGCAAAGAAGAGTCAAACCAATTTCAGTGCTGAATTAGAACCAGTCAATGATATGAGTTAATTTGAAGGAAAAACTGCTGAACTCTTCTTATTTGACTGAGAGGAAGAAAATGAATAAATGGTATATGAAGCTATTTTGCAGGCTCTTGCAGGCCTCAGTTCTGACTGCTATGATAATACTGTCACGTTTTAGGAGTGTGTGACTATAGACTTGGTATGGACTGAATACTGGATTTACTGACCACTGGCATACGCCGCTCGGAACTACACTTTACAGTTCACATGCGCACGTGCACGCGCGCGCGCACACACACACGTCTTCAGTCTATTACAGTCTCCACGAACCATTTCCTGCCATCAGCTTTAATGGTGGAGATTCTTCAGCCTCCATGGTCATGCCACTGCCTGCGGGTTTACCAGCTGATACAAAGTCAAAGCCAAAGCCCCTTGAGACCTATGACAAGAGACCTCTTTCCAACTGAATCCTTGTGGTAATAGTCCTCATGTAACATCCTCTTTTGACAAGATGGGTTTGTCTCTTATGAATATGCCTGGCCTTTCATCAAGTGTACATATTGCACATATAGCATGTTATCAAAAATTTTTGCTTATGCACTATAAGGCTTTGCCAACAGATCATGCCTATCTTATGTATCTAATGCTACAACAGCAGCTTAGTCACTTGAATGGCCATAAACATGACCATAGCCAAGTTTAAGCCTCTTCTGTTTTCTATGTATGTCTTTGCCTTGTCCTATACTACAAACATGTTCATTCTCATGATTTCATATGACTTCTGCCTGTCACCTGCACAATTTTGTTATATAATCATATGCATATGGAAGGTTGAAAGCCGTGTACAAATCGTGGACTGGTGTGCACCTTGGAAAATTTCCAGTGGTGGGAAGAACCTTGTTTTGTTGGTGCTGCAATTTTAAGAGGTAGGTGTCTGCTGCTAATTCCCAGGCAGGGACTGAACTACAGTGCAAACTGTCTTCAAGATAGCTCCTTTGCACGGATCACATAGAAAACACCATTCTTCTGTTGTTGCATGCATGTATGTTGTGGGTGTTACCTAGCAACAGCCACAGTTTACAGAGTCACTGCTTACCAATGGGTCTGTACACCACAGTATACAGGAATAATAGAGGGAAAAGGAATGATCAGTTGTCACTCAGAATTCAATTCAGTGAGGGACTGTTTGAAAAGTATGCTATGTTATGGAATTCAGAGTACTGGGTTGATATTCTTCAGACAACACAGTGCCTCGACTAACAGAAAGACATTTTAAAAGTAAGCTTCCACCACCTGTAAAGAAAGCAAGTTCAGAGATTGTGTGCTGTCAGAAGCACTGGAAAAATAAGGACACTGTGCCCTGGTGTGATGCATATGATATGTGACTCTGCATGGAATGTTTTCAAAACTATCACATGAAGCTCTATTTCTAAGGTAATAACAACACCATTTATTATAATTTTTATAAGTTTAGTATGCCAAAAGTAATTTTAAAACAGTGTGGATTAATATTCCAATTCTGTATACTCTTCTGAATGTACTGTGATAAAAGAAAAATACAATATTTCCCTTAGGTTATTTCGATTTAAGTGAAATGTTGCATCTTCCACTTCCAGTATTTAAATATTCTGTCCCCAGCAGTGAAATTACATATCTTGTGGTATTCAGTGTTTAGGAGGAAATTAAAAGCTGCGTGAGAACACAATGACTAATGAGGGAATATACCAAGTCAAGGAGTTAAAGGGAACAGATGTATGGTGACTCTTTTTGAGATGCAGAAGGGGTGAAGCTGTATTTATAATGAATTGGACATTACTATAATTCCTGAATTAAGACAAAAACATTTCATATTTCAGCAAGCAAGATTCAAATATCACTGGCAAAAATGACCTCGTCTACATATTAAACACTGTCACATATTTTCAAGCTATAATTAAAAATAAATACATATTGAATACACCATGAAATGAAACAATGGCTTCATCATTCATAAATGAACCATGATCTTACTAAAATTAATTAGACTCTATCATTCCACTGTATTTTATTTTAAAAATTAGAAGTTCCATATGGTGACACCTATTTCTTACACTATGTACAGTCAGATAGCCCACTGCAAAGTTGACATGCTGTTGAATCTTGCCATTACTCCAAGAGTGTCCATAAGATGCTGAACTCACACAATAACGGAATGTTTCATCTAGTTTGTGCGCAGCTGATAGTCACCATTCTGAGTGATGTATCGTACCCAAGGTAAGGCCTGATATCCACTCTTTTCAATGATTTTCAAATACCGCACCTTCAACAAACAATATTTCTTACTGACAAAATAACACACAAAAACACATGAAAATATTAAGATCTCAGCCACCTTATACTCAATTTAGCAATTAAATATTTCCTTCTGTTACAAAGTAGGATTCTTGATTTAAAGAAATTCCATAGTTTAAGTGGATATTTCTAAGCAAGCAATTATTTTCATACCTGTATCCCAGATGTTGTGAAATATGGGATTTCAAATTTCACTTGAATTGGGGGTTTACCTTCAGTATCTTCACCTTCTACACTCGGTAAACCAAAGTGAGCTCGCATCAAGTATTCTTTTCCTCCCTAAAGAAAAATTAGGCCCCAGATAAATCACAGGAAAAAAAAAAAAAAAAAAGAATACAGAAAGTGTGCTGCAACAGACACATGAGAGAAATATATGCAACTACTGTTTTTGATATTGTGCTCCACCTTGAGCTCTGTTTAAACACAATGTTTTGGAAAATGGACCTATCCCATCATCATGGGTAACAGAAGAAAGCATACTCAAATGGGCACATTAAAATAAGTCTTTGCCCCAGGACCAAAATATGGTGTCTGAAACACAAACGATGATGGACAACACCCAAAATAAGAGCCATGTTTACTGTAATGCATTATTATCACAAACACTTAGATTTAACATGGGAGAAATGCTGAAAATTCAATCATAACCTGATGAGCTTTTGACTGAGGGAATGTATTATACTCTTCATCTCAGTTTCAGTGGTTCGGCTTGTCTTAATACCAAGGAATTTTGTATGAAATGCCTCTTTTAAAAATGAAATGGTATTACCTCTCACTTCCTGATGCAAGTTTAGATTTTCAGTTCTTGTCAGAAAAAAGTACTGAAGGCATCAGCAATTACTTCTGGGTCCTTTACTTTTTATCATTTATAGGAAGAGGTGGTATCTGTTCAGTCAAATGTAGATTTCCTGTTTCATGTTTTATTATATTTACACTTTTATTCTGAGTAGGAAAACTAGCTTCAGAGATATTTATAACAAATATATTACAAAAAAGAGTTAACTTTATAGTTTGTAACCTCATTTTTGAAAACAGGTTCCCATTTTTCATTTTCTAATAGATGCTGAAACTGAGAAATAGTTTCACCATTTACTTTTCTGGTTCTTTGTTTCAAGGGTATTAAATTTACTTTTATAGTAAGATTATTTACTGTAAGGTATTGAGAACCATGGTCGGAGAGCCTGTTGACTATATAAGATGTACAAAAAGTCCTTAACTTTGTACTATCTAAAAATATTATCAATGACTGTACTTGAGGAATTTTGAATTTTTCTTGCAAAATTCACAGTGTGTGCCAAACTGTATGTCTTTAGTAAAGAATTTACTTGTTTTTTACGGTTATTTTCATTTAAGTAGTTTATGTTTATATCTCTGCAGATTACAAACTCACATTTTGGATTGTACAGATATTTTAAAGTTGCATCTAATCTCCTTAGAAATTCAACATCTCCTGAAGGAACTCTGTACAAGCTTAACATAATTCAGTTAGATGTTTCAGTTACTACTTGAACTGCACATATTTCAAAGTCCTGCTCATCGCAGTGATGATATCAATTTTACTGAAATGTTGATCTGTCATAACAAAAATACACACGCCTACCTTCTGTAGGTCTTTTTGGCAATAGCTGGAGCCTAATAAGTAACCATTCATTGTGAGGTGCAGCAGCTCCTGTTCAATGATGTGAAACTCACTTAAACATAATACGCGAGAGTTTATATTGTCTATTTCAAAGGACTGCACTAATTCATCATGTTTACTTACTTCTCAATCCTCTGATATTCTGGTGAAAAATATTTGAATTGGATAATTTTGCAGTTTTTTTGTGAACTTCCAAGACTGCAGAACTGTATTTAACATATGTTAATCACCACTGTGTTTTTGAATTTAAGTTAAAAAGGAGACGCCCTAGAATGGGGTTATAAGAGGAGTACTGCTTATACCTGACACATGACCACCAACAACTCTCTCAGCAATAAGTTGCATGAGCTTCTTCTTGCCTTGAGAATTTATCTGCAGGCCATGCATAGTGTAATCTTCCCTCACAATAGATGTGTCAATAACATCAATGTGAGGCATATACGCCTCAACAAAGCCCAATCAGACTGCAAATTCACGCTCCTAATATTTTTAAGTATGGATGGGCTACCCCAAAGGAAATGCCATTACAAGTTCAAGTATATAGTCTTTATTGTGATCTTATGGGTTACAATACTTTGTAGTCTGGTACATTTTTACATCACCATACTGCTCGAAAATATAAGTCTAACATTATGGGGACTTATACTCATCTACTCCAGATATTTTAAGTTTCTAAAGTTTTACACACATGAATTGCAAAATTTTCTTCTAGTAAGGTATACTCCTTGATGGTGGTCTTGTACAACCAAAATATGTGAGGGTCTCTGTAATACAATTATTCAGTCAATAAATGAAACTCATTTCATGCCTAGACCTATATCAAATTCAATGCAAATGTTGAACAATGCTTCTCTCCTGACTGAAGAGTAGTCCTCAATCAAATGTATGAGGCATATCCGGAAAATAAGTCCAGTAAAAATGCAAGGGATTTTTTTTTTTTCCAGAAATAGCAGCACTGCCGTGTTGGATAGGAACCCTATGACGGGTTAAATTCACCGGCCACAGTCACAGCAACGTTGTGTTTGCAGTGTGTGTTTAAAATGGTCGTGTCGATTAAAATCTGGCCAAATGTGAGGTTCATACAGTAATTCGATTTCTTCACGCAAAAGGAGGAACTGCTGCTGAAATTCATCGCCAACTTGTTTTTGTTTACGGTGAAGATGTTATGAACATTCAAAAAATGGCATAATGGTGTCGTGAATTTGAAGAAGGAAGAAGTGATGTTCATGATGAAATAAGGAGTGGAAAGCCATCTGCTGTCACTGATGAAATCCTCCAAAAAATTGATGAAAACATTCATGCTGACAGACGTTTAAATCATTACTGAACTTCATCAATAATGTCCAGAAGTGTCAAGAATTGTTCTCCATGGCTAAGAGAGCAAGCGGGAGATTTCTATGATGCTGGAATAAAAAAACTCATTACCAGGCTCATTAAGTGCATTGTGATCCATGGTGACTATGTTTAAAAGTAAATAAAGGTGTGTTGTAAAAGTACTACAAATGAATAAAACAATGCTTTACAAATATTTTCTGGACATTGTATCTTTACTTTCCAGATATCCTTCACATACTGCAGATCGAATTTCATACTAAAACACCCACCTTCAAGACTCGGTAACCACCCTCTCCAACAAAACTTTTTAGGACTAGCATAATAAAAATTAATAAATAAATAAAGAAAGAATAATAATTATAATCATAATAATGATAACTCACAGGAAAAGATTTCACTGTCCAGGTTATTGCATTCTGCTCTGGTGCATACTTCACACTTCCAATGGTAGTCTTGAATTTAGGTGAATCAGCATCAGCAGGAACAGGAATTACAATTTCAACGTTGTTTGCAGTGGATCTACGTTTGAACTGAGATTTTGCTTTGATCATGTATTCCACACGACTATGAGCATGACGTTCAATCACAGACTCAATCCATATCAATGGCTTCACCTGGAAACAAAACAGTAAAATGCTGAACAATCAAACTCTAACTTTAGACTGGTACAGTAATTCCTTTGGGAGCTGGGATAGCTCAGTCAGTATGGTGACTGGCTACAGGCTGGACAACTGAGGGTTCAGAGTGTGAGTCCCAGTAGGGTAAAGAATTTTCTCCTCTCCACATCATTCAGACTGGCTCTGGGGCCCACCCAGCCTCCTATCCAATGGGTACCAGGATCTTCTTCCCAGAGGTAAAGCAGCTGGGGTATGGAGCTGACCACTTATCTCCAACTAGTGCCAAGGTAAAGAAAATGTAGATCTGTACATCCACTCCAATATATGCCTTCATGGCATAGTGCTTAATTAGTTAAGCTCAGGGACAACTTTACCTTTACCTTACAGGAATTCCTTCTTTACCACGGTTCTGATTATACAAGATCTATATTTAGACACCCATTTGAGACACCCTTGGCTCAATTTCTCTCCTGCTTATGCTCTCTGGTCTTCCAGAGTGCAGCCTCTAACCATTCCTTCATCTGTAGCATCTGTGGAAGACATCTTCATATCAATGAGTTTTCTGTCAGATACATGATGTGAAGCAGCTATTAGGGCTAGTGTTAAAGCATGAACTCTGAAAAGTGCAAAAGTTATTTACAGAAGGTATGATCTACATGCAGAAAAATCTTCTCAATTATTTTGTGGCACAGCACATATTCTCTTTATTATTACCATATTACACTAATTTCTGTTTCCATATTACATACAATTGGTATAAATAAAAGTTGCATCTTACATGTACACACTGTAATTGCTTACTCTGACCCATGAGCTCTTGTATATGTACGTTTCATGGGTCAAGTCCCCTTACCTTTATTTCCCATGACATCAAGCCCCGAAGCAGCATGGTTTTGATATCCACAGGATAACTCGAATACAACCACCACATTAAACAAGGGATTACTATGTAAGCAAAGTTCAAGGTACCTTAACTGAGAAAAGTGCAAGCAATGAATACTTGTATACAACCTATACTACAATTATGTGTTTTATCTTTACAAAATATTAAATTAATTACCATATTTATTCATGTTCACATTTCAGCTTCTGAGTGCAATGAAATGTAATCATTTTCTTTTGCTGTTAACTAGAGCCACAAAATTTACAGTGGCATTTAACTGGTTCAAACCAGTCCACATGTAGCACCTAATAGGCGTCTATGAAAGGTTCACATCTCACAGGGCTTCAAATGTCATACCAGCACCAAAACTGTGAGCTAAATATGTTCAATGATCATTAGCCTCCCATTCAGCTACAACTAACTGAAAGGTGAAATGAAATGCATTCAAGTATACTGCATGGAATGTAGGAACAGGAAGAAAGAAAGAAAGAAAGAAAGAAAGAAAGAAAGAAAGAAAGAAAGAAAGAAAGAAAGAGGAGAGGGAGGAAAAGAAAAATATTAAAAATGGGAGACAAGAATAAAGGATGAGATAAGACTAGCATGAGTATATACATATACATAAACCTACATGAGTGTTCAGACGATATGACATCAACTCAAACTCGCCATCAGGAGGAATGAAAGAAATTGTTCGGTCATTTTCAAATCTGCAAAATGATATAAAAAGCGTTATGAACAGGAGATTAATGCTTTTGTACACTGTAGAACAATTATGAAGTGTAACAGATCCCCCTGTATTTGTGAGATGCCACTTGACATAATAACCTAGTCATATGTAAATTAATATTTCAAGTGTGGTAAGACTGAAAATTGAACTTCCACTGAAAATATAAAGTTCAATAAATAAATGAACTCGATATTAGACAAAGCTCAACCATAATTCACCAAAAAAATAAGCATTTTTATTTCAAATGCTCAACAACATATTATATGAGAGACATATTTTAACTTCCCCAAGTAACTCAACACAGATCAAGTTTCAGAATAGTTCCTTAAGATGTAACGACTAACCTGGATAAACGGACACATTGGTGGAACTTCACATCCTCCAACTCCACAGACTTTGACTTTCCTCTTCCCGTACTTTCAAATAACACTTTGTCATTGAGTCCCAGTCTAAGCTCAGGCATACCACTCAAATACACACGCATCTTGATGGCTCCAACAATCTCACTTCTTAATACATTGCCATTTGCATTTGCCTACCAAAGAATAAAATAATCTTTCTGGTATTATAAAATTATATACAATAAAAAAGTTAAATTTAACCATTTCACTGCTAGTATGTTAAGTAACTCTCAGTACCCTCTGTGCTGAATTATTTTTGAATAAATCTGTTATAAATAATTTAAGTGCAAAGTATGAAAATTTGTGATAAAATGTAACTAATCTTAACTCAGATAGGGAACAGGCATCAGAAGTTGCAAAAATGTTGAATTATTCAGTATTTTTTACAGGGGGAAAATCCATTTAAATCAGGGCTGTCCAAGATGGCCAAAGAAAGTACATAATTCACTATCCTAGTCTTATCACTATGTCACATGTTGACCGAAGTCCACAACTTTATTTAAAACTATTATAGAAAGCATGCAAAAGCATTTTTCTTTTGCTCTGAGTTACATACGAAGGGGGACCCAAAAATAACCGGAAACGACCTGTTGCGCGTGCATGCTTTGTAGTTACAAGTTGTGCTGCTAGGTGGTGTTAGCTGGGGGTCTCCCGCGACCGTTAGTGAGCTGGCGTCAGTCTGAGTTAAGTGGTTTGTCTGTGGTGCTCTGTTGTGTGCGTTCCTGTTTCAACCCTTTGGCGATTAGTGAGATGGCCGACCAGAAGGAACAAAGAGTGTGCATGAAATTTTGCTTTCTGTTAGGGAAAACTGCACTTCACTCTTCAAGTCGCGGCAAACATTCACGCGGTTTTCTCTTTGGTCATCTCCGAGCAAGCGAGGAACAAATTTTGCAGACACCCGTCTCATGTGCAAACCTTCGGTTAAAATTCGCTGGACCGTGCTCCATGAGATGTTCGTTTCCTCAGAAAGTTGGTCAATGGTCTTTCGACGATCTTCATCAATTTCACGCACACTCTTTGTTCCTTCTGGTCGGCCATCTCACTAATCGCCAAAAGGTTGAAACAGGAACGCACATAACAGAGCACCACAGACAAACCACTTAACTCAGACTGACGCCAGCTCACTAACAGTCGCGGGAGACCCCCAGCTAACACCACCTAGCAACACAACTCGTAACTACAAAGAATGCGCGCACAATAGGTCGTTTCCGGTTATTTTTGGGTCCCCCCTCGTACATTAAGCTTGTTTGTTCTTTGTCTCAGCTATTACAATTTAATGAAAATAATAATAATAAGAACAAGAGTCATCCCCATCCTAAAGCATGCATCATTTCAGTTTACAGTGCTAGCATTACTCCAGCACAACACTATACTGTGTTAATGAACTTTCCAAAATTCTCTTTATGGTGCATTCTAGAGATGGATGACCTTGACAAATGTGAACAGAATTTACAGATGTTAGATAGTAAACAAAAAGATATTAGCAAGATCACCCTTACTGAAACAGGCTCCAAATAGCATTAATGCGATTAAACATGAACTAGTAATAGTCAGTCTTAAAGTTACTACTTTCATTTTGCTACAGTGTGTTTCATTTGTAGGAGAGCGAGTGGGGCTTGTGTGGCACAACTACCATATTACATGTGGAGGGAATAATGAATTCAAACTAAGTATGTAACCCTTCAATCAACCCTAACATTTTATTTTCTCTGGTTAGAAATATACTGATTCAGGTTTGTTCAAAGGAAGCCTTACAGTTTTGCATAAACTTTTATTCCAGCTTGGACTTGCATCACTGTTATTTTTCTCTGCTTCATTGTTTTCACTAAGATCAATTTCATTGCAGGCTTAGCAGAAAAGTCAACAAATAGGGTTTAAAAATATTAACATACATTTCAGGTCATAAAGCTTTGTTGTTATAATTAGAGTTTTGGTTTTTATACATGATACAAGCCCAGTACTTCAAGCTATCTCCACAGAGCACAAACACAAGCACACCAAGTCAAATGATTATAAAAGCAGAAAGTTTTAGAAAAATTTAATTTTGAAATAAATACTGAAATTCAATAAATGATATAAACTCCGTCTCAAGTGCAAACAATATATTTTGTGTCTTTGATCTTGCTCCCTACACTACATGTTTCGGCCTCAGACGGCCATCATCAGGTGTATAACACTCACGTCGCTGTCATATATTGTTTGCACTTGAGACGGAGTTTATATCATTTATCGTATGGAGTGCAACAGGATGCTTAAATATAATACTGAAATTCAAATATTCAAATTTTAACATCAGAAATATATTAAAGTGCCTCATAAGGGAGCATAAAGTAAATAAATTTACTTCAATGCAGAACTACCTTAATAATTCAAAATATAGAGAAGCAGCCTTCATCTTCCCAAAGAAATTCTGTTCATTAAGATCATTGCAGACTACTCTGCTGACGCCACAATAACAAGAGAAACAAACCACATTGTACATATGACAAATTAATGGGTAATATGCACAATCTGCTTTTTCTTCCATGTTAACTTATTACATGTGTGCTTTCTGGGGGCTTCTTTGTTGTGAGGTAGCGTACAATATTATTTACAGAGATATGTTCAAGATTGCAAGAAAGTCAGTCCTAAATTATGCAACCTATAAATGATAGCCCATAGAAAGATGATCATACAGGATACCTCAGTGAACACAGAGGAATTTCTTCCATTTGGCTGTTTACACAAGGTTATGACATACCCTCTTTTATGGGCAGCTTCAAGAACAGTGGCGATGGTGTGGGTAAATACCTCAGGAAACAACCAAGTGACAAAGAGAAGGACTGCTGTGTGTGCAGTAAGAAAGGTAAGGAATGGTAATGATGAAAGGAGTTCAAGGACACGATATGCTAAATGTAATGAAGGGTTTCACAGAGGGCACCTTCTTGTGCATATGTGTAAAATATTGTGACATTACAGTTAACAAAGTTGTTTAACAAATAAGTGTGCAACAATAGGGGATGAAGTGTTTCTTATGTGACCATTGCTAGGCAACAGAGAGAATGAAAATCTTGGTCACACATCTCAAGAAGACTGCAGCCAGGAATGACTGTGCTGGTGAACACCAGCAGCAATGTAACCAACCAACGGACTAAAGCCAGGGACTCCACATTGATGAAGACTGCAGTGTTATGACATTCTGTAAGGCACAGTTCTATACATGCTCTATTCAGCGTGTCAGGCATGGCCTTCAATAACACCAATACCACTTCTTCAATTATTGAAGAATCGTCTTCCATATCTAGAGGAAGAAGATTTTTAGGGTTTCTCTATCATGGTAAGAAGTTGCCCTGTGCTTAACTAAGCACTATGATATGAAGGTGTATGGGGGAGTGAATGTACAGATCCATATTTTCTTGACCTTGGCACTAGATGAAGGTGAGTGGTCAGCTTCATGCCCCTGCTGCTTTACTCCCCCGGTGAAAGAGCCCCGGTATCCATTGGATAGGAGTATGTATGACGTGGAGAAGAGAAAATTCTTTACCCTACTGGGACTTGAACTCCGACTCCTTGGTCATCCAGCCCATAACCAGTCACTGTACCGACTACGCTATCCCAGCTCTAACATGGTACTCAACCTAAAAATAGTGTCCATGATATGTATACAGTGGCCGTCTTGTAGTGCACTCAATTTCACCTGTCACTTCACAACATGTTTTGGCAACAAAGCTGCGACACTCGCAGCTATGAAGGGAACACACATCACAAGATGCGGTTTACACAGAAAATAAGAAAAACGACCCCATAGTGAACGAACCACATGCAAGTTTTAATTAAGACAAATAAGATCAATTATCTTAACAAGTTTTAGCGAGTGTAAATTTATCATAGTTGACAAATACGCACTTTTTAAATACTTTTTAAATGGTGTTGTGAAAACATATGAGGGCAAACAATGCAATAGATTAATGTAATTGGGACACCTGATGATGGCACTATGTTGCCGAAACATGTTGTTAAGTGACAGGTGAAATTGAGTGCACTACAAGACGGCCACTGTATACATATCATGGATGAAATTCAGTGCAACAGGACGCTAAAATATAACACTAAAATTAGTGATTTGGTGAATGTCTGAAAGGGTCTCAAGATACTGAATAAAATACCTTGAGAAATGTCTCCAAAGTGACATATGTGAACCTAAGTTGCAGTACATGACTGATGCAGATATTATAAGCGCTGACACAGAACAAAAATATAAGGAAGCGAACTGGGAGAATAAGATTAAATGAGGAAAAACAGTGATCACATTTGTCATATCATGGCACTGCAGCATGTCAAGGGGTCAATGAGGTCTGATATTACAGCAGCAGGGAAAATTCAAAATGTCGTGAAAAGTCTAAATAACCTGCAGAAGTACACAAACATTACAGCCACCAAATTAACAGACACTCGTACAGATTTTTTATAAGTAATATGTGAAATATTATAAGAAGACAACACATAATGTCTTGGATTATCCATGATTTTTATTATTCATGTATCTTACCTCCTTCATTAGTTCAAATAATTGGAAGCTGACTGTACTATTTTACATATCTGTAACAATTCCATATAAGATAAAAGTAAGTAAAAGTAAAGGTATCCCTGTAACAGGCCGTGGAGGCCCACAGGGTTGTGAGATGTTGAGGTTCCCACATTTTCTAGACAATCGGCTCATAGATGATCAGCCCTATCCACTGGCTGCCCTTTACTCCCAAGAATATTCAAAGACTATTCCTGATACTGATTTATGTTAGAGGTTGAGTTGACTCCAGGGCCATAGTGCGGCTGGAAAGATTAGGTCAATTGAAAGAAAAATCCAATGACCTCATCAGGACTTGAACCCATGACCTTCCGGCTTGTAGCATAATGCCTCAGCCAACTAAGCTACCACATGCCCCTTCCATATAAGATAAAATATAAAATTATGATACCAAGGAGAACATACCAGTAAGTTTACAGATTCAATGACATCAAGGAAGACTTCATTCTTCCTATATTTGATGCCCTCAGATCTCCACGATACAGCATTAGTTACTGCCATAGGAATCCGAGGTTGGATCTCTAGTTTATGTCCTTCCTGAGTTATGTATCTGAAACCAATTTTAGTATATCATAAACAGCTTGAAAATAGATAATTTATCATGGTATGGGAAAATGAATGATTTGTTTGACTACTCACTCTTGAAGTATTTTGCTATCAGTTGTTTGAGGATATCCAAAATCAAGCAGTTCATCCAAAAGTTCATAGATAACAACAAAATTGTCTCTTATACTTTCTTCTTCTAGTTCCTTAAAATATTCGATCATTACCTGGAAATAAAGGGATAATGAAGGGGTTCATGATGCAGAAGTTACTATACACGCACAAATAAATAATGTATTACTTGTGTTCAGTATCTTAAAATTATTAAAATGTCCAAACTTGTCTTTTAGTTGCATGTGCTGCAACACAGTTCCCTGATTCATAAAAGACACTCAATCCTGAACTTCAGTCCAGCTGGATGACTGTCATCACATCATATACCTGTGTACAGCAGCTGTGGCACTGAAATTCTGTCCATCCTTGCGGCATACTTACTATGAGGTCTTCTTCATAAACATCACTTTAGGAGGATCACTGTTACCCAGAAAGAATCGTCTTTGTGGGTGTGTTGGGGGCAGGATCATTGTTACAAGTTTCTTCTTACACTGGTGTTCAAGAGTAATATGTTGTATTGCTCTCTACAGAATATGATTTTCTTCTCTTCATAAAGGCACAAATACTGATGAATGAGAAACATGAGCAGATGCTAAGTCTGAACATTGATTACATTAAAGCAATCTCATTTAACAGTGAAAGTGAGCTTAATAAAGGTACTGAAGCAGGGGAAAATAACAGTAATACAAGTTCAAGCCTAGATAAAATTTGGTACATGCTGTAACAAATATTTAATAACGTATGAGGAGGATGATGATGATGATGATGATGATGGATGATTACAGTCTCCTTACATGATTGTACTAGGGCTGCATATTCTTTTGGCTGTCATAGTACAAATTGCACATGACAATAAGGACATACTGAAATATTACTGGTCCACTTTTGAACAGAACTACAGAGCATTTTATCGCCAAATTTATATCTACTGAGATTTCCATATTTTTGAAACAATATAAATAACCAGACAAGACTTACAAGAACTATGAAAAATTTTGGAAAATCAGGACTATGTGTGCTAAGCTACTCTGTATTTTACAATCCATCTAAACATTTGGAAGTGAACAAAGTTACTGTGCTATTCAAATGGGAAGATACTTTCAAGTAATATAATCCTAAGAAAATTAGTACTTTGATATAAGGATTTAAAGACTGAAATATGGCAGAATATTTTCTGAAGGGACAGGTGAAATGAAACACAGATAACAGCAATTACACCTGATATTGAGGAGTTTCTCTACAACAGCAGAATGGATAAGCCATAAACTTTAGATGAGAAACTTCAGGGAATGTATCCTGTTGTGTTATTCTATATATTACTTTTTAAATTGTTCCTATCTCAACACAGCAACTATCAAAACTCACTCACACTTCACCATGCAACAAATTAGTTTATTGGTATTACAGAATTACAACGCGCTATAATATCAGTAAACCCATTTGTTGCACAGTGAAATGTGTGAGTTTTGACAGTTGTTGTGTTGAGGCAGGAACAATTTAAAAAGTACTTTAGATGAGCAATTTGTTCTCCTCCCTCAATTTACTTTATGCTGCAGAACTGTCAGACAAAACTAAAAAGANGGGGGGGGGGGGGGGGTTGTTGGATCATTCTATCACACCATGGTAGGAATATCGACCAATGAGAATTTGTTAGAAATGAGTGCAAAGGAAGCTTGACCTCAAGTCACTCCAGACGACCAAACCAACTTGCCAATGAAATGATTGCTTGGAAGCAAAAAACTATCAGCATTGGCCATCTCCATGATTGCTCTTACAGTGTCATGTGTACTCAGGGTGAAACAAATGACTACTAAAATTATATGCTCAAAGTGCACAGACCCATGTGTTTTTTCCACACAAAATTAAACACTAACTCTGATATTGTCACAACATGGCAAGGAAAAACAATATCCATATATGTGACTGTGGTATGTTTGAACAGGTACATTTTTTTTTCTGGAATCTACAAACTTCTGTGGCAACAGTGATTTCTAACATTACCCAAAACATATATACAATTTGGCTAAGTACTTTAAGTACTTTATACCAGAATACTGGAACAAGACAAGTTCCAAAGATATAAACTTTGTCTTCAGATATCAAAAACATTATTAATTAAAATCTGTGAGTTAAAAGCCAGCAGGGGAATTATACCCTGATTCCTTTAGGATAAAGGCTAAGACTCAAAAATAAAAAAATAAAAAAAAAAAAATGAAAAAAAAAAGTGTTCCAAAATTTAACACCATACAGTGATTTAATAAATTAAGAAGGTCACGAGGGCTGTCTAAACTTCAGGAACTTTATGAAACTCATACTTTTGTAATGTATTTCATGCACATTGCTAGATGAACACTGGCCTCAAAGCATGAAATATCAATAAATAAAGAGTTGATTAGAGCAGCACACTTCAGTCGTCATGAAATTTCACTAACAATGATATTCATAAAGTCATATAGTCCTAATCCCCATGATCCTATGATCCTCTTCCTCTTCTTTTGTGGCAAAACAGACCAAGGTGGTTTAAGGTCTCTTATTTCTTCAGGTTTTGGAACGGTATTTACAGACATTTGATAGGACTACCTGGAGAGGAATCAGTCCATGACAAGGCCTCTACCAACACATGCACAACAAAGCCACAGACATACATCCATGCCCCTAGATGAGATTCATACCCACAATCCCTGTATTTAAGCAGCAGAAAATAGTACATACCTCTCGGTGCATGGCCACAGTGATCAGCTAAATTATACATTAAAGACTTCAATCCAAGTATGTCTAGCTTACACGATGATACAAATCACTAAGGATATTTACCTGAACAATCTTATGAAGGAAAACAAACACTAATGCTATATTAGCATTCTTCTTAGTCGTAGATACTATGTACAAATTATTGTATTTTATGTAGGCAAATGTACATTCCGAGGTTTGCAAAATTGGTGTCAACATTCCCTCTTCTTCTTTCTCCATGAGTAGAGGCATGAATTTTTCAATAACACCAAGGTCAATGTCACCTCGGTAGTTTCTTGATATAAGGACCTGTTGTGACAAAGTTTCTTATTAGAAACATATTATCCAGTGTAGGATATCAGATTCTCCCAGCACTGGTTATGAAGGATTCTATCTTCTGGGAAACAATGCCATGTATAGAGCATTATATCCCAGAACATAGAACTATTCACATTATCCAAATTCCAGGGATAAAAACTGAAATGTAAAAGCTTGTTTGTACTCTTCTCCAAGTAATTAGAATGATCAAGTCAAGGAGGGTTAGGTGGGCAGGGCATGTAACATGAATGGGGGAGAAAAGAAATGCATATAGGATATTGGTGGGAAAGCCAAAAGGAAAGAGACCACTGGGGAAGACCAAGGCGTAGGTGGGTGGACAATATTAAAATGGATCTTAGAGAGATAGGATGGGATGGCATGGATTGGATTGATCTGGCTCAGGATAGGGACCAGTGGAGGGCTCTTGTGAACACAGTAATGAACCTTCAGGTTCCATAAAATGCTGGGAAACACCTGAGTAGCTGCAAATTTGGCTTCTTCTCAAGAAGGGCTCAGCTCCATAAGTAAGTAAGTAAGTAAGTAAAAGCTTGTTTGATGAAAGACCTAACATGTCTCTCTAAACCCATTAAGTACCCTTAGAAATGAGGTGCAATAAATTGTTTCTTTTATATATATATGCCATGAAATAAACAAATTTCTTGCAACTTTTAAGACTGTTATAGTCATCTCTTAGGTCAATGCATACTATTTGTCAATTTTTCCAAACACTTCAGTAGTTTTTCTCACTCCCTCCATTTAAAAGCTGGCATAATGCCATAAACTGGCCTCTTACATCCATCCTGAATCTCTGTTCTATATCATCCTAACAGTTCTCATTTAACACTACACCACCTCAGATATCTGCATGGTATCATAAAATAACCAACCCTTCTATATCAGAAAGTAACTTAGTTTCTTTAGAATCTAGTATGATACAACATCATGACCACATCTTTGATTAATTCAAACCAGACTGTCATATCCTGTCCTTTAAGATCCATATTACCACCATCCTATCTACACCAAAGTCATCCAGTTGGTCTCTTCTCCCATAGTATTCCAACTGTAGGGTTGTATGCATGTTGGAACCCTTCCAAACATTCTACATGCCCCATGAATTTCATCGTCCTTGATTTGATCACCATAATAAGGTGCAATAATGAAGCTCCTCAGTATGCAATTTTTTCTACTGTACCACAATTCTCTTCCACTTATGTATAAATATACTTCTCAGTACCCTGATCTCAAACATCCCTCACATGTGTTTCTGTCTACCTAACACCGTGGGACTCTGCAAACAAACTGCCTCATCTTACCCCACTTCAACCACTGAATATGAGATATCAGGTTGTGAAGATTTAACCCATTATTAATAGATGTAACATAAGTTAAAAAACAAATGCAAATGCCTCAGCAAAAAGAAACAATAAAATACAACAAAATTACAACAGCTGCAAAATTAAAAAACTGGGGCTAGAAATATAGCGTCTGATAATTGAGAATTTATTTAACATCCATAACAGTTACTAGGCACAATAGCGGCCTCCGTAGTCTAGGGGTAACGTTCCCACCTCATAACTCAAGGTACACGGGTTCAAACGCGGTGGAGGTCGTGGAATTTTTAAGGGCGGAAAAATTCAGGGAACAAGTCCTCCAGGAGGGACTTTAAGCCGTGGGTCCCATGTCGTAGCTTTACGGCACGTAAAAGAACATCATGTCTCCAAAGGAGGCCACTGAGCTAAATTAAGGACATTTCCCGCCCAACAGTAGTCTCTAACGCCCTTGGCAGATGGGGGTACNAAAATATTTGGAACTAATTCCTGGAAAGCACTCCATAGATTCGCTGCAAAAAAACATCACACATACTACGGAAAGTGCTACAGTGTGAAGCTTGAAGCCTGAGTGGTGAGGTGCATCACTGGTTCAAGAAAAGGAATACCAGGAAATAAACCTGTGACAAGAGATGATGATAATGATACTAGGCACAATTGGCCAAGTCAGTTGAAAACAACCAAACACTACATGTCAACAACTGTTAAACATTGTACAAAACAATATACAAAAACCTTAAAATCCTCCATTCTTTTTAATTTGAAGAGTAAACTGTTATGTACTTTTATTCCCATGTTAATTACACTTTTTTTACAATCAGCACTATTGCATAATTGGACATACAAAACCTGTTCCCTTTTGTGTTTTACTTACGAATATTGGAATACTGAGTCATATAGATCATATTCCTTTTTATAAAGCATAAGATCTAATATATATATATATAATGAAGTTACAGCTAAAACCTTAAAATCACCAAACAAACTTCTACAAGACATTATAAATGATACAAACTCCGTCCCAAGTGCAAACAATATATATTATATGTCTTTGGTCTTGTTCTCTTCCACACTACATGTTTCGGCCTCTATCGGCCATCATCAGGTGTATACTCTTAACGTNTGCTACACTGAACCCAGTCTAAAATTTAACATTTAAAAACACATTGTTATTTTCTTCGTATTATCAACATCTACCTCGTTGATATGTGTCTGGTATGTAGATTATATTGCACACGTCAAATTTGATTTTCCTGTAGTAGCACTATAAAATCTTTAGTTATGATTCCAAAATCCTTTAAAATTTCTCTAAATTTTAAATTTAAAATTTAAAATTGTTAGGGTTACTCGCCCTATGTCTAAAGTGCTGGAGCGGCTAGTTCTTGTTTCCACACTGTACAGGTGTTATTCAGTGTAGTCTTCCTGTGTGCGTGCCGCTGCTTGTCTTTACTACGTGTGGCCAAAACATGTAGTGTGGAAGAGAACAAGACCAAAGACATATAATATATATTGTTTGCACTTGGGACGGAGTTTGTATCATTTATAGTGTAGAGTGCAACAGGATGCTTAAGTATAATATTCTACAAGACACCCTGTTTTTAACTCCTTTATTAAGTCTTAGACCTCTTTTCTATGTTTTAAATACTGCATTACTTTCATTTATTCCCCCCAAAATATAATATCATATTTTAGTATAGATTCAAATTTTGTAAAATATATTTTTCTTAATACAGATTAGTTACTGAGTTGTGCAAGGAGCTAATCAGTAAAGAGCTTAACAACTCCTCTAAGTCCATACAGATCCAATTTAACAAGCAGTAGTTTATACATCAAAGGCCTTAGTTAAAACTAAAAATATGCCCATAACTAATATTGTAGCTTATTATCTAATGCTTTCTGGATATCTTCTATAAAGGTTTGTGTTGCTGTATTAATAGATATCTTCCCTCTGAAGCCATTTTGAGCCTCAGATTTCATGTTGTGCCCGTTTATATATTCATATTCCAAAAATTTCTTGAAAAAAAGAAAACTGGCAAAACTGAAACTGGTCTATAACTGGAAATTTGTTTCCTTCCTTTTTTCTGAACAGGCCAAACTTTTGCAATCTTCATCAAATATTGGAAGGTTCCAGAACATAATGAAATGTTACATACAAAGGTTAGTGGTTTTTTAGTAAACTGAATACTTTCTTTTACTAGCTTTACTGGTATTTCATAATAGCCCACTGAAAATTTACATTTCAGTTTACTGGTTATATTTCATACCTCATCTTCAGTAACTGGTGCAAGAAAAATGAAATTTGAATTTAATATTTTATTACCAATAGTATTGTGACAAAATTCTGTAATCCTTATTTTGATTTATTGTCCTATCCACACTTTCTACCAAAAAGCCTTAAATTGATGAGACTGTTGATTTGTAACTAGCATGGAGCCTATTTTTAAAGAAATTTTTTGATTCACGTTTTTGATAATTGCCTTTTTATTATCTGTCATAATACCTTGTTATAGTTTATTGACCTTGAAATAATTCTGTCAATTTCTCTTTTCCGTGCTTCAAATATAATTTTCTTTTTAAGTTATTTGATGCTTCTTTACATAATTTCATGTTTTACTGGGCAAAGGCATCTATTTCTTTAACAAACGTAAAAATCACATCTTCTGTCCCAATACTTTTATCCCTGTCATTAACCATCCTTATCTTATCTTTATTTTTTTAGAATTCTTTTGGGGGGGAAAGATATCTATGAAATACTTAAGATACTTAGTTAAAAAGGAATTGTATACTCTATTTTCATCTCTTTGCAAGTAAATATCTTCCCATATTTAATTTCTTAACTGACTGTTAAATATTTCTATATGTCTTTTAGAGAACACTATTTTTACAGTTTTCCTTGAATGAACAAAAGGGCATATAACAGCTATGTTCATAACCTGAGCAAAATGGTCCAAATACTCCAGTTTAACTACCTTTGTTGTGGTGAGATAAAATATCTTATTTCTAATCATTACATCAATTAGAGAGCTTGAGTTTGTTGTAACTCTTGGTGGACATGCAACTGTATTTAGTAAACTGTTCAACAATACAAACTTAATAAAGCTTTTGATGAATATTTGCTTGTAATAGCTTAACATTCCAATTACCATGAATCACCAAAAAACACCCCCTTTCACTAACTTACTTATAATTTCATCCAATATCTGTAGAAAGAATTTTACACCACTGTGAGATCTATAAACACAAATTGCTATAATTTTAAAATCAACTAATTCAGTAGCTGATATTTCAGGTCCTTATCACTTCCTAAATTCTTTAAAAAGATTACCTCCCCTATATTTTATTGGAAACAAATATACATGAACCCCCATGCTTATCCTTCTTCCTGTAGAAACTGCCAGCTTATAATGTTTGATATTTTTATGTAAGAATTACTCTCTCAACAAAACATTTTGGTATATTTTAAATGTCTCTATGGAATATGTGTATTCTCTACTGCTATGTTTTCATTACGTGGATACTTTCATAAGATCAATTGATTTTTTATCCATCTTCTTCATGCACAATGCCAATGGGGTAGTTTTTGAAGGTTGTAGTACAATTACATTCCAAATGTTGACTTTATTACATTTATTAAAATAGCCCCGTTTGGAAGGACTGGAAAAACTCGTTCAGTTAGAATACACATCTAGTTATCAGGAAAATAAACATATTATACAATCTGCATCATCTGTATTCTGTTTACAGTTGAATTATTAACTTCCTTACAAATTTCTCTGAACTTACAGGGCCACTCAGCTTAGTGCAGAGGCTACATTCATTATCAGTTATGTATCGTGGATAGTGAACCCTTCACTAAATTTTAAGTGCAACATAACACTCCTGCATGAAAAAACTGCAGCTGCATCACACAATTTGCTGGGCCATGAATTTCAGAATTATAAAATGTACTAATACAAAATTTGCAAAATTGGGTGGTGCCATTCTAACATTCAGGATGTGATGGCCCCAAAACACATCTGAGACAAAAATTAATTTTTCCAGGCTTAAGAAAAGATATACTTACCTTGCCCTTCACATCAAGAATATATACAGCTGAAGATGACATGTTGTGAGTTAAAAGAACTGCAGAAAAGATAGAAAAAAAAATAATTATATAGTCACCTACAATGGTACAAATTTCATACACATAAAAACATATTTAAACTTGCATAAAACATAACCCCCTCGTTGGTGTCTCCGCCTTATCGTGGTGAGGGGGTTTGAGTATGCTAAGGACCCTGAGAGCTATACCAGCGGTAGCGTAGCTACTGGCAGGGCCTCCCTTGCTGGACAGGTCAAAGGGTAGGCATCAGACGAAGAGAGACACCAAAAACTGATGCCGGAAGCAGCGTCATCAGTAGCGACTTGAAGCACAGAACAAATGATGCTCGAGATGGTTCAAGTTCGTATAGCAACAGGCGTGACCAGAGTGGTTTGAACGGCTGCTGTACTGCAATGTGGAAAGCAAATGGAAAAACTACCACATTATCACTTTTCCTGGATAGTCTCTTTCCAAAAACAGAAGATCGCATTAAGTGGAGGAACTGTTTTGGAAGAGATTGTGGACCTGTCGTCTGAGAGATTACTGATGAATGAATGAATAAAAACATAACAGTTTAAAATCACTTATCACACACAACTTCAACCCAACATGAATATACAATTTTCTGTTGAAATGACACGTTGGAATGAACGTAAACCTGCACGCCTGCATGCATGATGCATCACACATGCATCTGCATGTACATATCACAAATGAGAAATCAGAATCTGTTATTTATACAGATTACGCAAGTCCTGTTACAGTAAAATCTTTGCGGCCATGTATAAAGGACAGCAAAGAGAAGGAATACACAGAGAATTTTGGAAGAGTGAAGACAACACTAAGATTAATATCAGGGAAATAGCGTGTGTGAGGATGGTAGGCAATGGTACCTGGCTCAGAATTATGTCTAATGGTTGGCTCTACTTGCCACCTGCTTCATGTTTGGCAGTAAGCAGGGCTTTGTTTACTACCTGCCTCTTGCTTCGTTTACTTTTCAACTCTGAAGGAGGCAATCTGTTCCTCCAAAACGTCTGGCTTTTCCAAACTACATGGCATTATAACCCTGAAGAATGTACTTGCCATTTACAAATGCGTCAACAGGTGTGTTACAAAAGGAATTCTTTTAATGTCAACTGAAACTGTCTGTTTCTGATACTTCCCTGGAGTTTGCTATATGATTTAATTCCCGCACAATACATATCTTTTTGGCACACTATAGGGTTAGTGCTTGATCTGTGAACATATTGTGCACTGTTCACTTCAAGTACCTCTGAATTTGGCTCAAAATTTGTACAGTTACTGATTATAAATGAAGCCGGGATGGCTCAGTTGGTATAGTGGTGGGCTATGAGCTGGGCAGCCTAGGTTTGATTCCTGGCAGTGCTAGATTCTTCTCTTCTCCACAGCATCCAGACCAGTTCTGGGACCCACCCAGCCTCCTATCCAATGAGTACTGGAGGCTCTTTCCCTGGGGGTAAAATGACAGGGGCGTGAAGTTGACCATTCATCTCCACCTACTGCCAAGGTCAGGAAAGGTGGACCTATACCTCCACTCCCCTATGTCTTCATGGCATAGTGCTTAATTAATTAAGTACAGGGACAATTCTACCTTACATTACTGATTATAAATGTTATTAAGGAATTTATTTTCAATTGTTTACCATGAACTATGCAACACTATCAACATTTTAAAATTCAATCCTTTTTAAATTCATCACTCCACTACATGTCCTGGCCTACTCAGCCATCATCAGGGGCACTGAAATTTGGGGGAGCTGCTGTGCCTTCCATATTACTACAATCAGTGTTTTCACATTCACAATGTTCTTAAATGAAGTCAATGTAGTTCCACCTTCCGTGCCACACGTACTTGTTTTTTCTGGTATGATTCTTGCCTTTGCCTGTGAATTCCCCCATAAAATTATACTATATAGTATAACTGAGTGAAATTCTGTTATATGTGCTGTCTTCAAAAGTTCTTCACTGGGAAAGAAATAAAAGATACTTCATTGCAAAAGCATATTTGACTCAATCTATATATTATGCTATATATTATGTTTGTAATAAATAATAAAGAAATATTTAATATAAATAAGGATTGCTATGAAAAAGATACTAGACAAAATATGAATATACACATATACCAGGTCAATTTGGCGAAATACAGGAATGGGGTTTATCACATGGCTGCAAGGATTTATAATGGGCTTCCAAATGCAATCAAAATAATGTCAAATAATGCAAATAAGTTTAAAGCCAGTTTAAAAGAGTTTTTATTTGTGAACTCCTTTTATACATTAGAGGAATATTTTAATAGATGACAATGGCAACATTATGCAAAGGGTAATTTATATATTTAACTTTTTAATTTGATTTATATTACAAACATATTGACAACTGCTTGATTTATAAGCAAGATGAGTTTATAATACTGGACAATTTATATATCTGTTGGTTGTGTAACCGTGTAAGGATTTTATGGAAAGAATGATGTGAAATTGACCAAGTAACTTCATTTTATCTGTAATAATACTTCTTATCTGATTAGTTGTCAATGTTATTATCCATATTACTTAGCACCATTATTTTATATTGCAAACCATTTCACAACTGCTTGATTTATAAGCAAGATGAGTTCATACTACTTGACGATTTCTATATCTGTTGGTTGTTTAAACCATGTAAGGATTTTATGGAATGTGAATAAATGAATGAATGAATGTCTATGAGACCATTCCAGTTTCAATGAGTGTCATTTTGAGACCATGAAATGACATAGTTTTAGCTTCCTGTAGATTATCATAGTAACTTACATTATCATCAGTTATGGGTTTGATACTGATTACAGATATTAAGAAATTTGTTTTGTAAATATTTACATGAGTATAAACAACTCATGATATTAAATTTGATATTCAATAATTTCACAAAACTGTTCTACTGAGTTTTGGATATTATTATACTAATATCAGCAGGAAAGAGAACAGGCTTTGAATGGTGAACTGTCTGGTGTTACAGTAACACTCTAGGCTTATGCTGAGGTGCTCAGCTCTCAGTATTCGTTCTATCAATCAAAACTATATGGTACAGATGCTGATAAAATCATGAAATAAACGACAAAAAAAACAAGTTTTGGTACTCCATTTAAACTGGTTAGAACATCGGTATTATAAGCTATAAAAAGCAGAGACTAAACTATTAGCCTTCTTGAACTCCATTCATTCATTCATTTATTGTATATTCCATAAATCCATATACTTCGATATAGAACTTCATTGAAATTTTAACAAGCGCTACCATGAATGTCAAACTTCATAACAAATGTCTCCTGTTTCTGTATCATTCAAATAATTTGACTACATTCAGACAAATATATCCCACAATAGAATATTTTTAATCGATTTAATATGTGCATAGAACGTACCTTATCATTCAATCCGTGTCCCCCTACCCAATTTCAAAGAGTGATGAATAACCAAAGAACCAGGTAATTTAGGATAATTCTTATCAAGACATAATTAACCTCAAATTTTAAATTAACTTTATGTACAAATACGTAACTTTACAACGGAATATGAGTAACTGAAACCATCCGCTTTAGAACACAACACTTCACATGTCTATCTCGCATAAATGTGCTCAAATGATAAGCTAAAATCCCAGATTATCCAAATTTCGTTCACCAAAGCGTTACGTTAATTACACCAACATGCTGGGTTGTCCAAATCAATTAAAGTGACCATTATATTAATTCTCGTCCACAACTATTTGCGTACAACAGACGTACCATATAATGTGTTGTATACCATTCAATTATAAACGCCCAACAGAACCAAATTTTCCCCGACTTGCCACATAAACTACTTCCATAACAATCCTTCCTCGTCACATGCCGACAGCGCCGACAGTTATGTCAAATGGAATAGTGTGAAAATGTAACCGGATAGAATACACTGGCGACATCTAAAAGCTAGATTCGGGAGTACATTTTGTACACGCAAAGAATTCCAATTATTCACGAAAGATGTCCCATTGTCTCCGCGACCGGCTGTGACCTCGTTCATTCGAACATAGATGAGCGTAGATGAGCAACTCTGACAACATTCAAGGACCAAGGGAGTGATCGTCTGATGGATTCAGATTCAAGGTTCTGGGCCCCCTGACCCCTCTGATGGTCTCCGAACCAAGAATCATTGTGCTGGTAAAGGCCAGCAGCAATTTCACAGTCAGTCTGTCAATTCCGGTCAGTCCTCTCAATATTCAGTCTCAGCCTGAGAGAGAGGAGGGGATCCACTGGGTTCACTGCTTCCTTCAGTCAGAGGGCGTATACATACACACCAACCCCTCCTCTGGTCAAAGAGGAGGCCCTGTTTCAATAAATTTGATGGTACACAAGCAGGCAGGAAACTGCCCACCTAAGCCTCCTTTTCCAATTTTTTGGAATGTAGACTAATAATTTCAATGACTTGGCCAACATATTATATTCTTACAGTGTACACATTCTATTTCAGTGCTGTCACATGCTACAAATTTGGTAGGCTTACTGGAAGTGAACATGAAGTTTAATCCAAGCTTTGACCGCCCGGAGGAAATTGGATAAGATAGCCTGGGCCTAAGGATACCGGGTGTATACAGTATCCCATTCGAGTGCGGCAAAGTCTCTATCGTCTATATTGGGCAGACAGGCCGCTCCGTGGACATGAGGTTGAAAGAGCATCAGCGGCACATCCGTCTCGAACATTCGGACAAGTCAGCCGTAGCTGAACACAGCATCGATCTGGGACACCGTATTCAGCTTCAGAATACCTCCATCCTCGCCACCAAGACCCGCTATATGGATCGCATCATTAGGGAAGCCATTGAGATTGAACTCCATCCCAAAAATATGAACAGAGAGGGGGGGTTTTGTCTCAGCAAGTCATGGAAGCCTCGCATCTGTTCTCTTAAAAAAAAACCCGGGATATGACGCCAGATCCAGAAGGCTACACAGGCCATGACCGACTAACATAACAACCCCACCCCAGCTTAAGGGTTAGTGCCCATCCTTTAACCTTGCCTTTCTCTCCCCCAACACAAAACCCTGCTCTGTCCCAGCTCCTTTGCCCCCCCCTCCCACTCCACTGATTTCACATGTAGACTTTTCCTTCCCCCTTCCTTCGCTGCTCTCACATAGCTGTGTATTTTTCTAACACCAGTCTGCTTTACCGGTTCTCACGGTCTCTTCGCCTGCGGATTTCTTATATTTTTCCTTCTACCCTGAAGATGGAGGCGATACGTTCCTCCGAAACGTCGGTTAACACCACATATGCACGGTGCCAAATCCCAGGAGACTTCTTTCTTCCTCAGCTGATAATTCCTTTGGTACGTAGGTATGCGTACGCATGCGCAGTAGTACACAGCGGTACATACACAGTGTCACTCTTACGCGCTCTATGTATCGTTGAAGAATTGCACGGTATGCTGGAAATGCGATTTAATCGATATGATATCAGAAATGTATTGTTGGGCATGTTGCTAAGGAACAGATGGTATATCTTGATTGATTTTGGTGTTACTGGAAGTTAGTGTGGAAAGACATTCGATCCGTGTGTGATACATAATCTGTCAAAAATGATGGAAGAAATTCATAATGCAACTGAAATTGAAGACTTCGATTTTTATGATGATAAGCCAGCTGGTGAGAGATGGGCCCCAGTAGGTGCAAATGATTTGGATGATGAAACAGCGTGTGATATTCAGTATAGCAGCCGGTATGTTTGTTTTCATAAGCCGTGGCTTAAGAATGGATGAGTGCAGTATGTTTAAAAGCATGTTAATCAGGCATATTTACAATACGTTGACTCTGGGTAACGAGTAGGGTTAGTAGAACTCAAATTCATTAACATGTTAGAATAGTGTTATAGCAACTAAATAAGGTTTGAATTCAGAAATCGTAAATTTCTCGTATTGTAGATGACTGTGTGCACAGAAGTCAGCTGTCAAAATAACCTAAACATGTAATATTTACCTTTTTATTAATTTAATTCTGGCTCTGATGAGCAAGCGAGCATATTTTATTTCACTTTCATTAAGAAATCTGTCTGCCGATTCTGCTTTTTCAGGAGAATATTTTTTGTAATTTGAATCTTGGACACACATTTTCAAAGTATGACAATTTCATGCGTACAGTAATTTATAGTAATAGGCTGCATTTTCAACGTCGTGCTGTATTTCATATATTTTAAACTTCGATTACTTGACACAAGGGTGTTTCTATATCCAAAATTTATGGTGAGATTACAGTAAGAGATTTTTAGGAAATGAATGAATGAATGTACAAGGGGTGGGCCCTCTTGGCCCTTGCACCACAACCACAGTGATCTATTGTGCTTCCCCTTTTGATTATCCCTTCAGCAATCCTTCACTTCAAATGAAGCACAGGATTTTGTACGTGGGGACGTTGAAATAGTCACTTGGTTCCATAAAATACTGACCCAAGTGACGTAACCATAAATAAGCTAAGGCCTCACATTCACACAGGATATGTGTGGCTGTTTCATTTTCTTCTTGACACCTCTCAGAAGTTGAACTATTACTTAGTCCCAGTTTCAAGAGGTGTCCTTTAAGATGACAGTGTCCTCTACGTATTCCTACCACCCATCATAGCTGGTTCCTGTTTAACTTCAACAGTTCCTTAGCTCTTTTAGTAGAGGGTCCTCATATGAGTCCCTTTGCTTGCCTGAGTTCAGTCAAAGATCCCCAGTATTTCTTGTGGTTCATATTTGTCCAGTCCCTGATTGCCTTTCTGGCAAATCCTACAGAGATGCCACAGGCTGGTTCAGGTCCTATGAATGGATGTTCAGCTCAAATCTTGGCCAATTGATCTGCTGTTTCATTTCCAGCAATACCCTCATGCCCTAGCACCCATATCAGTTGTACCCTGTTATGTTTGGCCAGTTCCATGAGGGTTTTGTGGCAATCCCAGACCAATTTTGAGTTGATCTGGGGTTTGTCAAGTGCTTTAAGTGCAGCTTGGCTGTCAGATAGAATGTAGATGTTCCTATTTCTGTAGTTGCTATCTAGATTCTCCATAATACATGCCTTAATGGCATATACTTCTGCCTGGAATACTGTCGTGTAATGCCCAAGGCTGAAACTGAGTTTCCGCCTGGAACTGTCTGTATACCAGATCAGTCCCCCTTTTCTATCGGCCTGAAACCTGTCTTCCCATTCACTCCTGTTAGGAAATCTGACTGTGAAGGGTTTTCTATATACATGTCTCAGTATCATTTTGTCAGACCCCATTTGTAATATGGGTGCTTTTTTCCTTGTCCTGAGTGATATATGCATGTCCGAAACTATCGGATCTAGGTTTCCATTGATCCCTGCGCTGGAGACGGTAGATTCCTGCCCTGTCCTCTGCCTCCAACTGTATGTGCAGTGGGGGGAGTCCAAGGAGTATCTCCAGTGCAGCTGTTGGAGATGTTCGAATTGCTCCTGTGATACCCAAGCAAGCCAACCTTTGCAGTTTGCTAAGTTCTGCCTTGCTTGTCTCAAGTTTAACTCTGGACCACCATACTGTGGTGCCATATGCAATTATGGGTCTTACAACAGCAGTGTATATCCAATGCACAATGTGCTGCTGAAGTCCCCAAGTTTTACCAAATATGCTTCTCCATGTCCAAAAAGCCTTATAAGCTTTATTGATAACCTTGTCCAGCTGCTTTTTCCATGTCAGTCCCTTGTCTAATACTAGACCAAGGTACTTGACATTGCTACAGGGCTGGATTTTCTTATTGAAGAGAGTCGGTTCCGTAAGGCCCTTTATATTTCTCTTCCTGGTAAATGGTATAATTAACGTTTTATTTGGATTGATGGAAAGAAAGGCTTTGTAAGAAACAGTTTCAGAATATAATCACATATGCATTGTAGGTTCTTACTCTGGAATGCCGCAGGTGTGTTCATATACTAAAATGAAAATGCAAGCATGACTCTAATGTAATCAAAACTAAAGTAATCTTTGCTGAAACCAAGAAAGTTTGATTTATGAACTGTATAACTATATGAGTATTCCACCCTCAGGTCTTTGGTGCAAGGAACAAGGTAAGATGTCACTGTATGCTGTAATGTAATAACAGTTTAATAGAGCTCTTCTTCAACAAGAGGTAGGGCCAATAAAATCGTTGTATTCAATAATGAGACTGCACTGAGGGGAATAAATTTAATATGGATATAACTTCGTTATTATACACAAAAGAATTAACAGAATTTTATGATCTGTCTCATTGTACAGAATGAATACAAAGCATATTTGAACAGTTAACAAGCAAAACTAATGGTAGTACAGTGCGTACAATCAAGTGCGCGCCGCGGCTGCAATTTGCCGTGAGTCATACCACCGCAGAACGGATGCAACTCCTCCCCGTGACTGCAGTGCTCCTACGCCGATGGTTACATAATCGGAACCCGAGGTTGCATTAAACAGTCAGTCTTTGTCTTGCTGTGGAAGTGGAGTGGAATGTTTACAGCTGTCGACAGACGGTGGAAATGAAGTTCACTATTAAACAGCGTGTGTTTATTGTCGAAACTATTGCAAGGAAAAACATTTACAGAAAATTCGCACGTAGGTTTCGTCAGAAATATCCTGACTCGCCAGTTCCCACAAAGTCGTGTGTAAACAGGCTTCTGAAAAAGTGGCGGGCCACAGGTTCAGTGAGTGACAAGAAGAAGCAATCGAAGAGAACTGTGCTGACTGAAGAAAAGGTTAAGGATATTCAGGCAAGATTACAGATCAGTCCTCGAAAATCGTTAAGACGCTTAGCACATGAAACTGGTGTTTCGCTAGGATCTGCTCGCACAGCCACAAAGTTAATCAAATTTCGCCCGTATAAAGTAACAGTTGTGCATGAGCTGAAAGAACCAGATCATGCAGCAAGAATTCGTTTTTGCAACTGGCTGCTGCAAAATGTACACGATGGAATAGTGGATCCTCAGCTTCTATTCATGACTGATGAAGCGTGGTTCCACGTTGGTGGCCACGTCAATGCACAAAACGTAAGAATATGGAGCAATGAAAATCCTCACGCTATACAGCAAGTGCCATTACATAGTGAAAAGGTGGGTGTGTGGTGTGCTGTAAGCCCGCGGCGAATCATTGGCCCCATATTTTTCCACGATACCGTGAACTCTGATCGGTACATTAATGACATACTGAATCCCTTCTTCGATCAGTTGAATGCCGAAGAAAGACAATACGGGTATTTTCAGCAGGACAACGCTACAGCACATACGGCTAATGCATCCATGGTCGCAATACAGGAAGTGTTTGAAGACAGAATTGTCAGTAGAGGACTGTGGCCTCCCAGATCCCCAGATCTCAGTATTTCTGATTATTATCTTTGGGGCAACCTGAAGCAAAAAGTCTACAAAAATAATCCCCGCAGCATTGATAGTCTTCAAAATGAAATTACACGCGTAATTCATTCAATTACCGTCGACGAACTGCAGAGAGTGTCGCGTAATTTATTTGTGAGATGCGCGGCATGTTTGCAAGCAGAAGGAGGTCACTTTCAGCACCTGTTATAAACCACGGTAAGTTATCTTTTTACTGTATTCTTATAAATGTGTGCATGTAGAGCAACTGATGGACGGAGACTCAGCGACACCACTACACTCACGCTATCGGGGAACGGCACTGCAGTCGCGGGGAGGAGTTGCATCCGTTCTGCGGTGGTATGACTCACGGCAAATTGCAGCCGCGGCGCGCACTTGATTGTACGCACTGTATAATATAATGAGCGCGCACATGTGCACAAGAACACACAAGTAAAAAAACACATTTTGCAAAATATTTTTCCATTTATCATAGGCTAGTAGAAAAGAATATGTGATGTGTGCCTTTTGGATAAGATGTACAGATGTGTACTTTTTATGTCTCTGTGTACAGTAAAGTTATAATGGTGCTGCATAAGATTATGAATTTTCATGTACTAATTGCAGGAGTACAAGTTTTGTCAGTAGGTGGGTGTTCCAACAATAGTCTGTCATCAGGTATTGTCATTTTCATGAAAAGTGCTCTTTTAGAAGAGCATGAAACTTTTGTTTTGTATTTTTTTTAATAAAAGGAACCTTACCTGAGATTAATGGCCATGGGGATCCGTTGTGCTGTCCAGGTGACACCCTCTATCCACAAAAGTTGGCACTAACTTCGCCCACAAGTGGCGGTCATTTGGTCAGTATAGTTTGCTTACAGACTACAGGCCACAGAGTTTTTTTTTAATGAACTCACCTTGCTGTCTGCCAGGCAACAGCTTGGTAAACACTTTTCGAGTCTGCTGCTAGGTAGTGGCTCAGTAAACACGTTCCAGGGCCATTAGTAGGCAACAGCTCTGCGAACATATTTCCAGGCAATGCTAGGCAGTGACTTGGTATACATGTTCCAGTAATGATGAATACACATGCAACAATAGAACTAGTTGATGTGGCATTTTTTATATGGTCCAGGTTCTATCGAGTACTCAATATGGAGTGAAAAAAAAGTTGGTGATTGGTTTTTTCCAGAACTTTTTGTTTCACCATTGGATGTTATCATTAGATTGTGAGTATGTAAAGCAGAGTTATTAGCTGTTAATATTTTTATGTATAAGTTTAAATAATGTGACAGAGTCAAGGAGGATGAGGTGGACAGGTCATGTAGCACGAATGGGGGAGACAAGGAATGCATATAGGATATTGGTGGGAAAGCCAGAAGGAAAGAGACCACAGGGAAGACCAAGGCATAGGTGGTTGGACAATATTAGAATGGATCTTAGAGAGATAGGATGGGATGATATGGATTGGATAGATCTGGCTCAGGATAGGGACCAGTGGAGGGCTCTTGTGAACATGGTAATGAACCTTTGGGTTCCATAAAATGCTGTGAAATTCTTGAGTAGCTGCAGAATTGGCGGTTCCTCCAGAAGGGCTCAGCTCCATGAGTAAGTAAATAAGTAAGTAAGACAGTGTAACTTATTGTAGTATTGCCAGCAGTTATAAAATGTGTTACCCAATTTATGTTGAACTGTTATCACTACAGGATTGTTGACATCTGAAAATAATATAAGAATGGTTTAACTTTTATCTGTTGCAGTGGCATTAGTGAAGCTGAAAGACTTCGGGATCTTGAGGAACAGCAGGACATGCTTAATTCTTCTCTCATTGCTCTGACTACACATTTTGCACAGGTCGGATTTTAATTTTATGGATTTGGCTTTGTTTTTCAACCAGTTGCTGTCAGAAACCAAAAATCAGATAATAAGATCTGATGTCTTATATGGGTGCAAGCAGGTTTTTGATTCAAGAGCTGAAGCATAGGGTGAGGGCCAAAGAATGGGAGCACTTGACACAACAATGAAGTAAATGAAATTTTAAAAAATGTAATGAAATTGATAAAGGTATCAGTGGTTTAATCAGTTCTATTGTCTCTTTCAACCACTACCTGGTTCAGTCTCATGAACCATCATCAGGTGGTTTGTAAATAAGTAAATAAAATACATTATTATTGAACTGCAAAGTAAAATGCATCCATTTTTAGAATGAAAAATGTCATAATACTTGTATTAAGTACTGTATTATATTTTAGAACAAAGTACCAAGAAAAAATTTGAATGTAAGAAAGAGGCAGTAACAAGGATGGAAAAGGTTTCATAATGAGGTGCCTTATAATTTGTACTCTTCACCATACACAGTGTGATAATTTAGTTCCCCAAATGAGGCCATAAAAAACGCACAAAAAATAAACAATATCTATTAATACCATCACTCAGTAAAGTCCCCGCCTGCTTCTGCACAAAGTTTATATCACCCATACAATGATCAAATGCTCAAGAAGACATTTCTCCACATATCACCTTCAGTTCTCTTTTCACAGTCTGTCGGATCAATGAAACAGCCTTGAATCTTGTCCATATCATCACAACTTTTAATTTAGGACATAAAAAGAAAGTCAGCAAGCACTAAATCGGGGGAGTAGGGTGAATGGGATAACACAGGGATCCCTCATTTCACCAAAAACTCAGAAACAGTGCCTCAAGAATGCACCACTTCATTGTCATACAGAAGATACCAGGACCCACTTTCCTGAAACTCAGGCCTACTGTCTCTCTGTTGATCCCCGTCATTTCTTCTAACATCGAAACATTCAAAGTTGAATCTTCAGCCAAACGCTTTTCAGTGACTTCTGTCAATTCTTCTGTTCTGGAAGTTGAAGGACGGCCTTTCTGTTCATCAGCTTGTAACAACAGGATACATAGTATGTGTAGGGGAAAATAAATACATATATCATTTTGGCCTGAAGATCTCAAGCGAAGAGTCCTTTTGGGAGAACCATCAGGGTTGCTTTGTCAGCATCCTGGTTAACCTCAAGTTTTATTCACTTATACTCTTACCATCTGATGCTGTATTGTCAGAGCTACTGACATTGTTATTGAATTAACCATAAACATATAAGTAAATACAAATCATACTTTATAGTGTTGTTGCTAAGAAGTTGCTGGTTCGGTATATCCCTGTACAGAATGAGCAGTAGATGAGTCAGTCCTTTTATTTTTTAGTTTAAAATAAAGGTTGAATTGAACAGCATCTTGGAACGTCTTGGAATGTGTGCCTATCCTTTGCTGCTATGAAGTCATGCTTCTTTTTCTGGCCCCCGCCCAATGTTGATGTCTCTAGTTTCGCCCTCTGATCATTATGATGAGAGATCTAGTGTCTCATGAGATGTGTCTTGACTGCTGTTTTTAGTTTCATGAATTTCAGCATCTCCTCCCCCATCCTCATTTATAGTGACAGATTGAGGCACAATAGTAGAATTTAAATTTTAGGTTACATCCTTTAATTTCCACTTTTGCTTATTCTTTTTCTGATAACTGCTTTTGTGTTTTATTTTCATTTTTATATAACATGAAGTTTACCATTTTGAAGACATTTGTTATGCTAATCAGTAATCCTATAAACATCACACAGTGTGTCAGTTCACTTGCTGAAGTTCACACTGTTACTGTTCATTAGACCAAAGGCTGTGATTAAATTCTTCAGAACATACTCTCAAATGTCACTTCACTTTTACATAACCTCTGCTACTGCCATTTAATAAACCTAGGTGAAATATAGTGTGAACATTCATAACAGTATATTGCCTGTAATAATTTACAGTTAAGGGAAATAAATTGCAACATTATTAATAAATGAAATGCCATTAAACATTTATATGTTGTTATTAATGTTTCATGGTAATTGCATTGAGCCACTGTCCTCCTCAACTCCAGGGTCTTGGAGGTATTGGACCATTGCAGCCAGTTAATTTGGCCTTAATTTAGTATGTTTTTAATAAACAGTTTGTTTAGTCTTCGCTTTTTGCTATAGTGTTTGTGGTTTTAAAACCCACATCAATTATTGTGCCTCAGCTTTGCTCCTAATATATCATGTATGCATACAGAACAGAAATAGTTACTATAGGATTCTGACGATGGTGTATAACACACAGAGATATTGGGTTTTTGGACTTTATCCATCGTCCTGGTTTCTAAGATAACTAATAAAAACACAACGTTTCGGAAACTGGATCTGTTTCCATCCTCAGGTGAGGGACGGAAACAGATCCAGTTTCCGAAACGTCGTGTTTTTATTAGTTATCTTAAAAACCATGATGATGGATAAAGTCCGAAAACCCAATATCTCTGTATACAGAACAGAATTTCTGCACAATATTCCGTAACACATGTGACAGTTCTTTGTTTTATACAAAGCTGTTTCATATTACCGTGTGAATTTTCCTCATATTAAATTTTATCCATAAATGCCAAGAGGTGAGAAATGTGTGTTATGTCTGCAGTAAGTTGTTTAAATGGTGTGTAACTGCTTAGAGTAACTGATAAATTTTATACTCTTTATGGGCTACATTTTTCTGGCGTGTTTGATATATTTTTGCTAAATAGGTAATTTGTATTACCTTCAGCCAATTATATATATCATGAAGTTATTCTTAGTATTTGTACACTGTCCAACATTTTTATTCCTTTCTAGGTTCAGTTTCGACTGAGACAGATAGTTGATGCACCTCCAAGTGAAAAAGAAAACCTCTTGAAAGACTTGGAGGCATTTGCTTTCAGAGGAATACCAGAATCACGTGATGGAAAAATCAAAGGCTTAATGACACCATCTTTAAATCCTGTAAGAAATAGCAGAAGCAGTAGTTGTAGTTGTAGTAGTAGTAGTAGTAGTAGTAGTAGCAGCAGTAGCAGTAGCAGTAACAGTAACAGTAGCAGTGATAGTAGCAGTAGTAGGAGCAGCAGTGGTGCTGGTGGCAGCAGCAGCAGCAAAGATAATTTTATTTTGCCACCATACAGGTGTCTTATTTATGTAAATCTATAGCATGTCGAGTTGTTACTATGCAACGACCGCAAGATAAGCAAATGTACCAGAGCCATTTCTAGGCAACGGCTCAGTGGACACATTCCCATTGCTAGGCAGCAGATTCTTATTAATGCAGCAGTTGGACTATAACAGTGGAAAAGCTGTGTTTTCTACATGGTCTGCATGCTGAGAGGTTATAAGTGAGACAAGGTCTGGAGCTTACGAGTAGTTGTTAGTCAGCTGAAAGTGAGTTCTGTATGGGAATCTGTAAAGAGAGGACTTGAGCCAGAGGCAGAGGAATAGCCATTGTTGGAGCTGTTACCAGGAAACGTCTTGTAACAGACTGAGAACACTAGGGTGTGTGCTCTGAACTGTGAAATGTGGAAGTAACAGTAGTTTATACGAGTTATGTAGTTACGACTTAGTAGTCATGACATAGTTATGAATTATAAGTGGTCAATAAATCTATTCACAAATCCAAACCCTGTTTATAGTCACACACATACTAAGTGACAATACTTATCAGTACTGGTTTATTTGCTGTTTTTGTTGGGTCTGTATTTATATCTATATTTGTCTTATCTGTGGCTTTATAGGTCACTAGACTATAAGCTATCTTTGATTTTTAGTAAATGGTCTACCAAAAAGAATGCTGGGATTTCAAGCACCTGTTGTTTAGGAATGAGAACAGGTATGATAGTGGTGTTTGCAATATTTTATTCCTTGATTGAAACAGTCTTCTTACACAGAAATAGAGAAGTTGTTAGATGCGAAACACTTCACAGTGGGCATCATCTGTAGCTGTGCATACATCACACCTGTAGTCCACCTCTTGCCATACTTGCTGTAAAATGTTCATTGTAACATTTGCAGTTGCTGCAGTGGTCTGTGCTTTGAGTGCATTGAGTGTATACAGTCTGTGGCTGTACACCTGGCATTTACATAGCCCCAAAGAAAAAGAATCTGCAGACATAAGATCGGGAGAATGAGGAGGCCACACGGTTGGTTTTCTTCTTCCTGCTTGTCAGCTAAGGAAATTTACATTCAAGCATTCGTAGTCAGTGTCAACAGAATGAAGGTTGCACTGTCCAATTCAGAAATAAGATTGTTGCATAACTTTCCATTTATCTGGTAATGAATTGCTTGTAATGATGTTCTCATCAAAGAAGAAGATCTTGGAAGAACTAATCGCCTACTTTTCTTTCACTGTAATTTTAGTATCTGATGTGACAAGTAGAATAGAATCTTGTATATGTATGCATAATTATGAATGCCTTGACTTGTTCCTGTGGGAATGGAATGCTTGTTTTTTGATCTGTGACTCATTCTATATCCAATGGTTGTTTCCCAGCCTGTATCTGGATCTATTTTTGAATTTGAAATAAATTGAATTGAATTGAATGAAGTCAGTAAAACAATACAGCTTGGGAGGTTGCAGTGTTGGTATTACTGATGGGAGTGATTTATGAAATGCACCATTTAGATGACCTCTGGCATGATGTATTTACCAAGTCTGATGAAGATTGGTAATATTAAGGTTATTACCTTGACAGTCTGAGAGGTTGCAGTGTTTGTATTACTAACAAGAAAGTTTTATGAAGTATGTCATTAAGATGCCCTCAGATGGCATACATATCAGGTCTCATGATAATTGGTTCAGGAATTCAAGTAATAATAAGGGTGTTACCTCAACAGTTTCAGAGACTATAGTGTTGGTACACTGATGAGAGGGAGTATACCTATTAGATGGCCTGAGGTGGTATGATATACATACCAAGTCTTTTTGATGATTATTTCAGGCATTTGAGTAATACTAAGGATATTGCCTCAACAGTTTGAGAGGCTGTAGTGTTGGTATTGCTGATTAGAGGGATTTATGATGTACACTACGCCTATGCCTCAGGAGGCATGATATATACATGGCAGTTTCCAAGAAGAGTGGTACATGTATTCGAGCAATGTTAATGATATGTCTCAGGAATTTGAGAGGCTGCATGCAAATGCTGGTATTATTTATGGGAGGGATTTATGATATATGCCATTGAGATGGCTTCTTGTGTCATGATATACTCATCAAGTTTCATGAAGATTGGTGAAGACATTCAAGCGACATTAAGATTTTGCCTCAGAAATTTGAGAGGGTGTAGTGTTGGTATAACTGATAGGAGTAATTATGAATTATGCCATTGAGATGGGTGCCATGATATAGATGCCAAGTTTCATAAAGTTTGGTTCAGGCATATGAAAGTTGTTGGTGATACACAGACCCACACACAGGAAGGTGATCTCATAAGCCTACTTTTATTTTTTAAAAATAAGGTAATAGGTGAAAAGTGGGCCGATGACTGTTTCATATGCCAGCATGTACCACATGTTCACTTGAGGACTATCCCATTCTTGTTCTCTGGGATGCTTACAGCCCAAAATGATGAAATTATGCTGATTGTCATGTCCAGATATGTGAAATTTTGCCTCATCAGTGAACTTAAGAAATCATATTCCAAAATCTGTGGACACATGTGCCACAAACTGCAATCTAAGCTGTTTATCACATGGTATAAGCTTCTGACTACCTGTAATTTATACGGTTTTAGATGTAGGTTTGTGGTATCCTAGTATTTCAGGGATACTCAGGTTTGCTGAGCGGTGAGCGATTCGATGTACGGGGTTGGGATTAGGTGGAAAGAGAACAGCAAGCAATTGGATTTAACTGTACTATATTGTTAGAATAAGAGATGCTTGATGAAGTACATGGAAATGGGGCGGGCACTTTAAATATTCCCTGCAAGGGGTGAGGCCGCAGTCCTGCCCGTCTAACCCTTGTGACAACTAGAATCCGACTCTCTGTGTCTCGCCTTCACCTCCAAGCTGCAGTCTGCTCTAGTGCCCCAGTCAGTCTGGGTTCTGCCCTTCACACATTTGTGGAAGGGGAGGAGACCACACACATATTTGTTTAGTCTATGCATTGGTTGCGATCCGGTCCACAGCTTGGAATGAATATTTAAGATGCCCAAGAAATACAAAAATATAGTACACAATTATACAAGTACTCACACTTCCACATATGCAACAGGTTCTTCTGAAGAATTCTGTGGATAATCATATGCAGCATCTATCAAACTGCACTTACTCAGGAGATCATCTTCTTCAGACTTCATATGCAAGCCTGTCTAACATGATCCACATCTTCATCAGATCTTTTAGGCCACTCAGCAGAATGCCTTTTTCCCACACTGCCCATCTTTAAATTGCTTGTACCTTTCCCTAATGCTCTTGCCATCAAGTGGCTCACACCTTACCTCACGTCTAAATTCACATTGAACTCTAACAGAGGATTCAAGTTTTGCATACCACAGCATGGGCTGTCCTTTCTGCTGTGATTCAGACATTGTAGTGGTTGCACAAAACATGTAATCAAATCTGCTGTCCATTAACTGCAGTTGGGATGCGTGCACGACTTCTGTCAGTGGAACTGTCGGAATTTATGATTATACTGCAAGTACCAGCATTGTCATTCCTATTTTCATTCCTGAGTTGGTGTTTGAAATAGTGACATTCTCTATGTTAGACCCTGTGCCTATAGGTGTCATTTTTGGAATATGATGATGACTTTAGCCTCTGTTTTAGTGGGACTCTGAGCATTGCATTATTTGTGGCCATAGTCACAAGGTCTAATGCATGTGGCATTTTAAATTTTGGTCTTAATTTATGCAAATTATTTATCTTTTATATGATTTATATATCCCTAAGATCCATAAGCTAATTACTTCTATTTGGCATAAGGAAAAATTGCCTGATCTGGGGAAGGAGTCTATTGTATCAGTTCACAAGAAGGGTGATAAAACTGACTAGTAATTATTGTGGGATATCACTGCTATCAACTTCATACAAAATTTTATTCAATATTCTTCTCTCAAGATTAAATCCATACATAGATGAAATTATTGGGGATTATCAGTGTGGGTTTCAATGTAACAGATCAACTATGGATCAGAGCTTTTGCATTAGTCAAATACTGGAGAAAACATGGGGGTACAATGAGACAGTACATCAGCTATTTGTAGACTTCAAGAAAGCCTATGATTCAAGTAGGAGGGAAGTATTGTACAATATTCTGAATATGTTTTGGATATTCATGAAACTAGTAGTTAAGTTGATTAAAGTGTGTTTAAATGAAGTGTATAGTAAAGTCTGCATAGATAAACATTTATCTGATAAATTTCTTATTCAGAATGGTCTAAAACAAGGAGATGCTTTATCACCACTCCTTTTCAACTTTGCTTTATAATATGCCGTTAGGAAGGTCCAGGAGAACCAGGTGGGACTGACATTAAACAGGACACATCAGCTGTTGCTTTGTGCCGATGATGTGAATCTGCTGGGTGATAATACAGATACCATAAAGAAAAACACACAAACTTTAATTGACGCAAGGAAGGAGGTTGTTCAAGAAGTAAACACAGAAAAAACTAAGTATACGTTGCTGTCTCGTCACCAAAATGCGGGGCAAAATCATGACATAACGATAGAAAACAGATGTTTTGAAAATGTGTCACAGTTCAGATATTTGGTAACAATGATAACAGATTGAAACCTGATTCAGGAGGAAATTAAGAGGAAATTGAACTCGAGTAATGCTTGCTACCATTCAGTCCAGAACCTTTTGTCTTCCTGTCTGCTGTCCAAATACATAAAAATTAGAATATACAGAACTATAATTTGCCTGTGGTTCTGTATGTATGTGAAACTTGGTCTCTGACATCAAGGAAGGAACATAGAGTGAGGGTGTTGAGGAGAATATTTGGACTGAAGAGAGATGAAGTGACAGAAGGTTGGAGAAGACTGCATAATGAGGAACTTCATAACTTTGGAACTTCTTTGATCTTGCGTTCAGTTCTGACCTCTTTTGCCCAACCACTGCACTATCATCCTCCAAACTGTCTCTCCTGTGCACAAAACGTTGGTGCTACTTAAACACAGCCCTGCAGCCCAAAGCTTCTTCGCCGCACACTTGCTTCATCATGTTAAACGTTTTGCTAGGGAATTTGCCTAGTTTTTGGCAGAACTTGTTGTTTGCCTGTTGTTCAAACTGCCACGTTTTCGATTTCTGCCACTCGCATTTAACTGCAGTTTACAATAGAGGCCATAGTTCTGCTTACACTGTTTGCACACAACTACCTCTTGCTATGACCAGAGATGTACTGACAGGGCATCATATTGTGCCTCAACCTATCTACTGTAGTGCACAGCAATGACGCTTTGTGGCCAGTCCACGAACTTATTGACTATGGTAGTATATCTTGCCTTTTGTGCATTCTGGTGTCTGGAGATAGAGGCGAACTCTGCTGTTTGAGTCCAACTGAATAGGCTCTTTACCTGAGGACAGAGGCAGAGTGAAGTCTCCAAAAGATTGTTTTAATTGAAAATAGTAGGATGGACAATGTCCAGAAAGTCAATAATTAAACTGTGTGACTGTTGTTTAATATCATGTAACATTTTGTCATTCTTAGGATGGAGAAGACTTAAAGGAGAAAATGTTAACTCAGAGAGCTAAACAGAAAGAATTAATATCACATCTTAAAAGTCAATTAGAAGATCTTGAGAAATATGCATATGAGACAGGTGAAGCAGGATTGCCTCAAAGTGTTGTAATGGAAAGACAGAGGGTCATAATAGGTGAGTTTAACAAAACTGGTGCTCTGGTGCTATAATTCCTTGCACTGAATTCAGTATTAATTACAAGTTTTGCACAGTACCTTCAGGTTAACTGCTTATGTTTAAATTTATTATCTACCAGGAAAAAACTTCAAATCCTTTATCTTCATTTATTTGTTCAAAGATGGACCTGAAAATAGTTTTCACATAATGCCTCAGACATTTCTGTTACTAAGAATATTATGTTTTTGGACTTTATTGATCATCCTCTTTTTATTTAAAACACAACATTTCAGGGACTGGAGTCTGTCTCCATCCTCAGGCAAAAGCTACTGAGTTAGGCCCAATCAATGGAGCTATTGCAGGTGTCTGGAGATAGGGGCTAGCTCTATCAATTGGGCCCAACTGAGTAGTTTTACTAAAGAGAGACAGTATCCAGTCTCCAAAACGTGTTTTAAATAAAAACAAGATGATGGATAATGTTCAGAAACATGATATTTGTATTAATGTACTGGGTGGGGCACAGAAACTTCCTTTTTGTGAAGGGAGGGGAGGTCGCAGAAAAGTGGGGATAGGCTCGGCGAATGCAGCAGTCGAGGAAGTTTCAGTCTAATACCCCTCAGTAGGAAACATGAGGTGGATGAGTGAGCAGCGTGCATTTGCTGTCGAAGCCTGTTTTTCGAACAACCATTCCTATGCGGCGGTGCAGCATGCGTTCCGTACTCACTTCGGAATTAAGCCCAGAGGTCTGGTTCCCAACCTGAAATTGCTTGTTTTGTGGGTAGAGAACTTTAGGACAACCACGAGTGTGTGAAAAAATTATCAGGACGACAGTGGACCGTTACGACGCCAGAAAGTGTGGAGGCAGCTTGACAGTTGATCTTGAGATCTCCAAGACGCTCCGCTCGCAAACATGCAGTCGCCCTAGACATATCCGATGTTCAGTGCGCCAAATTCTTCACGAACATTTTCATTTCCATCCCTATAAGATGGTTGTTGTGCAAGAATTGTCACCACATGATTTCCAGAACCGAATAATGGCGTGCGAAACGATATTGGACGCTTTACCTCCTGACACACTTGTTTTCTTTAGTGATGAGGCACATTTTCACCTATCTGGATATGTCAACAAGCAGAATATGCGCTATTGGAGTCGTAAGAATCCCAGAGAGCTCCATGAGAGGCCACTTCACAGTGATAAGGTGACAGTATGGTCTGCGTTGTCGAGTGTTGGAGTTATTGGCCCTTATTTTTTTAAGAAGACAATCATGCAGTTACTGTCAATTCACAGCAGTATGTGTACATGATTAAAAACTTTTTTGAACCAGCTCTTGAAGAAATGCATCTAGGAAATGTCTGGTTCCAACAGAATGGTGCCACAACCCACACAGCCTGAGTTTCGATGACAGTTTTGAGGGCAAAGTTCCCGGACGGCTCATCTCGCTTCAAGGTGACATCCTGTGGGCAGCGCACTCACCTGATCTAATGCCCTGTAATTTTTTTTTATGGGGATACCTCAAGGCAGAGGTTTTTAAACATCGCCCCACAAACCTGCGTCACCTGAAGTATGTTATTCGGCAGGAAGTAGCCCAAATACCGGTGCACATGTTGGAACGTGCAAGGGGCAACTTCAGAAAACGGTTGCATCAGTGCATAGAGAACGGTGGCCACCACCTTCAAGATATTTTGTTTAAAACTACATGATTTAAAACTTTAAAGTATGTTCTTTCATTAGCTAAACATAAATTTTGTCTATCAGCAATAGTTTTTCTTTTATTTGCCTTCAAAAAAGGGAAGTTTCTGCGCCCCACCCTGTATTATCGTCAGAAACTTTTAGATCCTATTTCTTTTAGTATTTGCTTTCAGTGATGCCAGTTTTTGTCAGAAACAGATTTTGTGACCTGCTTTCAAACTTGTGTTAGTGTGTTTTTCCCAAACTGTAGTACCAGTAAGGAAACCATGAAATGTAAATTAATTGCTCTGTATTTTAGTATTTCATCTTGAACATTTTGCTAAGTCATTTCATGCCTGTCTAGATAGTAGCACATTAATTAAATATCAAGTAATTTGTTTTTTCTTCATTCATTAATTCATTTATTCAGTCATTCATTCACTCACTCATTCATACATTTATTCATTTATTCAATCGTAGGTTATTTGATGACTCAGTTTGAACTGCAGATGTTATATGATATTGAATGAGGTGGGATATTGATCATGAATGGTGAGTAAGTGAGGACTTCAAAAGAGGGAAGTTGTGGCCTTTTCGAAGATTCTCGGTTCTGAGGAACACAGTTCTATCCTGTCGAGTAACGCATGTTCCAAGCATTAGATAAAGATTACTCTGTAAAAAATAAATCCCTATAATTTAAGTTCCTTATGGTAAGCTGTGAAGAGTAATAACCTGGACTTACCTGGAGAAACTGCAGGAAACCTTATGAACCATCACTCAGTGTAACTTGTGACCTGATGAAAATTAAAGGAGATACTTCCTGAAAACAAGTTTGTAGCATTACTATTGGCTGACCTGCTTAGTAATTCAGAATTCTATTTTAGTATGTTGAGACATTGCTTTCTTTTATAGAATTTTATGCCATTAGGTGCAGTTGAACCATATAGATGTAAACCACAACTCTTCCTCTTGACTCTAACCAGAGTGAATATTCATAATCAACATAAATGGCATCATCGACTCAGTAAGGCTTGTAATCAAATGTATGATATTAAGTAGGCATGTGTGAGTCTTAAATTTTATAGATTGAATCAAGGAAAAAATCCCAATCTCATTTCACATGTGAATTTTTCAGTCTCAAATTTGGGAATTCTCAGATAACTGCATTTTCTTTCCACATTGGCACACAGACTGTCTGACCCACCCAAAACATTATAGTTTGAATGTCAGCACAGATAAATTTCTCAACGATCTGTCCCATTATCCCACTTTCTGCCCATTGTGAAAAAGAATGTTGCACCAAAATTAATAGTAGTCATTTATGGAAATTGAAAATGGATGTAGTATTAGGAGGGATGAGGGGCATGCTTTGATGCACCGTGAATAGGTGGTCATTGTTATAAATTGTGATTAGAATGAAAAAGTTCTCACCCCGTAGAGAAAATTCTTGCCCTTGTCTTCATACTTGAATTTTTTTTTTCAAATCCTCATCCCAGTCTTGTCTCAAACTTGCACATGCCTAATATGAAGCCATAGATAGAAACAGTGTTTGTAAATTTTTCCTCTTCTAGATCAACTGAAAGGGAAAATCAACTTGAATGTAGATGACATGGATAAATTGACAGTGGATGATCTCCGAAGTCAAGTGGATTATGCAATAAGTCAAGTAAGTGTAGAAGAAAAATGCATAAATGAATGATGAAGTTTAGAGCTCCATTAACAATTATCATTTTGTAATATTTGATGTGGAAAGATTTCCTTTGTTTTGTTTAGACTTCATGTAATCAAATTAAAAAAGAAATGTTCTTCATTGTGAACTACAGTTGTGTTAATGACATGTATCAATGACTTTACTTCTGTCGCTGATTGATTGAATATATTAGTATTTCTTTACTGTTCATATGAAGATGAATTCTCCATGCCATATTAATCATACAGTGAGAGAAGTGTTGTGTGGTTATTACTCGTAAGTACTGGATAAGCAATTTTCAGAAGAGATTTTGGGTGAATTTTGTTAAATTGCTCAATCATCTGCTATGAAGTCTCATGCTGGCTAATTGTGTTTAAAATGTGTAGCTTTATATACTTTGCTGTAAAATTCACAGGGATTAGTGCCTGAAGTCTGCACAGTATATATTATGGTACAGAGAATGCAGTTCATCCTTAGACTGGTTATCTATAAATATTTTGTATTTGCCTGTCTACTGTTGTCTGTCAAAGCATTTTTTTAGTCACATGATACTTGCCAACTTATCTCAGTATTTATTCATTCATTTTTATTTGGCATTCATAATTGCTACAAAAGTAACACTTGAACAAGTCACGTCATTAAATACATCATTCATGAAATCATTTTGCCCAAATGACTAAAGGATTAGAATTTGTCAACAATATACAATCACACTTGACATGGTTAACCTATAATTAAAATATAACACACACCATCAAACCAGATAAACACTCAAATTAGATACAATATGTAAATCAGGAGTCCTACATATGACCATATCAGTCGCCGAACACATTAAGATACTGCAAGCAACCATTTGTTATCCATTTCCATTGCTGAATAGAGGTTTTGCTATGCTTACTACTGTCCCTCTAAGAGAAACTCATACAATGTATTGGATGATCTAGCAAAAACACTTGCTGCTTGTTTAGCATTGTTACTTGTCCATGATGTATGTTGTAAATACAGTTATATACAGTCCTGAACAGAACTTATTCTTACAATTATACAGTGTTCTTTATGGAGGAAGTGCCATAGAAAGCTTCATGGGCATTATCCTGACATTACTTTGCCATGTAAAGCAATAGTTCACAATGTTGTAGTAAAATTACATTCTATAGGATCAGTGATAGGCAAAAGAGAATCTCAAAGAAGAAGAAAAACTTCATGACAACGATACTTGGTTAGAAGCAGGTCAAAGCAGATATTACATCTTTGGCTCTTCACTGTGGGATGGTACAAAGTTACCAGAGTTAAGCCATACAAATCTAGTCATACATAGCCCTTGTGTTCAGACTGTGTAGCAAGAATATGATATTGTAGGTGGTTTCAGAAATTAGTATTCACTGGAGTTCTTGGCCCAAAACTTATGTTGTATTCTGGTGATGTGTGGTTAACTTCAAGTGGTTACAGAAACAGCCAGAATAACAGATAGTGGAGAACAGAAAATCCTCGTACTATCATGAAATACCATTGCATGATTTAAAATTTCAGATTTCATGTTGAATTAGTGCTCAGAGGACAATTGATCTTATATTTCTTTCATGAAACATTGAATTCCAAACATTGTGTGCGGTTAATTCTGTCACCCATCAATCAGCTGATCGATGAAGAAAAACCATATGGGCGTATTATGCAAGATAATCCAATTGTGCACATTGAAAACTGCTCTGTGACTGCATTAGAGGAAGTCTTCAGTGAACATGTCATAAGTTAAGGATTGTGGCCTTAATGATCACCCAGTTTTAATCCTTGTGACTTTCATTGTTGGGTCACACTGAAAGAGAAGTGTGTGTGAATAGCCCACACTATTTGGAAGAACTTAAAGCATACATTTGGCATGAAATTTCTACTGTTCTCATACAGCAGCTTCAGCATACTTAGAAGCAGAGGATTGTCACTTCAAGACTTTTGTGTAAAATAAGGTAAGTTAAACCACAGCAGGAAAGTGGACCATGAATTGTCAACCACTGCTGCAGTTTGTATAAGAAAAGTGCTCTGTCAGCAGGGCAGTAATTATGCACTCTATTTTGGTACGGATCTTAGAGAAGTTGGTTGTGAGGCTAGGGGATGGATAGAACTAGGCCATCATCATGCCCAGTGTTCAATGTTCAATCTTTGGGTTCTACTATCAGAGTATCAGTTAATCAAAGTGTGGTCTGATGCTATAAAAATTAAGACATTTGCTTTCAGTCATTTACCCTTAATCATGGAAGTAGCTGGTTTCTCCAGAATACTGGTAAAACATGGTGTCAAATCCAAAAGTGGAAACGTGGCTCAGTAAAGCACTGTACGATGCTGATAGCCTGATTCTGGGATCAGTTACTGTGACATTATATATCATTTCTGTCTGTCTGCCACATAACTGCCATGGTAGGATCTTACTATGGACAACGAAAGCATCATCCATCACTTGAGTCACATCTTTTTAAGTTCTGATTTGACTCTGCATAATCTCAACAGTCAATAACAGCATTGTGTACTATCTAAAGAAATGAACAAGAAGCCTTGTACTTAATTAGATACTGATAAGTCCAGATAACTAATTAAGCCCACTTTTTTGACTCTCAGTTTAGGATTAACCCTTTCAAAATCAGATTCTTGTTACTTACCAGGAACTTCATGTAGCATAATACAAGGAAAATACATCGAGTTTTAGTGCAACATTAACATGTATTTAGCCAAAAATAATTAGATTAATATAAAAATGGCATATTCAGCATTCATACTCTGTATCATTGTACATTGAGCATTCTTTGTACCTGGGTAGAAGGAATGGAGCATAGCACAGTCTTTGAGGCTGCACATTGCTACTTTTTAATCTCAGTTTCAGAGTAGAATTTAAAAATGGTCCTCCAATATGTTTAATCTACCGTTGAAATTCTCTCTGATGTGTGCTTTGGAGACATGTGGTCTTTTGTTTTTAATAGAGGTTTTATAGGCATACACACACACACACACACACACACACATCAGTCCATAAAGATGTGTGGTGTGACCATGAAAGGGTTGTGGCACTTGTGTACAGAACAGTTATTAGAAAATGTTCACTTTAAACAGTAGAATGTGTACAGTTTAATATTGTTGATGGATTAAAATATTTGAGCATATAGTTTTGCATGTTTTTTTTCAAAATGTGCTACATATTCATATTATATAATATTTGACTGTATTACAGTGATGATGAGCTTGAAAATTAGTCACGTATAATCTAGTCTGTATTCTGAATTGGATACTGCATCTCTCCAATACAGTTGTGCTTGCTTTTTACATAACTGAATCATATTACTGTTGTGATTAGAAACATTTTGTATCCTATTTTGAAGGAAACTTGTTTATTGCAAAAAATCAGTACTAGAATTAAATGTGGCAATAATTGTGCCTCGAAAGGGGGTTGCATTACCTAAAAAATGTATACTTCAGGAATATGAAGGTGTTATATATTATATTTGGTCATGCATTAATGATTTAAGTAGGTAATTAGCATTTTATAGAAATGAACATTTATACATACATACATACATATACATTTGCGTTTCAGATTATTCACAAATGTGCACAGGCACAGAATATAAAACATGTCAACAAGCCAACAAGACATTGGAAACTTGTACATTCACAAACAAAATCACTAGCATATATAATCCATACTTGTCAAAAAAACACATAAAATTGTTAAAAGGAAATACAGATTGCAGAAAATACACATACAATAGTTAAAAAGCAATACAAATTGCAACAAGTACACATACAATAGTTAAAAAGCAATACAAATTGCAGCAAGAATATATAAGCACAGCCAAGGACATAGAGTTAAATGAAGTGTACACTGTCAGACACCTCTTGACAGGTCTTGACAGAAAAGCAAGAATTCCTCAACAGTATAAGAAGGGTTTTGAAGCAATACATCCTTTAGTTTCTCAATAAACTGTTTTTTATCATGTACCAACTCAATTAAAAAATCAGGCAAACTATTAAAAACTTTTACACTCATACAATAGACCCCTTTTTGCCTCTTTGTTAGATGCGATTGAGGAACATGAAGGTTTCTAACTTGTCTTGTTGATATACCGTGAATTGTATGATTAAAAGTATAATGCCCCAGATTGTTTACCATTAGTATCATTAAAGATAAAATATATTGAGAAGCCAATGTCAAAATTTTTAATTTTTTAAAAACTGTATATAATAAAGGATACGACTCCAGTTAGGAATGGAACTTGTCCATAAAGGGAAACCAGGATAGATCAGTCAGTATAGCAACAGGCTACAAGCTAGACAGCCAAGGTTTGGTTCCTGATGTGCAAGAGATTTTTTTGTACTCCACAGTGTCCAGACTGGCTCTAAGTCCCACCCAGCCTCCTAAACAATGGGTACCGGGGGGCTCTTTCTCCTTGGATAAAGTGGCTGAGATAGGAAGATGACCACCCACCTGCATCTAAGCCTGAGGTCAAGAATGGTGGAGTTATACCTTCATACTTCCACACATCTTCATGATGTGGTGCTTAATCAATTAAGCACAAGGACAACTTCACCTTTCTTACCTTTTACTTTGTCCATAAATCCAAGGCACCATGTGTTGTAAACTTATGGTGAAAGAGAAGCATTCATTTAATTGCATTCCGCTTAAATAGTAAATGCCCTCGTTATATGCACTTCTCTTGTTATTTCTAAGGTATGAATTTGTGAAAAATAGTATTCACAATACTGTTACACGTCATAATAATGCTCTATAAAAATTAGTATATTTCCTTTTAAAATTTAACCTGTCAGGTGCAATGGGTGATAATACAGATGTGGCTAAATAATTACATTCTCTTGCTACAGAAGTAGTTCCGAAAATATAATTATTTATACTGATTCTTATCACATACAATGGATATCAGATTAAATATATTTAAATTCTTTTTAGATCACATTAGCTTGTATCTGATAACTAAATATAGGAGTGAAGTCCTCCTTCCCCAGTTACTGTGGAACATGAGTTCACACAGGCCTGCTGCTAGACTATATCTTGAGCAACTGAATTGGGTCCACACCACTTCACTGTATTCCATTAAGATCCACTTTATTGCTTTCCTCGTATCTACACTTTGATTTCCCAAGTGGTCTCTTCATTTCAGATCTTATAACTAAATGCTTTATTTCCTCATCACTCCTATGGTTGCTACATGCCTCATGCATCACATCTTCCTCCATATGATGTTAGGTGAATAAATCAAATTACAGGTATATCACTCCTTATTGTGCAGTTTTCCCCTTCTCCCGTTACTTCCTCTATGTTATGTCCAAATATTCTGTTCAGCACCATGTTCTCCAGCATCATCAATCTGTGAGTGAGAGACCAATTTTCAGATACCTACATTACATTACATTCCCTGAATCCAAAGTTAGTCAAAATGGTTGTATGATGTGTAATATGTCATATAAATACAAAAACATACAAGTACAATACAACTGATGTTTTCACACACAAAAAAACCAGAAAACTCAGTGGTTACACACATGAGGTTATTCAAAAATATATCCACATATATACACCAATACTGTCAACTTACACTGTTCACACAACCTTTAGATGGGTGAGTCATTTTTTAGATAATAAGTAGTTATATGATTAATTTCTTTTGTTTTAGTATTTGCATTTTAGATAGAAGACAGGAAAGTACATAATAAGATTTCCCCAGATTTAATCTGCTTTTAATTTATTCACATAATTTTGATAAAAAACTGTAATTCCAAAATATAAGAACTATTCATTTCCCCCTCCTTTTTTTAAAGAATTTATTACTTTCCTTCTTATTATGATTTTGACCTGCATTCTGGCAAGCTGGTGACAGTGTAACTTACTATTTTGTAGCTGAATCTGATAAACAGAATTAACCTTTAGGTTAGTTTTATTAACCCTTTACACTGGGACAGTGTCCTGACTCAGGCATCTAAAAAAAACTGCTTCCTTTCCTCCTATTCCACCAAGCAGCAAAAGACTAAACATGTTATTATGTTTGGTCTAATATTAATCATGAATCCTATTTTAAAGTCCATGTGATATTAATAATTCTTCAGGCTTCTTACACAAGAAATTAGAGCCTACAGAGGAAGATGAAATTTGACTTTATATACTAACTTAAATCATTGTTCTTGCCTTTGGAATTTGATAATAATGTTATGGCTCTCATACTGTTAAGTACAGTTCCTTTTCCTGCTGCTCCATAAGCTTAAGAAAATTATCCCCTGTTTGGGTGATTCTGTAAATGTATTCTGATCAAGGATTCACTATGTCAGAAGGCCTGTTAAGTGAAAATGTCTGTCAAACGCAAGCATGACACTTCAAATAATATCAGTAATATTTAATGCATCTCTACATTTTTCATGGCTTGGTGACTATGCTAGTTGCTCTAATACTACTAATTTTTCAAGTTGTCTTTCTTCTTTGTAGCTGGTTAACCCATTGAAGATGAAAGAGCACTTGGTAATTCAGCTGAAAACTCAGATTTCTGATTTGGAACGATTCATAGAATTTTTGCAAGGTACTAATATTTCGTGTAATACTTTGTCTTTAATCTCATTTACTTATGTTTCATATTACATTTCATGTCATGCTTTTTATATATTACTTTATGCTGGTTTTATTGTGATGTACTATAGATGAATGCTGAAAAGTTGTTTGAATTAGGTAAGTGGTATTTCTGCCAGAGGCCTTCAGTTTTTCCACAGTTTAAACTATTTAAACACTGTCAAGTAGCCACACATTGATAGTATTTTATGAGATTCTTATATTTTTTATTGTATATGCATGAAGGAGGTGTAAAGCTTTAAACATGCAACAAGTCAGTTTGATTTGATGAAAGTGAAACTGTGTAATAAAATTGCTTAGTTATCATTGTAAGAAGGGGGTTGTGCATTTGCTTTTAAATTAGTTGCATGAAAAAGAAATCATGAAACAAGCAAGGTACATGTACTTGGGTCAGTGGTAATTTGAGAATTTTCTTGTCTTATTTGGCAATAAATTTTGCTGTAAACTATGGTAAAGTTACTGCATGTTCATGAACTTCTGCATGAAACTGTTGCGAATGTCTTGGGTGGTGTAACAATTTGATGTGTTTTCTTTTCAACTTAATATAATTTCTGAATGCAGTTTGTAGCCTTCTGTTTGCATTTTGTGCATTTTATAGGAGACTCAAAATATCTGAATCCATTGGTATTGTTCTCTTACAAAAAGACTGCTAAAGGAGAAAAGAAAAATTGGTCATTCTTTTTCTATCCATTTCAGGCTCATACTTAGATCCTTCACATGTACTTATGTCATGTGGCAGTTACTGTAATTAGTAGTTTTGTATGAAATTGTGGAGAAGGGATAACTTACTGTAAACACAGTAATTTATAGCTAAGCAAGAGTGCAGTATGATGTTTATCATCATGTCATGTGAAGTACTTTTTCTGTTCCTTCATAAATAGAACAGAATCAACTCGATTATGTTCAGATATTTTCATTGAAAATACAGTATGCACCAAAATATGCAGTATGGGGCATAGCTCCAGCCGCTCATGTTCCCACTAGTGAAAAGGAAGTTTTGTTGTGCAGTTGTTGGAAATGGATCTCTCGATGGAGGAAAAAGTATTCATAGTTGAGTATTATTTCCGCTCATATGGAAGTGGTCGTGAAGGGGGACCGAATTTGAAAAAGGTGACGGAACAATTCAAAGAGAGATTTAGTTAGACGGCACCTTGGTTTTCAGTGGCCAGATGTTATTGTCCAGAAACCGCTACTTAGTACACTTGTGACGTTATGGTGTGCTGTCTCAGCACACGGTATATTAGGACCCTATTTCATTGAGGATGAGGAAGGCAATGCTCATACCGTCACCCAAGAACACTACAGGGACATGGTGATAGGACCATTTCTTCAAGATTTAAGAAGGTTCTGTCATGCGAGTGGCCTTCACATGAATAGACAGTGGTATCAGCAGGATGGGGCAACCAGCCATACCACTCGAGAATCTCTAGCCATGCGTCAGGAAAACTTTCCAGGACAAATCATTTCACATGGTACTGACTTCACATTCCCCCAATCTTACACCACCTGGTGCCTACTTGTGGGGGGAATGTTAAAGGAGAGTGTGTTCAACTGTGATCCACGAAGAACTGTGCCTGCATTATGTGAGCAAGTCTTCTCCTTTTGCAAGAGTCTGCAGCAACCTTTGTTCCGGGATATGATTAAGAATCTGCATGAACGATATGAACACTGTCTACAGTTAGGCGGTGCACACTTCAAAAACTTACATTACGCATACTGTGGTAAATCTACGCGCTAATAGTGTGTATGTTAGTTTCTTTCAGGAGATATAAACTCACAGTTGACGAGGTAATATTGTTCATCTTTTCATTTCAGTACTGTATACTTTGGCACATACTGTATTTCAGTTAGAAATGTTACCAGGTTTTTTATTTAATTATCATATTATTTAGTTCCTGCTGCAATAACTTAATCCTATTGCACAAAAATCGCTGTAATAATAATGACAGGAAATTGCTACTTAGTGATGCCTTGAAGCAATTAGGTCCAGTTTATTTGCTTTTATTCTTATCGTAAATAGATTTTGATACAGTGTAGCTTGTGGTAAAACATTCTCACCAAGCAATATGTCTCAGGCATTAACACTTCTGACTTACATTTTGTAGGTGCTTTGTTTGATTGGCCAGGACATTGGATATCCTGACTTATGTGTTCAGAGCTTTCCTTAGTTCCTCCAGGAAATATCAGCATAGTACCTTAAATTAATGCCCAGTTGATTCCTTCCACATCCTTTCCAATTATTATCCTCTGTAATGGTTCAGTCATTTGATGAATCATTAAGTAAACTTCTTTAAATAAACTAAAAAATACAAAATCATTTCGAACATATGTTCTCTTTACACAATAAGATGTACAAATGCATTGCATTTTATACCTATTCCAAAAAAAGGAAATTAATTTAACATTAGGATTAACATTTATAATCAAATTTCTATGCATATGTGACCCCAGAACCAGAGTATCAATTTTCATAGAACTGTATGAGAATAATTTATTCAAGGTTCTTCCAACAAAGTAATTTATCAGCATTCCAACACTCATTTGAAGAGGGGCCAGCCAGGCACCAGTCAGCTTCCTTTGCCAGTTTGTGGTGGTGTATGGCTAAAACATTGCCACTCTTTAGAATCATGGGGCTGTGTGCTGTATTTTATTTTATGTTTTGTCATCATAACCCTCATCTATTTGGACATATGAATGTGAACATCCAAATCAGCATTATAAATATGTCATAAGAGTTTGCATGCAATTTTTATTTGTTAAAAGTACAGTCATAGCAAACATGACCACAAGACCCACAAGTTTTCTGATCCAAAAATATAAGCATAAAAAATTTGCATTAGGTCCATCCTGAGTCTGTGCTGCTGTTTTAATTGCAGTTACAAATATCAGTATATCGGGGCCTGCGTTTTTCTATTGAAAATTGATTTTAACACGTGCTTGCATTTGATTTATGAACACTTGAACCAAGTTTTCAAAACTTTATATTTAAGTCATGTTAGAAAATTTGTGAGCTCTTATCAAACTGCTCTTTTTAAGTTAATTTGCAAGAACTTCGCAGATAATGATGGTAATGTGGGATAGATAATATGTGAATCGGGATATGCTCATGTTTGCATGAATGCTTGTGAATATAGCTGTGTGAGAGTGTAATGATAATAGTAGTTACCAGTAATACATAATATCAATTGGGGCATGCAATAGCATGGTTGGTGAGGCATTGTGCTACAAGCCAGAAGGGTGGGGGTTCTATTCCCAATAAGGTCATTGGTTTTTTTCAGTTGACCTAATCCTTCCAGCCGCACTATGGCTCTGGGGTCGACTCAGCCCCTAAGAGAAATTAGTATCAGGAATCTTCCTGGAGGTAAAGGGCAGCCAGTGTGTAAGGCCAACATCCTCACCACCATCTGTGAGCTGACTGTCTAGAAAATGTGGGAGCCTCAGCGCCTCACAACCCTATGGGCCTCCACGGCCTGTTACAGGGATGGCTTTACCTTTTTACCTTTACACAATTTTTATTGTCGGATTGCAGATTTATGTTAATATATGTAGATTCATTCCTTTTAAATAGCTTATGCCAGAATTCCTGTTACGACTTGTTGACTGATGAAAGAAAATGCTTTATGAAGAGCGAATGAACTTTGTATTGAAAGGTAAAGTTGTCCCTGTGCTTAACTACATAAGCAATATGCCACGAAGATGAACGGGGGTGCTAATGTATAGAGCCACGTTTTGTTGACCTTGGAACTGCTTTGAAGTGAGTGGTCAGCTTCACAGCCTGGCCGCTTCACCCCCAGGTAAAAAGCTCCTGGTATCATTCTTAAGCCTTTTTTTAATTTGCAGCATATAGAATATTTTATATTATATTTTCTTCTTAATAAGCTAATAATTTTCCCTCTTATTTTATTTCATTAGGTGAAGGAACATCAGAAAAGAATATTAAAAGTAAGGAATGTACATGTAACTGCCCTGTCCACGGTGAATTATCTTCCTTGTCAAGAAGGAGACTTCGTAACAGAAATGAGGATGAGGTGTGATATTTTTCATTGCATTACATGTATATTATGGGTTACCATGTTTATATACAATTCCTAGCATTTTGTAGATATTGTTAATCAAATTTGTTCTGAAATGAATGGGTGCAGCTACCCAAGTGTATCTGTGAGCATGGTAGTGTGTGTATGTGATTGGTTGAGCTGAGTCATGTGAGGTTCAAAAACATTTATATTCAAAGGTATATCATTTACTGAGACAGACCTTGAACATGAATAGAACAGTCCAAGTGTTTCTTTGAATTTTCCAAAATGGAACATTGTAAAGTGTAAAATTGGATATATTTCCATTGTCACGGTTTGAAAATGTAATAGTAATAAGGATAGAAATGAGGAACTGTAAGATCAGTTGAGGTTTAATGTTGTTCTTATGGACTGATGGCTGGAACCAACAAGAAAGTGCTAAAGTCAGAAAAGACATAAAATCCAGGACTACTGCAGATTCAGGGTTTCGCTCTATATGCACTTACCAGTAATTATAAATTCAGCTTGTTGAAAATTACATATATTGCATGAAAATAAATATGTATTGCCTTATGCCTGTTTCAGATCAGAGCAGAAACAATAAACATGTTGAAGAAAGCAGCTGCCCTGTTGCAGATATTTGATGTTGCACAGTTTGGCTGTGGTAATGAACAGTTCAAAAGGAATGCTTTAAAAAAGACAATGAAAGCAAATCACTGGGGGTAAGAATTATTTATACTAAGTATACACCTGGTTCCAACATAATTGAAGACAGGATTATAAATATGTAGAGTATGTCCATATTATGCAGAATATCCAAGAGAAAATGTCAGCCGCCTTCATTGATTAATATATATGTGTTGATATAAGATATATTTTTTCAAAGTACAGGAACAAATATATCCAAATTTGAGTGTAATTTACTAAAACCCATATGAGGACCATTGACAGCTCTGCAAATGTCAAAGTGATATTCCAATTCAGTCCAGAACCAGGCAGGCAAGCAAGCAACATTTTACCTGTTGCCACTACTTTTTTTTTTGTGGTACTGGACTAATTTAGGCTTATCACATGACTTGGTGTTTTGTAGAAATTGCAGTTTATAAGCACAAAGTTGTCATTCATGCAAAACGTATGTACTGTACTCCATGGAATGCTTAACCTTCTCCTTGCTACAACTGACCTGTTGGATTGATTCACTTCTGTGTACCATAGCACACTGTGTGCCTTCCCATGTGGCAGAGATAGTACCAGTGCTGATTGTTCTCTCATACACTTTCATCAGAAATTATCTTGTGAATGTTTGAAAAACATGAATATATACCAAAGCTTGTATATAACTAGGACTTAATTGTTGCTGTTTAGTAAAAGGAAAATTCTTATGGTAAATATCAGTAAATAAAATTTCAGCACTCTTTGTGGTCACTCTGTATACAGCTATCAAAGTAAAACTCATGTTGTTCTAGCTGTAACATTCTGTTTATTTATATATCGTTTATTCATGATGTATTTTTAATGACATTCTGTAGTCTGCAGTACTGTTCATTTCTTAACTGTACATGATACCCTTAAGAGAAGCAGAAATCCATTGAAGATAAATCAGGATTTCTTGTTTTCACCAGAATCAGCCTTCCCCTTCAATTCAACAATGAGGAAATTGGATATCTTTCTAAAATGTTTCCCATAAAGTGGCATACTACTCTGTTGGAAAATGGAGGTGTTTATTGTGCTGTTTGTGGAACACAGTTCTGAACATGTTCAGGAAGCTCCAGAAGTGTCATGTCTTTGATGAAGAAGCTTCAGCTGATGATGACCTGTCTTGATATCACACCACAGAGTGATTCTGGTGCTGTCTCATACATGCTTATGGCATATGTGTTCTTTCTATCCAAATTATGCATTTCTGATCATTCACAACCAAACTTGTATGAAAGGCAGCCTTATCACAGAAAATAATGTTGCTGAGATGTAATAAGATCTGTTACAACATAAATGTCACAGGCTGTACTAATTTAGGCTTATCACATGGTTGGATGTTGTGTTATTATTGGTGAAAACCTGTCTTCATGTTTGAATGTTGCAGTACTTCAGGTTTGTCAAGAAAATGGAATTTGATTTTTATGTCTCTCTCCTAGATCCACCCACCTGATGGTGGGACTACATATTTTTGACAAAATTTGCAATGTGTTACAAGTTACAAAATTCTGAGAATTGCTGATCTGGATGCTCCTTTCTCTTGTTTCATTTTTTTTTTATTCTCTATATGATATAACTTACTCTTCAGCTACTACATTTGATTACACTCTCCTCATAGTATCTTTATATAAAAGAGCCTATACCAATATTTCTTCTATAATAAAATTAATATGGGCCTTATCATTTTGTTCAGATCTTCCTATGCAATAAGTTAACTGTTGTTCTGTCTGTCTTATATAATATGTGATGTAGTTTTTTCATATGCTAGTGTTTGTTATATGCTCTTTCATTTACCTGAATTGCTTCTTTGGTATCTTTGTTTATAATTTTAGTTTCTGAGGCCTCCTTTGTTCTTGATATCCTGAGCGATATATTTATTCAGTTGTCTTTGATATTTTATATGTGTCTGCATGTCAATGCATAAACAAATGCATGTGGTCCACACATTTGACATTCCAATTTGTAGATAAGAACTGTTATTTTATTGTTACTAATACAGGATTTCACTGTAGGAATTTATGTCTCTTAATTTTTATTAATTAATTTTCAGAGATCTAAGAGCAAATCTGGAACTAGCAGTGGAGCATGTAATAGAATTAGCTTCAAATCCTGAGAATACTTTGGATAATGATTACACGTCAGACTCTGAAGGTGCTCCTGTTGTGCTGTGTAATGTGAAACTCACATCAGCTGTAAGGAAACGGTTGGCTGTCAGTATTCGGGATTTAATGCAGCATGGGTTGATGCCCGTAAGTACTTTTTAAATTTGTCCCCCATTCTCTGGCAATTAGCAGCTTATGCTGTACACATCTGCATCATATGTAATAAATCCATAAGATCTACACTGATTGGTTCATATCAGTTATTTTATAAAATTAATATGAAATTTCTCTCTTTAAGAGTGGTGTGTTAGAAGGACCAGATGAGTTTGGACATCAATAATTCACTTCTAACATTCATTGCAAATGTACATATATTAGGGTCAGGTATTTTAGAAGCCTGACTTCATTAGTATTAACGTTTTTCTTGTGTTTTGTAAGCTATACTGAAATTAAAGTTTATTGTATACCTTGCCAGTAATTGCATGCAGCATTGTTTTCAGATCCTTGTTCCCCCAGTTCCAGCACCAGCTTTACAAACAGCAGTTCTCTTTTGTTTTTGTTCATATAATCTTGATGTCAAATATTCCATAACAGTTTTTATGTCTCATACAATTCCAAGAATTGAATTATTTCATTTACATTCCACCTTGGTGCGCCCATTATAATATCAAAATATAAATACTAACACGATAAGACACACTCAAAAATTATTTTCAAAATATATGCCTAATTATTAAGTCAAAACCCACTATGACACCCTCTCAGCTTGCAAGTTACATCTTGTTACAAGTTAGCATTCAGGCGCAGAAAGCAGTGGAGTCAAGTTGATCATGTGATGGGAAAGTGAGCACAAAAGTTGATGGGTTGGCAACTGAAATTCTGCTTGAATGGAAGGTTACAGCTTCACTGTCTTCATCAATTCAAATTGTGAAAGCAGAAGGAAAGTTGACTTGACTCCTGTAAACTATCCCTGTGTGAATTAGCCCTATAAGGGGTTAATATGGCTAATAATAATGGGTTCTGGATTTGATGATTGGATTTATTGGCACTTCTTTACAATTACAGTTAATTATAACAGCTCAGACATTGAACTCCTTCTGAACGACATCTCTCTGACAAATCTCTATGAAGAATCTTTGACTGAATTGAATGCATGAATGAACTCCCATATATATCTGCAAGAGAACCGAATAGAGATCACTGCGTCCAAGGTTTCCCTTCCTGCTCTTCATGAATTTGTCATCTCAGAAACTGGGTGTTAATTCCAAAGCAACAGTCTCATTTCTAAGTGTTTACAGCTTTCAGTTTTTATATCCATGGAAACTGTGTTCCTTAACCAGTTAATTTCCAAGAATTAATCTTTCTGTGGCGACATATTATTTGCCAATTCATTTCCTAGAAACGTGCCACATGTCACAGTATGCAAAGATCAAAATATGTTGCTACAAAGTGGTAATTTTTTCTGTTGTTCTCAATGCGTGTTAAACTTGGCCTCTCACATTAAGGGAAGATCATACATTGAGGATGCTTGAGAACAGGGTGCTGTTTAAGATTGTTTGAGGTGAAGAGGGAGGATGTGACAGGAGGCTAGAAGAAATTACATAATGAGGAGAATTCAATTATTACTCTTCACCAAGAAATAGGCTAATCAGATGAAGGATAGTGAGGTGTATAAGGCATGTAGCAAAAGTAGCAAGTATTAGGAATGCATACAGAATTGTAGGTAAAAGGCGTGAAGGAATCTGCCTCATCAGATACCTAGATGTAGGTGGGAGAATAATATTAAAATGGATCCTAAAGAAATAGGATGTGAGGTTGTGGATCTGATTCATGTGACTGAGCAGCCAGCTGCTTCTTAAGGAGGACTACTCCATGGATTTAGTGTTCATTCAAAGTTTCCTTACATGCCAGTCCAACTAACATCTGTACTTGAAATAACTAGTGTACTGATATTTAAAACCCTCATTATACTATGTTTTGTTTTACCAAAATCTCATAGTAAATATTTGTAATGATGAATATAATGAATAACCATTATTTGTTGTTACTCTGTTCAGGAGTGTACATTCATATAATCCATCCATTGATCTCGCTTCTTACTTTCAAGTGAAGGATAGATAATCTGTTTGATCTTCAATTTTTTTTTTCAGTGTCACCTAATTAATGTTCATGATGAGCTGGTAATCCTCCATATCTCCACTCAAGGGGCATCCAGAGTTGTTAAATTAATGGCCCTTGCTTATAGATCGATGCAATTCACAGAAACTTCCTTGGTTCTTACATGATAGCTTATTACAGACAGTTTGTTGACAAAGGTGTACATTTGTTAAAAGTTGTTGCACTTACAGTAAATTGAAGTAATTTAAAATGAAAAATTCAAATCCAGGCAAGGAATGGGTATACTCTGTAGCTATATATATAGGCATGATTTAATGGTGATGCTTTTGAACATGTAATTATCTCTTGAAATTATGTTTTATTGTCTTTGTGGCTTAACTTTATTCATTTCTGATCCTGTAGGTTGGTCAGAGTGTTAGTGTTGTCCCATTTATTGGTTGTTTTCCACACATTAATACATCTGGCAAAGGCATGCATGCCTGGGAATTTATTCTGAAGTATTATGAATTGAAGAATGGAGAGCAGTACAATTCAACACCAGCCAGAAAACTATCACAAAGTTTTAATTTGGATATGGTAGGAGGGACAGCTATTTCAAACAAACAGGTGAGGTTTTAGGGTAATTTAAAATAATTTCCCAAATGTTATGGAATTATACAATCCTAATATATACTTTCTGCTCTTTCTTTCCAGAAGTTGCTGAGTGTCATAGGAAATATAGTTGAAACACATGCGCTGTGCAAGAGGAGTTACGATTCACATTTTAAAGCTTTCATCTGTGCAGCATTGAAGTATGTGATGTGTATAAAAATTAACCCTAGAGTACAGAGTTACTTGTTGTTCATGTTATATTTCCATTGATTTTTATATTTTAAATTGGAATACAAAAGACATAGAACTTTTATTCTAAAGAATGAGCTTTAACTTTTAAAAGCATGGCTGGCTATATGCTGGCCTTTAAATTGTACTTGCACTCACCCTGTCAGACAATAAGCTGGTCTTCTTGGTATTACTCTAGATTTCCATGCAGGAAGTATGTAAAATAAATTTTAGTGGGTACCTTCTTCTGGGTTATGAAGAGTGCTGTCTTCTAGGATATAAATAACTTTATGTAGTCTGGTAGAAGTCCACCAACATTTCAGACAAATGAACTGCCTCCATCTTTACTGTAAGAGAGGAAGCCAAGTAAACAACCAGCAAGACTGAGAATGCAAATAGAGCCTATGAAGAGTATTGTCATCTCATATCCTTCTCTGCGTAGATGTCCATATAGTATGTGTAACCAAACACATCACATAATTTGTAAACTTTTATTCCTAAACATAAGTGTTTCTTGGATACACAATTTTTTTTAAAATTATCCTTTCCTTGAAAGGGTGTAATATTTCAAGTACTCAGTGTTCAGGAAGTCAAAAATATGTCTTAGCCTCCATAGTCTGTCATTATTCATGTCATTACTGTCAAGAGTGCTGTTGTTTGAAAAGTGGAGAAACCTAAGATTGTGAAGGAATATGCCACATTTGTTTTGCCATTAAAGGATGGAAACAGGTGTTCAGTAGTTGATCAGCTGTCTTTCAGGTGGTCATGTGTTTTGTCCCATTTGAATAACAAGTGCTAGAAACAGGAGTATTCCAGATTTATTGACATCAGATACAGGAGAATGTCTGTCATGAAGATAATCTAAGTATTGTTGGTCGTATTGATTGGTCTCCTCCGCCAACAAAGCACCGACGTCTCCCCTGCCTGACTAGTCTGGTAGTTGACCTTATTTGCATTCTTCTTGGTAGGATGAAAATGGTGCTTGTTCTTTCATGTGATCGTCTTCTTTTTCTGCTTTGTCAGAATCTTCCTTAGTTGTCCCTGATTTACTGTCAAGTATTCAGTCCCATCTTTGTCCAAACATATCTTTCAAAATTCATGATGTCATGCCCTAATGGTGTGAGAGTAGAAATAAGAAATTCAGAATGCATGGTATAGAGATTGAAACAGAATGGGCTGCTGATGTTTACATTCTGTCTCAGCATACCCTAATAGGTGAGTCTCAAGTGAAACTTAACATATGATGCACCCACTCTATTCTTAGAACCGCAGAACCATTGTATAGAGTGATGGCAGTTTTGTTTATGGTAACTTGTTTTGCAGTATAGGGGAGGGGTCTGCAAAGTGAGGTCAAGGGATCATAATTCATATATTGCAATGCATAGTTGTCATCAGATTTCTCTGGAACTGTTCACAGCTAAATATAAAACCACAGTGATGGGTGAAAACAATGAAACATTTTCTGAAAGAATGTAAGCTAATTCCATATGTATAGACCATTTATTTCAAAACTCTGAATATAGTAAATAATTTAGCTCATAACAATCCAGTTTTTGTTTGGAGGTTATAACTTTAAAAATGCAATAAATACAATTTATTTTCTGAAACATTGCAATTTGGATACTGAAAGGCCCATAGCAAGCAGCTAGTACAGTGGAGGTTTAAATTCCATCTCTTAAAGGATAAGGCTGAGAATATTGACCACTGTCATGCTGATACAGTGCTTCAGGCACAATAGTAGATGAGCATGTACAGGGTCTGCTAGAAATAATTGATGGTTTTGACTAATTAGTTACCAGAGTCACCGCTGTATTGTGCATATGTCTCTGTTACAAAGAGTAGTGGTGACCTTGTAGTGTAAGGGCATTGGACTGTATGGGAGCAATGTATCTCAGAGAACTGTTTATTCTGGCCAAATCAGTTACAGCAGCACAGCAAGAATTTTGACACCTGTTTAATCGATAGAATGCTCCCTTTCACAGCAGCATTCTTCTCTGGGTTCCACAGTGTTATCAGAAAGGCTGTATAAGATGAAAACCACCAGATAGGCCTTACTATATCTACACACCAGAAAACATTGCAAAATGTTGCTGTCTGTTGAATTCACTCCAAGACATTCAATAATCAAGCATGCTTCAGTGCTTCTCGTGTCTGGCTGGACTGAGTGATGAATTGTACATGAAAATTTACACTGTCCTCACACATAACAGAGTACAACTGATATGGGTGCCAGGTCATCAGGGTGTTGTAGGGAATGAAACCACAGATCAACTGGCAAGAGCAAGATGTGAACAGCCGTTCATAGGACCTGAACCAGCTTGCAGCATCTCAATTGGAGTTGCCAGAAAACGCGATCAGGGACTGGACTGATAGAAATCATAAAAAATACTGGGAATCCATAATTGGACTCAAACAGGCAAAGGGTTTTATAGCAGGACCGTCTGCCACAAGAACGAAGGATCTGTTCAGATAAAACAGAGGTCAACTAAGATGGGTGGTAGGATTACTTACTGGACACTGCCACCTAAAAGGACACCTTTTCAAGTTGGGACTGACAGGTAACCCAACTTGTGAAAGGTGCCTACAAGAAAACGAATAAGCCACACACATCCTGTGTGATTGTGAGGCCATAGTTTATTTAAGATTTCATCACTTGGGTCAGTTTTTTATGGAACCAAGTGACTTTTATGACGCCCTCATAAGCAGGGTCCTACACTTTATTAAAAGTATAGGATTAATAAAGGGCTAATCCAAGGAGAAGCACAATAGATCATTGAAGGTCGCAGTGTGGGGGCCGGTTTTTATGGCTCACCCCTTACATACATACACTGTCATCCCTTCAAAATTCGAGTCATCCAATTGAGACAAGCCAGTTTTTCTGAACAGCCTGTTGGTGAATGATAAAGTGTATTTCCACCTAACTGGTGCAATGGATAGACAGAATTTCTATTACTGGTCCATAGAAAATCCCCAAATCTTTCATCAGCAGCCATTGCACAGTTTGATGGTCACTTTATAGTGAGCTCTCTCATCTTTTTAGATATAATTCGGCCTTACATCTTCAAAGATGACAGTGTACAGGTCATCAGAATCAATGCAAAGCATGACCTTGATATGCTTGAACATTTTTGGTGCCAAGAATAAGTGGGTCTGCCTCAAAAAGAACCCTTGTGATTTTAGCAGGGCAGGGCCACAGCCTACACTGCTTGCATAAGCATGACTATCTTTCACAACTGATACCCACAGCATGTCATTTCATGATATGCAGACATCTTAGACACCTCATTCACCTGACCTCTTCCCTCCAAACTTTTTCTCCAGGGTTATCTGAAGAGCAAATGGCCAACAGCCCTTGGGATCTCAAAAAACAGATCCATGAGAAAATTGAAAATGTTCCATGAGAGTTGTTGCAGTGGGTAATAAAGAGCTTTGAGCTTTACTGTATTTTATGACATTGCAGCCAGTGTGATTGAACTAATTTGATTGATGTTTTCAAGCAACAAAAATAAGAAACAAGTTTCTTAATATGTTGTGTATTTAAAGAAAACTTCCAGGCTTGTATAACTGAGATCTAGTCTTGAAGTTCTATTAATGCTATCTCCACATGAGTACTGTCATTTCGAAAACCATCAAGTATTTCTGCCCTGTTCTATATATAAATTATGTTGGATGTATGTAGTAAGAACCCTGCAGTCCTTAGAATTGCACATAAAGCATGTGTTCATTCTTTCTTTTTCAGTTCAAAAAAGTTGGTTCCATGGCTACGTTTAATATTTAGGTGCGAGACACTATTGGAAATCTATTATCAGTCATGGAGTTATGTTGCTAAAACAGGTATGGATATAACTATACTGCTTAACTGTTTAAAACAATTGTGAAAATTTAGAAAAATTTTTACAACTCATTTAGTATAGACTTTGGTAATCTGAAATGCTGAATATTCAAACAGCAGAAGTGCCTTTGTGTACCTTGGAGTAATGAATGAAACTTTGATGAACCAAGAAAAGTAATGCAGTGCTTGTCCATTGTTATTAATACAGTGCAGCGTCAATATTACAAGAATTTATAAAATAAAAAAAAAAATCCTTGGTCTAATGCATACTCGTGATATCTAAAAATGGCTGAAATACATTAACAAGTCTGTTCCCTAACATACAGTTATATATAATACAGTATGGGACAAAGGTGTGGATGAGAATGTGGGTACAACAATAAGAAAGTATAATTCAACATTTCATCATTGTTAGCACTCTCTGAACTGAAGAGTAGTGATTTTCTTAAACTTACATAACCTCTTCTCCTTGCAACTGACTGCTAATGAGGTGCTTCTTTATGAGCACAAGTCTTTGCTACAAGCATGCAAGCCACCGCATGTGCATACATGTGAGAGTAAACTAGTCAGCTCATATGCACCTGGAGTAACAGACCAACAAAGGGTGCAGTCTAAATGTCTCTAATATTTGACATGTGTGCATTAAATTATGGGTTGTTCTAAATGCCACAATTGGAACACATGTAAGTTTTTGACATTATGTACATAAGAAATGGTTGTGAGAATGAAGGTATCAGTTCATATTGAATTCAAATAACAGACCAACACACAATGGAGGTAAAATTATTTGTGCATTACATTATAGATGCATAACACCGTAGTTCCTACACTCATGATCTTACACTGGTAGCACAAGTCTTATCAAATTTTGTCTTTCACAGTCACAAACTGAGATGGAAAAATGTATTTCACCAATGTATACTCATAAAAATGGAACAGTATTGTGGCAATGAAGAGTTCTGTCCTCTGGGATGTAATGCCATATATTCCGTTGAAAGTCAGTCAACATTTTGGAGGAACATATTCTCTTTGTCTTCAGGGTTGAAGAATAAGCTGAGCATGAAACCAGCATGAGAACAGCTGGTTTCTTGCCTGGCTAATTCTCTGACTATGAAGATAAAAGCAACACATTTCTCCGAAATTTCGGCTGACTTTCAATAGACTACACAGCATTATATCCTAGAAGATAGAACTCTTCATAACTACAGCTCTGACAACCTCAAATCCTACTGTTACAGCAAGTTTCTCCATGACATTTAAAGTCACAGCGTGTGTAATTATGATAGTGTGTAATCTTTTATGAGCAGGAAAATCATGACATGTCACAACAAATCAAACCAAATTTGAAGAGAGGCAAAACTTTAAATGTACCCATGCAAAATTTTATTGTGTCACTCTGTTCAAAGTCAGTAGAAGCTCAAGGAAAGGATAAACCTGTGTGACAAGAAGGGAATTATACTGCACAATGTCTTTGTGTGACACAGTACACAATGAAACAAACTGCTAGACTGATGATGAAACTTGGAGGATGTCACCCAATGTACATTTCTCAATGGTTGAAACTTGGTGGAGAATGTGAACTTTTTTCTTGTCAAGTGTAGAAGAGAGGATTGGTGAATTAGACATTTACGGACTGCTAGCCATATGTAACTTTGAAAGAAAAACTTCAAGTACAGTTTGTGCAAGAAGTTAAGGGGAGAAAGTGGTGGCATCTAGTTATGGATTATCCATTATAGTGAAGGCACAGAAAAATGGCCTTGATTTTATGTGATTGTTTTTCCTTGTGTGTAAAATTAAGAAATGCGTGGTTCTAGTATTTTATGTTGCTGCCATGAGGGCCTTATAAACCATACCCACTGTACTGCAGTTTTGCTATACTTTTAGTAATTTGTTAATATGTAGTTATAATTCTTCAGTAATAATCTTAAAATTAGTACTTGTACTGTATTAGTAACAATTGTGATGACCTTCAAATCTTAACAAAAGCAAAAGGTAAATACTGGTTTATGCTTTGAAATTTTACATCTGATACTGGATGTAAATTTGTATTCCAAATAATATGTTGATGTAATTATTATATGACAGAAGGCCAGAATGTATAGTATATTCATTTTTGTATAAACTTAGTTCATGGAGAAACACATTGCTCTTTAGAACACAATGAAATTGTAAAGCATTTTTGCAGAAATAAATACTAAATGTGTGATTTCTTTTTCCAGGCTTTGAAGATTGTTTCCATAGTTTGGAAAAGTTATCAGAGTTCAAATTTGAATTACCTGTGGATCTGGCAGTTCTTCCGTTTCAAAATATCAGAGATGCATTCTAGCAGTCTCCTGCAGCTAGATATACCTGTTATATAGCATGTAATATTATTGCCTAATAGTTAGCATACAATAATACATTTGACATGAACATGGCAAGAATTTATCTGCATGTAGAATTTTTTTTTTTTTTGAATCTTATTTTGAACCTTATTTAATAAATTGCCTCTCCAGAAAACGAACTTTTATTGGTAATATTTCCTCTATGCAATATCTGTTCATCAAAATTATTCAGTATTATTATTTATATGTTGCTTTCTGCAACCATGATTAGTATACAAATAAATGTAATAGTGGTGAAGTGTCTTGGTAGCTTGTCCTATGTGTGTGTCATCCTTATCATTTCATGGAATATGATGTAGAAACTGATGAATCTTTGATAGCTGAATCATAGTGGAATAAGTTCATGTCATTTCTGGAGAAGGGTGGCACACAAAGTGTTCATGTGCCCAAACTTCCTACCAGCCAGTGTAGGCTAACACCCTGCTGGACTGATCTTAAAGATATATTAAGCATAACAATAGTGGAACAGATGTTCTAAATTTTTGATCTAGAATATACTGGTATAATGCTTAACAAATAAGGAAGTTGAGGTTAGATTTGAGGTTCTCACCGCAGTGGCTGTGTAGAGTGCTATCTTCTTAGTGGGCCAGTGAAGGTCAACTTGTTGCCGGCTTAATGCTGGTGTCTTGCTTGGATTACTCTTTGACCTTGAAGGTGTATGTGATATGTTCTACTGAAGCTGTTCCTGGCCAAAGCAGACATTGAGAGTGTATGTGGTAGCATTATTCTTGACCCCCCCACCTCCTCCTCATTTCCTGCATGTAATGTCATTTGCGAAGCCCATAACATACAGCATCTGAATGTATATTAGTCAGTCAAGAGTCTGTTTCCTCTCCAGTTTCCTCAGACAGTTTGAAGGCACACCAGTGAAGAGTTTTAAGTTACCTGGTGTGGCAACCCAGTGTGTGGAGTGCTTCTCTTTCAGCCTGTCAATAAAAGGGGAATTGAAATTGCTAGTTTGGTACTGATGAATTAACTAATTTCCTCTTTAGGGAAGGCATCTGCATCTTTATTGTACTGTATTAAATCCCATTGTGACCAGGGACCCAGAGCCCTGTTCCACTTGAGCAGGGCACAGATTGCCTAGACCAGATTCAGCACTACTCTTAATGCCTCAAGGGCCTGCAAAACTGCCTGGTTATGTGGGAATGTATAGATTTGCTCACCTGTATAGTTCCTTTCTATACAGTCCCTTACATAACGTATGATCAGAGAAATGTTTGTCAGTACTGTGGCATGTACACCAATTGAAATGAATGGCCACCTTGTCTCACTTCACACCCGCCCACGTTCTGACACCTTCCATCAGCTTCTCATTCTTGTTGAAGCGCTGTGATCATAACCATTTCTTCAGGTAGGTAAACAGGTGTTTGTTGTTTGAAGCAAGATCAGGGCTGTAAGGGTGGTCAGTTCCCAGTTTAAATGCTCCAGCATTGCTCAAGTGTGAGCAGCTGTATGCAGATGCACATTGTCATGGAGGAGCACTACATCGGATGTCAGCATTCCACGCCCTTTATTCTGAATGGCCCTATGCAATTTTTTTAGTGTTTCGCGATACAAAATGTGGCTGAGCTCACAGGCATCAGACAAAAACTTATTCCCAAATAAGACATGTGCCTCATTTCCAGTAGTGACAACATTGAGAAGTAGCTTATTACGTGTATGTATGTATTTTTTGTACATAATAAATTTTGTTCTCATTGCTTGTTTTCTTAACGGCTCACAGGAGGTTACTTTCCAAATACCACTTGTCTAAGACTGGTGTAAAATTGAAATTTTTTTTTTTTAATTTGTATGTCTGTTTTGTTTTGTGAGATCTGTGAATATGTTGGTTCAACTATCTGAATTCAACCTTGCCATGATGTTTCTCTGTAAACACTTAGAAGATATTGAGAAGACCTATTGGACATTTTGATTTACTGTTGTTAGCATTCTGGTATAAATACTGTCAAATATTGGCAATGTTTTTAAGTCGTCCTCTCACAATATCTTGAGATATTACTCTTTTTTTTTACTAACAGTTCTTTTCTTTGTATCTAGTCCTATTATTTACAATATGAAAAAGTTACGTTCTTTTACCATCAAGTTTACACTGTAAAAATAACTATAATTTCTGCTGTTCCAGTGTACACACTGTTCAGTGCTGTCACATGATGCAGATTTGGTAACCGTACTGGAGATGAATGGCATATATTTCATGTACATGGATTTATGAACTATCTTATTTTATTTTTGTAAAAAATCATATATTTGGATTAGTATCACATAGTTATATTTACAAAAAAGTTACAAAGAAGTAGGTAGTTTTTAACTTCATGGTCCAGTTTAAGTCCATGGAATTTGTGCAGACTGAATAGCTCATTTAAATTATTTGTTAAATTAATTTAGATCTGATGGTGTTAATGATGCAAATAATCTTGATATATATATATATATATCCCGGTCTAGAAAACTGAGATTAATGGCCATGGGGATCCGTTGCGCTGACCATGTGGCACCCTCTATCTGCAAAAATTGGCACTAACTTCGCCGATAAGCGGCAGTCGCTCGGTCAGTATAGTTTGCTTGCAGGCTACAGGCCACGGAGTTTGTTCTTGAGATATATATATGTAAAACAGTGTTCAATAAACAACATTTGAGAGTGTGTTACACACTTTACTTTAATGTAGACACTGATTCCTTGTTATTTCCCATGTTTTATTTGCATTTTACCTTCACTTACTGCAGATATAAACCTACCATTGCAAAGTCAGTAACACCATCAGATATTACTTACTGAAGATCCCTCATACAGTGGTGAATACAAAATAAATAGTTCACCTTTGAAAGCCTAGTTCCGCAGTTACACCAAGAATATGAATAACTGTTATTAGTATAAATGCATCTAGGAGAAAAGGGAGAAGAGTATTAAGGCTTTCAGATTAGTACACCTGCAATACAATAGAAATGTATACTTATACAANTGGTGATTTCTTTTTCTTTTTCTACTATAAGTGCCTCTGATGATGGCTCCGTGGTGAGCCGAAACATGTAAGGCAGGTGGTGACGAGGTGGAAAACTTAAAAAAGTGTCACATTTGACGGAAGGAACTTGATTGTTGATTGATTGTTCATACATTCCACAGTTTGATTTTCCTCTCAATTTGCACCATCAGGATGAATTCACGACTTAATATAGCACTGCCTAGAAATCAGGTTGCTTACTTCTGTCTGGGAAAACTGCTGTCAATCTTTGATGCATTTCAGGTACTTATGTCATGTTTGTCAGCAAGTAACAGCACACACACTACAGGACTAACCCTAATGAAACTCAATAGGGTAAATATGATACTGACTTCGTAGTTATTTCAATTTTTGTTCAGGGGCCCAACTTTTACATACATTTGTGTAATATTTTGACCCATGAAACTTGATATACAGCACTTCTGCTGTATAATTACTGCCATGTGGTAGTTTCATACTGTCACATATTTAGCGGTGTGACTATAGCTGGGGTATGGATTGGGAATGGATATATTGACTACATATACACACCACTCAAAACTAGAAGTAATTACAGTGCTATCACTGATCTCCACACTTTAAAAATCACTACCACCTTCTCATTCTTCAATAGACATTTCCTGGCAGTGGCTTCTAATAGTTGAGATTCTTCAGCCTCCTGCGCTCAGGTCCTGCTGTCAGAGCTGCCCATGCAGAAATCAACTCACTCAACTATAGCGCCACCTCATTTACCATGCAGAGCTTGATTGAAATGCCAACTCTTAACTGACAATTGACAACTCACTCAGTCGCCCTAGTTGTCTTCATGATAACTCCTTGGCATGGATCACATGGAAAACCCCCATTTCCACTGTTATAGTCCAACTGTTGCAGCTGCCTCCACACTCCTCTAGTCCAAGTCCAAGTCACATTGCGACTGACGGTCAGTCAGTCTGTCTTGGCGTCGAGTCCCTCACACTCCTCTAATGGCAGCTGGCTCTGGCTCGGCACAGATGACACAGAGAACACCACCCCCAGCAGCTCTTCCATTGTTGCGTGCGTGTCTGTTGTGGCCATTACCTAGCAACAACCACTGTTTAAAAAGCCATTACCTAGCAACAGCTGCTGTATGGCTGCTTATTTTATGGCCGTTGCCTAGCAGTGGGTCCACATGCCACAGTATACAAGGTGTATCAGAAGGTTCCCAGACTAGGTCAAAAAAGAAATGCTGCCTCAACTTTGGCTGCTTTACTGAGCTTCATGTAAAACTTGATGCAGACATGTTTTATTTTGCCATCCATCGCAGACAAAGCGAAACACAAAGTCAAAAAGCACCCATATAAAACAATGCATGTTCACAGCATGATGTCATGTGGCAGACTGATGCAATAGGCTTGCGGAAGTGTGACCTTGGCCTCCCCTCTCATCTTCTTTCACCAAGGCAATTACAACAATAACAATCCATGTCATATTCCTGTATGTTAGTGTATGTCACCAACTTTATTTAAATAAAGAGGTCAGCGTGAAGCTGACCACTCACCTTGAACTAGTGCTGAGGTCAAGAAAATTTGGATCTATACATCTACTTCCCCATATGCCTTCATGGCATAGTGCTTAAACAGTTAAGTACAGGGCAACTTTACCTTACTTATAACAAATTATAAAATACTTGTTTCTGCACTTTACGGAGTGCTAACTACTATCCTACTTAATGGCCTAGCTTCTTCAGCCTTGGTCCCCCAGATAAATGACTGTTTTCAAAGCAGATCTGTATCACTGCACTAAACCTGCAGTAGTCATCCCAGTACAAGGTGATTTAACTAGGATGCCAAAAAACAGACACTTTTACTTATACTTAATTGTTTGTATGCACTGTCACAAAGTTTATGACTCCAGATTGACTAGTTTATGGTATAATTTGATGGTACAGAAAAGTACTTGTGAGTGACTTACATTATGTTAATTTTTAAGTTAAACATATTAAAAGCTAAAAATTATTTATTTACTATTTTAAACAGCAGTCACTACAATACAATGATCATAAATAATACAGGCTGATTTACATGTAACAGAACTAAAAATGTATTTTATATATACAATAAACTTCCCATTATCCAGCAGGTATGAGAAATGGGAACTGTTGGCTGCATAAGGAAAACAGATATCCAATACAGAGTCAAAACATATTTTCATTTTTGTTATTGCATAGAGGTCTTTCTAGGTGATGTAGCAGATTAATGAGTGAAAGATTTTGAATAAATACTTGTAAACTGTAACATGATACCAGATTCATCTAGCGTGAACTGTAATGGCACCTGCATGAGGGATGGTGATGGATGGTGCTCCACATGGCACCTGGGAGAACTACCATATCATTAACTTCCTGAAGATGGTAATTTTACTTTTTTTATTCTTCCTTGCTGGACAGGGATTCTGGATGCACACACAACAGATAACCAGGAGTTTATAGTTGTTCTTTATAAGGTATAACATACAGTTAAGTACAAGATGTTCATATGAAAAATATCCAAAATAAAATAATTATATCTCAGAAAGCATTTATTATACATATTTATGGGTTACACCACTACAAAGCAAAACTATCAAAGTTTATTTTCTGAGTATACAACTTTCTCATTAAATTTCAATATGGACTTTCTTGGTGGCACAACAAATATCCAGACAATATTTGACCTCATTCCACATTCCTTGAAGTATGTTTCATGTTACCATAGCCACAGCATCCCTTATGCAGCTTTCAGGTGTTGAAGGTCATTTATCTTAACCTGGTAGACAATGTTCTTCACATAACCCCACAAGAAAAAATCCAGTGGGGTTAAATCTGGCGACCTAAGAGGCCAAGCAATTAGTCCACCTCTGCCGATCCATCTCCCAGCCATCTCTCTGTCCTGGTGATTCCTAACATGGTGACAGAAATATGGCGGTGCCCCATCTTGTTGGAGGATACTGCAAGGTAGTAATTGGAACAGCACATATGTGACCTGTCCAAAATGAAACCGAACTTTCTTTTTGAAACATTTATTGATAAGCTTACGACTTAATAAGAATTGTCTCCTTCAAAGTACTCCCCTCCACTTTCTATACACTGCTTCCAATGTTTTTTCCAGTTCTGGAAAGCATTTTGTGGGATAGTGCATAGGTCCCATGGAGAATTTTCTTCTAGCTCTTCTGTCGTCAGAAATCAGTGACCTTTCAGAGTGGATTTCAACTTTGGGAACAGAAAGTCTTAAGGGACCAAATCTGGAGAGTAGGGCAGTTGGGGGACGACAGTCATCTCGTGCTTCGCCAAACAGTCACGGATGAGGAGCGACGTGTGAGCAGGTGTGTTGTCATGGTGCAGCATCCAGGTCTTGTTTCTCCACCCCTCAGGTATCTTCCTTCTCTCTGCCTCCCTCAAACGCTTCATGACCTCCAAGTAAAACTGTCCATTGACTGTCTGACCACGTGGAACAGACTCATGATGAATGACACCCTTCCCATTAAAAAAAAAAAAAGAGATCACAACACCTTCACATTTGATCGACTCTGAAAAAATCTCTGTAAAAGTTTTTGCCAATTTGAAACAATTTCATGCAAACATGTTGCTCTTCAAGATCCTTCATGTTTCAACTTGCAAAAATTGCAAAAGGCACAAGAGACAGGTTCACTCTACCGCATGTACTCAATGACTAATTGACGTGGTGTGATCAGGCAGGTGTCAGGTTAAAGCTTAAGGTCACCGCTACACAGCGCCACTGTCGCAAGTCACCTGTGTTGGCTCACTGGTGCTCTATTTAACAAGTTCGGTTACTTTTTGGACAGACTATGTGCAGCTCCATGGATGTTTGTGTGCGTTTTTCTGTGTTTGTCCACAGGTAGAGACCTTGCGACGAGCTGATCACTCGTCCAAGGAGTCCTACCGTATGTGTAAGATCTAGAAAAACCAAAGTGAACGGAGTTCATGGAGGTAAGCCTTGGCCCACTGGGGCAGTAGTGCCAAGGAAAAAAAAATGTAGTACAGCTCCAGCATGTCCAAGTACAAACGTCTTGTCACAGTATTTTCTGAAAAGAATAACAGTCCCATCAATTTGTGCATTAAGCTGGCCCACATGTACACTTTGGGGCTGCCTTTCTCCAAGTCCCATGTGCCATGTGGATTCTGACTGCCACAAATCCTGCAGTTGTACCTGTTTACAATTCCCTTGACATGGAATATCACCTTGTCTGAGAAGCACACTTGGCAGAGGAAACTGGGTGATGTGTCAATTCTTTCTAGCATGTCCACAACGAAGTTTGTGCGTGCTACTTGGTCACTTGGTTTTAGTGCATGAATCATTTGAATCTTGTACACTCTTAGGCAGAGCCTTTTGTGTAGTACATCATGCACTGTTGAATGTGGAATTTGTAACTGCAAGCTAGCAGCATGAATTGGTTTGCATGGACTTCACTGGAATGCCTCTCTAATAGAACTGACATTTTCTTCAGAGGTCTGTGTCTTTCCAGGAGATCTCACATGCAACAGACTGCCTGTAGTCCTCAGTTTGTTGTCTGAAAACCGAATGCTTTTCCATGTAGGAGGTTGACGTCCAAACTGCATTCTAAAACAATGCTGGACAGCTGTAAGAGATTGCAACTCTTCTAGCCACAACATGCACTGAACCTATTCCAGGCGTGTCGACACAGTTACTGATCTTGCGAAAGGTCACCAGCTGGCACATGCAAGAAAACTTTCAGAGCTTTCCTTTCCAATGACATAAACTAGATACATTTATGATAATTAGTTTCTGAGATATCAATTTTTTACTTTGGATATCTTTCATCCAGACACCCTGTACAGCATGCACTGTACAGGGTGTCTGGTTTATTAATGATGAAATTCTACAAATATAAATCATTCCATCCAATGTGACCTGTAAGTTTATTACTACATGAAAACTTAACACCCTTACATGTTTCGGTCTCTGCGGACCATCTTCAGAGGGCAAACATCACTACAAATAGGAAACCACCATCACATAAGTTGTTTAGATGTAAAGTACGTACACTTATATGCTACAATGCATAGTACATAAAATAGAACATTTCACAAATACAGCAGTTTCCTGGGAATGTAAAGTTTTTAAAAATTATTTAAAATTTCTTGATGCTAATTAAAAATTTTGCATTGTCAGTAACTAAAATTCATAAACCATGCAGGCTCATGTTCGTCCTCCCAATGTCCCTCTTGTATGGGGCAGACATTGTGCCACCTGTCTATCTTGATGTGGGGGTTCTTTATATCTTCCAGGGTTTGCTCGTGGCTGCTGTGCTGTTTTCACTGTTTGCCCTCTGAAGATGGTCCGCAGAGGCCGAAACATGTTGTTAAGTTTTCATGTAGTAATAAACTTACAGGTCACATTGGACAGAATGATTTATATTTGTAATTGTTAGTGTGACGGACCAGAATGAAACAAATAAAAAAAAACAATGAAATTCTACCTAAGTTTCCAGTCAGCATAAAATTCTATTCTAGGTGTACAGTAGAAATAAAATAGTCCTCATTCCTTTTTTTTTAACCCTTTCACTGCTAGTATGTTAAGTAACTCTCAGTACCCTCTGTGCTGAATTATTTTTGAATAAATCTTTTATAAATAATTTAAGTGCAAAGTATGAAAATTTGTGATAAAATATAACTAATCTTACCTTAGACAGGGAACAGGCATCAGAAGTTGCAAAAATGTTATATTATTCAGTATTTTTCATTTATTTAAATGATTTAAATCAGGGTTGTCCAAGATGGCCAAAAAAGTACATAATTCACTATCCTAGTCTTATCATTATGTCACAAGTTGACCAAAGTCCACAACTTTATTTAAAACTATTATGAAAAGCACTGCGTACTATATGAAGCCATTTTTTATTAGCCCTGTGAAATACTCACTCCACATGACCATAGAGCACGTGCCTCGCTGTGCAGACGCAACCTTTTACATTTAAGCTCGAGGGCAGAAGAATGCAACCATTGAAATGAATGATGCTTCATTATGTTCCTAATACATGACTACATGCACCCACCAAGTTTGAATGAGACTGGTGCAAAGAAACCTGAGATTTGAAACTCTAAATTTGCAATATGGGTTTTGTCGATCGCAGCAAGGACACCATGTTTTTCAGAGACCGACATATGTCGACCACAGCAGTGTAAGGGTTAAACCTATACCAGTCTCTCAGATTCAATAGCATCACCTTCATACTATGGGAAAAACTTTCCAAATTTTCTAGATTTAAAAAGGAGGAAGTTAAAACGAACATTATACAGTACTTACACAGTGAACACATAACTGACAAGGAAAAGGGGTATTACATTAGAAGTATCAAGAGCTGAAGGTTACTATTTCAGCCTTCTTCAACATTCTTATTCAGAGTATAGATGATATATGCCAGTATTAAGGAAATTAGCACATATTAAGAAGTCATGCCTATGGAGTTCTTGCAGCAGATCATATGGTTGTGACTCCAAAATCAATGATTCATTCTTTATTTGCAGATTAACTAGTAACTCTTAAAACTTTTGAAACTTTAACTGTTGGCAGAAATAGCTATTTCAATCTCATAATAGTTAAGTATTGAGGTAAATGTAAACAATTATTTAGCAGTACTGTACTGTTTGAAAACTACCCTTCATCCATCAAACAAAAGACATGAAAAAACCATTTGGGCATTATTTACAAAGACAGACATTCAAGTTCAGCTATGAGATCCATATGCTTAAATTCCTGTGGTGTATAGGTGAATCGTTCTAAAAGCTTCAGTCTCTTAGCATTACCTTGTCCATAGTAGAGCTGCAGTTGATTAGCTAAACACTGGGCTTCTGTTCCATTCTGTATAAAATATAAAATTAACAAGTTATAGGATGAGCTATAGAAATGATAAGAGTACAAGAGCTAAAATAATATTTCAGCCACATACTGTACTGCTTAAGCAGAAAGTTTGGTTCCAAACTAATCAACATCTCATCATGAGTGAGATAATGCCATCATTTCAGTCATGCTATATTAAATACATTTTTTTTGTTAACTGTCCACATTTGATACAAAGGTATGACTTACAGATTATGTCATTTTGTGGGTGAGTGTGTTCAACAATAACTTTTGAAACCAAGCGACAGATTTTCAAAGGTTGACATGAATATGATACCCTATGAGGTCACTTGCCTCAGTGTATCAGATGTCATCAGCTATTTGATATTGGGCATTTCTAGAGATATGACCATCTGGTTTAATATCTTGTAAAATCAGTAAAATCACAGGCAGTCAAGTTACTTGATAATTGTCACCAGTATAAGTTAACTCTCTAGTAACAGAACCTAAATCATTTTCCGTGAGCGCTCCCCAACAAAATACTGCACATATCCCTTCTCTCCTCATCATAACCTCAAGGTTTCACTGTGTGAATAATACTAATTCACAAACTGTAATGTAAATTAATGTAAGATAAAATGTTTCTTAAACTGAGAAAGATATTTCAAGTAATCATTTATTTTAGCATATACACATGAATTATATCAGTACTACTGGGTGACTAGATGATACCACGCATATCACTGTAAAGAAGTTTATGTAAATCCCATGAAGTGCATGCAGTCAACATAGGTGAAAGAAATACAGTCAACTCTCGATTATCCGGGATAATGGTGCGCGTGGAAATCACGATTAATCGAAAACCCGGTTAAGACAAATGTTATTAAAAGTAGTACTGTAATACTGTACCTTCATAATACTATAGGCCTACCTGTATTTAAATTTACTCAACCTCATTTTTATGTCATCTCATGGCCTATTTAATACTTTTTTTTACATTATACTGAAGTGTGACTTAGTTATTTCAATCACAGTGTTCAACAACATCCAACATTTTTTACGAATATTCACACGTAACACTTAAAAAAAATAATATTGTCATTTGCTTTTTCGCAGCATTTTCCTTTTTACGGAAATCCGTATGAAGCCTACGTAATATTAGCTTGTCACTTAATAAACTGTTCTCTTCACTCTCAAGATAGTCTAGTAAGGATTCCAAATGATTAAGAGCAGCACCATTTGATATTTTCTTACTAGCAGCACTGTCCACCTCTTCCTCACTCTCACTTTCTCCCCGCTCTTCTGGCTGCACCCCCACTGAACTTACAGCTTCGTCACTGCTTAACATTTCGAAGCCCAGCTCACACGAGTTTCTGTTGAATACTTAACACAACACGCTTCCTTTTACACCCTGACATTTTGCTAACACACTTGAAGATCGATACAAAGAGACCAACTGGGGCGGTGTATCTGTCCTTGAAACTTTCCACAAATCCTTGCATTCTTTCACCCCTACCCTAGAACATTGTGTTAGCATAACGGGACCAAAGAATGCAGAGCTCGGTTCATACTAGTGCGAAAATAGTGTTACAACTCACCATGTGAAACAAAAGTGAATGAATATTAAACAACATATAAGCATCAAAAAAGCCTCAGTAGGCCCGGTTAATCCGCCCCCGGATAATCGAGAGTTGACTGTACTTCTAAATGAAACACTTTCACTCTATTTATAATTTGACTCTGAAATGAAAAAAAAAAAAAATCAAATAAAGGGAAATACTGTTCCACCCACTTCATCTTCTGTGGCAGGGGTTGCTGCTCCATTTGGAAACACTCCTGATATGTTAATGGCAAGGTGGCACTGAACATCATGGACTGTCACATTAAGTCCAATTCAGCACAGGACAATGAAAATTTTTAAACTGAGCATTAACGCCTATTACTAGCATACTTACAAGAACATCCTTGTTGTACTCCCCATGCATCAGCACTAATCCTTTCTCTTTCAAGTCAATATAATGCGTCATAGTTAAACATTCTGGGGCATTTTCCTTATGAGCCTGCAACATACCATAAATTTAAATATTGCTAGTTACTCCAAGCTTCCAAAATGTAATATATAATAAAATAAGAAGAGATGTTCAAGAATGATGAACCATTCAAGAGTTGGAAAGAGATATCCTGGCTTATTTCAAAGCATTATCCTGGGATTTGCATGGACTGAAAACCCAGTCTGCTACAATTTGGTTCATCTTTAAACTAGGTACTTCATGAAAACAAGTCTAGAACACTGGTACCAACACACTAATGCAATACAGAAGTACTTCACTTTTAACACTCACTTCACTGAAGACAAATAAGATGGAGTACAATATCTCAAATTAATAAAACAAAACTGATGTACCTAAGAATTACAGTAGTCAAATCTGAATGATCAAACTTCAACTTATTTGAAATGCAATTGTAATTTTTATAAATAATATGCCAAACTCCCATATTTACCCAAATATATGACTTCATATCTCCATATCTTGGTATCTGAAAAGACGAGGGTCCCTTCACACACTTCGTGTAACAGATTACTCCTTTTTAGTAATATACTTTGCCTAATTTATGCATACCTTCATTTTTATGTAACTCTTGTATTTTTACAGAACTTAAATTATGAGTTTGGGAGAATTGCGTACATTACTACGCAATATAAATTGCCAAGAACCATGTATTAAAAGAGGATGACTCAATGTCTTGTGACTCTTGCGAAACTCGTGATTTAGTTCTTTCTTTGTTTTTATGATGGGTGATGTAACCCCAAGGAGTAGGTTGCTAGGGAGTTTACAGTGGTACTTGCCACCAACAGCCAATCAGCTTGCGGAAATGGTAATATATCATACTAACGCTGGAATGTCAATACATAAAGCTCTTTGTCCAGAAGAGATGCTAACTAGTTCCCGAGCGGTGAAGATGTGTTCGCTCACGTTTCTTCTTCACAAAGGGAGACAAAGAACTGTAAATAGTCTTATAATCAAGTGTAACAAAAATGTAAATACAAATCATTAAATAAAGTGTGTGTAATATAAATTTGTTGCAGTTTTGTTGAACGTCTTTGTTAAAGCCAAAGCCCACTTAACGGCCCTGGTGATAGTCTCATGTTCCCCAACTGGGTTGGCACCCAAACAACTACCAAGGTGAGGCAACATCATCACCAACTTCTACTAAATCGCTAGCAGGTGATTCACCAGAGAGCAGCTGCGTCCACCTTTACTCTTCGCAGAATGCAGCTACGTCCAACTTCACCCTTCACTGCCCAACATCAAGCTCTCGAAAGAGAATGCAATAAGTAGCGACCAACACATGGTTCCATCAACGCCCTACATAAAAAACTACCTGCGACATTAGAAAATATCATGCTGGAGTCAATGCTTTCACATTACCAGGTAAAGATGTAGAGTGAGTAATGTGGCTGTTCCATAGTGTTATTCTGTATCTTTCAGTTCAAGGTCAAGAGAGTGTTTTTAATGTCAACTCCAGTCTGTCAAAATGCTGTGCTGGCATAAAGTGTTTGCAACAGTCTGAAGGTTGCAGCTTCAATGTGAGTACATGTTACATCAAAATTTATTTTTGTGAGAGCAAACAAGTCAACACCACAGTATTAATTATCTACAATCTACAATCATGAATCTATGGAATCATAGATATCTAAAGGTGTGCACTACAGCTACAATACAAACTTCAAACTAATGGCCATGAAGCATGCAGTAGAAACAAACAATTGTCATATGGTGCAAAAAGTTGGTATTACTGAAATATATTGTTGGACACTAGAAGAAACTGAAAGAAGAATTAAAGTGTGCCAATTCCACATAAAATCATCTGAGAGTTTGAAAAAGGTAGATACAAAACTGCAGACCTTCAGTGAAGTGGAAGAGCTTGCCAAATCTAATATGGAAAGACTCTTTTGTTTTTTCTTAAAATTTACAAATTTAAGATGAGGGTCATCTCACATTTGGGTATATGTGGAAGTTTTACTTGGTGTCAGAATATCACATATGCATACCTGATAATTAATAAGAGGTGTAAAATGAGCTTCATGACCAGAAAACTGACATAAGAAGTATTCATATCCCTTGTCTCGTGGAAGGGGAAATACAAACTGCAAAACACAGAACATATGCATGATATGTATGTAATGGCCGTCTTGTAGTGCACTCAATTTCACATGTCACTTCACTACATGTTTTGGCAACATTGTGCCATCCTCAGGTGCTTTATTTACGCTAAGCTATTGCATTGATTGCCATCATGTGTCTTTCATAAAATTATTAAAATGTACATTCTTCATTAACTATAATAAAATTTGTATACACTAAAACTTGTTAAGATTATTCATCTTATGCATCTTAATTCAAACTCGTGTACTGTATGGTTCTTCCACTATGGGAATCGTTTTTCCTGTATTTTTGTGTACTGTGTCTTGTGATGTGTCCTTCCTTTTTGGCTGCGAGCATTGTAATGTTGTAGCAATGCTCGCAACCAAAAAGGAAGGACACATCACAAGACACAGTACAAAAAAAAAATAGGAATATAATACTTATGCTCCAAGACAAATTACTGCATATACTGTACAAGCAGACACAGAAAGACATTAGATGATAACATGTGTACTTGTTCTGTCACTCACAAGAGTTTAATTTAATGTGCTTCATATCCAAATTTAAAGCTAATGTAACCAGATAATACACACGTGTGGGGCCCTGAAATAAATTGGTTTGTAGGAGCCTAAAATCATAACTATTCAGAAATTCATACTTATGAAAAAAAGATGCAGAAAAACATCTAAAAAATCTGAAGAGGGTCACACACATTGTACAACTACAGTATTTTCAGACGTTACTATGAGTATATCTAAAAATTTTATAGGCAAAAGGATTAAATATGATTACCACCGGAAACTGCTGACTTCTTGAATGTATAGTATCATATATAATGCTAGGTATTGCTGCTGCAATGACTTCCTTTTGCTTATGATATTCCTCCCAGATCTGAAAAGTTAAAATGTAATACAATAAACAATTATAATTTGACTAGGTCTTTCAAAGTCCAATTTAATGTATAGGAAACACTTTTCAATACAGAACCATGTACTAGAGCTTGTTGCAGAACCTGTCACTAGGTTTGGATTTGTTAGATAAATATAAAAGTACATTAAAATACAAGCTATTAAATTTGTTTCACTTCCATTAGTAAAAAATGTAATTAAATTGCATGAACAAAACAAACTTGAGAAATTGGTGACTGTAAAGAAAATACATTACTGAATGAAAAAAAAAACAAAGTAACATCTGACCTGTTTTATTTCTCCACAATTCTTGTCTTCAATTAGTTCCATTTTCATCACATCATTCAGTGTCTGTAACATAATATATATAACATCCCTATATCACAAATCACATCAACTCTCAAATGACTGTTATTTATGAGATAGTTGGATTTTGTCACTCTTATATGAAATGCAAGATGGGCTTCACAATTGTCAGTCAAATGACAAATAATGCAAATGGAAGAATGTTCTCCAAATAATACAGGGGTGATATATATGAAGGATCATAATTAGCACAGGCTATAAAAAATTTGTTCATTCATAATACATCCCTTTGGGTTGAATGTTTCTTTACTCAAATATGCCAACTCATTTATCTTTCTATATCAGCAATATGGAAGGATTTGATTATGTGGAGCCAGTGTAATGTAAGGGCGGCCGCACACCAACTTGCATCAAGACAAGCATTAAGACATGAGACAAAAGACGCAGTCTTGCTTCATTCGTGATTGGTCAGTATGAAGCTGACGTCAGCATCATGACTCAGGCAGTTGTTTTCATAATCTCATTCGTTTCAACTGTGCCCCTTTCTTTGCGTCATGTCACAGACATCGTGTCTTGACTGTTACATGTCTTGATGCATGCTGGTGTGCAGCCTATGGGTGGAATGAGTGTAATGTAAGGACAGTTTTGTTCAGATTAAACACATGTTTTTGACAATATAAACTGCCAGATCAATTTTTAACATTATTCATTATTAACTTCTACCTCGCAAATGTAATACAATAATGCTTCAACACAACACCATCTGAGCTAGTGACAGTATTGTTAAATAAACCATAAATAAAATACAATGGTGTCAAAGTGGGTGATGATTCAGGAGAGAAAACTAAAGTCTATAACAAATTTCTACAATCATACACATGAATGTAATGTTTTTATTACACAAGGTCAGACAATTTAATTCCTGTTATAATATATTTCAGCATCCTGTTGCATTGAGGCATCATCCTATTTTTTACTAATGTATCCGTCAATAATACAACTTTAGAAAGACATTAGGAATATGTTGTTCACTAAAAATGCATTTTAATACTATGACAGTTCAAATCAATAAAATGCCCATAGGCCTTTACGTAGTACATAAATGTACACATTAAAAGTGAATGTTCACACTCCTCAAACTGTCTTGGTTTTACATGTATTTTTACTAATTTATATTCACAACATGTTTCGGCCTCATTGGGCCATCATCAGGTGAATTCTATCCTTGAGTGAGACCACTGCACTGTATTAGATTCTCGTGTTTCTCTCGTGCATGTCGTTATTTTACTTCATGCTAGTTGTTAAATTTCATTTTTTCCCAGCTATGTTTCGGCTGTTATCACTGTAACATACAACATGTAATAGAATGACCAGTGTATGCTGCTTTGGCTACCTTGATGTTATCATATACGATATGTGTACTTACATTTGTCATTGTGTTTCCCTATGTCATTGTCCCCATTGTGGTCTACCAGTATACTGAATGTAATGTCTTTGCTCCTGTTTCTACCTTATTCTGTATGGTGTGTCTAGCGCTATCTATCGTAGAGTTCATGTATTATTTGAAATATTGGGTTGTATGTTTCTATATCTACGTCATTCATATGTAAATTATTTTTGTATATTTTCTAGATGTGGTATCTTTCAAGTGTATTAAAGTGTTTACCTTTGCTACCAATTCTTACAACATCCATAGTATCCTCTATTTTGCCGTGAAAGTGTCCCATATCTAATATATGGCTCGAATATCCTGATTTACTGCAGTTGCTCCTAATAGCCTGAATGTGCTCCTTGTATCAATCTTAAACGTCCTTCCAGTTTGACCAATGTATTTCAATTGGCAATCCAAGCATTTCATTTGGTATATGCCGCTATTGTCATATTTTCTGATCTCGGTATATTGTTTCAATATATTACTGATTGTGTTTTTTGTGTGTTTTTTAATAATTTGGGTATTTGTCTTACTGCTTTTCCGCTTTATGTAAAAGTAGCCCGTTTAATTCCTGGAATGGCCACAGTGTGTCATTGGGGTGTTGAATCAGGTAAACTCATGTGCCCAAGCACGTTCAGACATGTTCCAGCTTGTGTTTACATGAGCCACAGACAAAATGAGTCAATTGTTCCCAGGAAGCAGAGAAAGTAGTATGTGTACTACTTAATCAGAAGCACACTTAAGAAGCTGTTACATTTTCTGGCTCTTGAACACAGTTTGAATGAGAGTACTGATCACACTGGTACAAAGTTGCTAAAGTTCTGCTTACAAAACTAGAGTCATACACAGCCTACTGCCCCTATATTGCAAACAAGAAATTCAGTAATGCAGGTGGTTTCAGGAACCAGTACTCAGCCAGCTTCTTTACTCAAAACCCATGTTTCATTCTGATAAGGCATGGCTCAGTTTAAGTGGTTACACAAACAATCAAAATAACATATCTGGGAGCAGCAAATCCTTATGCTGTATATGAATTGCAACAGCATGAATCAAAAGCTGGGGGTATGGTGTGCAATTACTCGTAGTGTACAGAGGATAAGTGCGCCCATGTATTTGCCCAAAATAATATACACCCTGAATGTTATAGGACATTGTTTCTGTTACCGTTCTTTGACCAAATGACTAATAAAGAAAAATAACACAGGAATTTTTTGCAAGGTATTGTAATGGCACACATTGCAAACAAATATATGGGTGGATTAGATGAAGTCTTTGGCGAATGAGTCATAAGTAGAGGGTTGTGGCTTCTGTGATCACCTATTTTAAATCTCTGAGACTTTTATTTGTGGGGTACACCAAAAGAAAAAGTGTATGTGAACAATCCACACTTTTTGGAAGAACTTGAAGAAAATATTAAGCATGAAATTTCTGCTATTCCCATACACAAGTCTCAGTGTGCCTCTAGAAATGTTTCATGGTGTGTGGCAGCTTAGAAACCGATCACCACTTCACTTTTATAAAATAAGGTAAGTTACACTACAGCAGGCAAACAGGCTGTGAATTATCGACTACCATAGCAGGTCTGATGGAAGAGTGCCAAGTTAGTTTCAGGAATAAGCAAACAATACACTGTACACCCTCTGTATACAAAATGAGCAAGATGAATATCCATATATCCTCCTTCCATAACACTCTGTTCATATTGTGCTTTAATAATGGATGATGACACTGAAGACAACAATGATGATAATTTCCAACAACTACCTTAAATGTTTCTTACAATTTACTTCGTTGAGCCAAGTGGTCTTACCTTTTGCTTTGTAAATGTGGAAGATGGAAGTTTTGTGATGTCTTCTTTAGGATTTGATAAAGATGAAAACCTTCTTTCCTCACCAGATATTCCCTTTTTTGTGGATTTCTTCTCATGATGTTCTTTCATCCTAATCTTAAATTCTTCTGGAGATGTGCTGTAAAACAGATATAAGTTATAGGTGAGTAGTCTATCAATTTGATTACAAATGACAAACCTTTTCTGGGTTACAAACAAAAGCTCTTATTATCCAATCTTATATTGTACATCAGTATGTTATATCCACCATAAACCATTCAACATAACTCCAATAACATACATTTGTAATGTACATGTATATCAGTATGTTATGTCAAACATAAACCATTCCAATGTAACTCCAAACCTATCATTGAATTTTGTTTTTTTAAGAATACTAGCTGTAACCCCAGTTATATTTTGAAAATACATAACATGTACATAATTTATTTCATCATCATTGGCAAAAAACAGCCCTTTTTGAGCCATAGCCTTCCTTAAAAGGATTTGCAAGATTTTATCCAGGTGTCACTTCTTTGGATTTTGCAACAATAATGTTTTTACTGAGCAAGGTCATTAGCTCCACTGATAGGGTAAGTAAAAAAAAGTAAAGCTATCCCTGTAACAGGCCATGAAGGCCCATAGGGTTGTGAGACGTTGAGGGTCCCACATTATCTAGACAATCGGCTCAAAGATGGCAGTAAGGTTGTCAGCCTTACGCGCCGGCCGCACTTTACTCCCCAGGAAAATTATTTAATTCCTGGTACTCATTTCTGTTAGAGGCTGAGTGAACCCCGGGGCCATAGTGCAGCTGGAAGGATTAGGTCAATTGAAAAAATCCAATGAACTCATCGGTATTTGAGCCCGCGACCTTCCGACTTGTAGCATAATGCCTCAACCATTATGCTACTGCGTGCCCACCCCCCCACTGATAGGGTGGCCCAGTCATACCCCCAGTAACCCAATTCACTTTTTGTCACCTTCTACAACTCACAGGGCTATGTTGGAGGTATTCTAACCCTCCTCCACATAAAAAAAAAAAAGTAAAGCTATCTCTGTAACAGGCCTTGGAGGCCAATAGGGTTGTGAGACATCGAGGCTCCCACACTTTCTAGACAATCAGCTCATAGGAGGAGGTGAGACAGACAGCATTACAAACTGTCCACCCATTACCCCAGAAAGATTCCTGGTACTCATTTCTGTTAGATGCCGAGTCAACTCCAGAGCCACACTGCAGGAGGAAGCACTAGGCCAATTGAAAAATCAAATGGCCTCATAGGGAATCAAACCCACGTTCTTCCAGCTTCTAGTGCCCCAATGAACTACGCTACCATATGCCCCCAACCTGCCTCCACATGGGGTACATAACTTATTTATATCATTTAATGTTCCTCTCTTGTTCCTTAAACTGCGTTATACTATTTTTCCAGCTGAACACGTTATATAGTGCTGTTCCTTCCTTGCACATTAAAGGTGAAGGTACGGTAGGGCAGTGGCATACAAATTTGAGTCATTAATACTTAATATCTTTACAGTGTGGCATTGTTCTCACAATGTATTAAAGCATGTTTCATTTTAGACTTCTAAATTCAAACATCCTTTGTATCATATAGATAATTATTAAAAACATTTAAAAATATAAATGTAATATGTAATGAGGAGCTCCATAACTTGTACTCTTCGCAAAGTATAATTTGAATGCCCAACTCAAGGATAAGATGGATGGGGGCAAAGAGGAATACATACAGTATACTGGTGCAAAAGCCAGGAGGAAAGAGACCACTAGGAACACCAAGACGTAGGTCGGTGGATAAATGTTACAATTGATCTTAGGCAGGGAAAGGCTGGGGCGATATGGACTGAATCTCGTTTAGGATAGAAACCAGTGGAGAGCTCTTGTGAACATGGTAATGAACCTTTGCATTTCATAAAATACTGGGAAGTTCTTGAGTAGCTGCACAACTGGTGGCTTCTCAAGAATGGTTCAGCTCCATGAAGTTACTTTAGTTTTAGCTAAATGTAACATGTAAATTAACTCTTCTGAAATTAATCCTAAAAACAGAATATAAAAAATAAAACAATGTTGATAAAAACTGTGGTGCCAAGGTCAAGAAAACGTGGATCTATACAACCACTCTCCACAAATCTTCATTGCATAGTGGTTAATTAGTGAAGCACAGGGTCTTTATTTATTTATTTATTTCGTCTCTACAGATCATTGTTACATGATATAGGACAAGTCAGTTACTGTACACTGGCTAATTACAATAAGAGAATACAGTTACAATACTTAAAATTGTTTACAATAGATTACAATAGTTAAGTGTGAGGTGGAATCCATACTAGGTCCCCTTGGCACGTCGGCTTCCATGTCATGTTGTACCTGTACTGGTGATTATGCTTATGGAGAATTTGATGGAATATTCGGGTGCGGCTTGCTTTGACTGTCAAGAACCCATGTCAACAGCACATAAGGGACTAAAAAACCAGGTAACACTAATTAATCTTGTACTGTTGTATCCCACTTGTGTTTACAAACAAAAATGATGTCTTCTTCCGTGATTGGTTACGTAACACACAAAAGAGAACTCCATTTTTATTTGTATACCAATTAACCTAACCTACCGCCGTGACATGCATTCCCATTAAGACCTTAAGCTAATATGCAACAAACTTCTGAAATGCTGATATCTTCTTTGAGTATTTCTCGTAGTATGGATTATTTTTCAACTCTTCCAGTATTTTTTCTGCCCGAAAAGTAGACGACTTCATATTCCGATTTTGAGGAAAATGTAATACGTTCTTACTAGAACACAGCACAAGAAACCGCTTAAACTGTGCCATGTACGGTGTTCGTTAACGGTAACAACTACAACACCAAACCTAACCAAAGCAAACAATGTTTATCCTCTTTTCCCTTTCAAATAAAAAAAAAATGGCACTCCTTTGCCGTGCTAATGATGGGCGGAACGCAGGCATACCACCACCATCCTTTACCTCGGCAATAGTTGGCCGGAAGTCTAAGGCGCATAATCCCATAATCCTATTGCGCACAACGTGCGCTAGATTTCTGCAACAAATATAGTCAATGCTACAGTCCGTTAGCAGTACAATGATGTAGCTCGGAGGTGAGAATGCGTTCCATCGTTATGAGAAATAAACTCAATGGAGATGAAAGTAAAATAGAAATAATCTGTCACATGAAATAATAAATCACAAAAATTCTACTTTTTCTAACTTCGAATATGGTTTACGGATCACTAAGTGGCTTAATACCACTCAAGTGTGTACGAAATAACGAAGTGTCGGGGTCAAATTTTACAGATCGCCTCAATATGTAACAGGTATGAATGTAAAAGTAGAAGCAATAAATTCATGAGAAGTAGTTTATAAAGAGTTCTATCTTTGCGGCATAACTCCAGTGAAGTTTATTAAAAGCTAACCGATATTTCGGAGGAACATTGATCCTCCATCTACAAAGTTGGAGATTAAACCTAGCAAGAAACTTATATGAAATACGCAGCAAGCAAAGCTTCTCGTTAAATCCTGAAGATGGAGCGACGTGTTTCAAATTATCAGTTCACAGTGAATTGACAATACGGCTTTATATTCAAGAAGACAGAAATTTTCATTACCACCACTGAGAACCTCAATTCCAGTAAGAAATTTATTGTCATGGTGTTGGCAAGAGTAACCTTCAAGTGTCATGTGAGCCACGCCATGTTGGTTAGGAATTTGGTTGCGACTGTTTGTTAGAGGCGTAGGTGTTAAAAAATAGTATAAACGTTTGGTAGATTGGTGTAAAATGTCTAACGGGTCGCTGTCTTCAAGCACACCTGTTGCAAGACTTTGTCATATTATTCAATGGAAGCATTTTGATGGCTATGGATTTAATTTACACGCGGAAAAGGGTAAACCGGGGCAGTATATTGGCAAGGTTGATGATGGATCACCAGCTGAGGCTGCAGGTTTGAAACAGGGCGACAGGATTATTGAAGTAAATGGTGTTAATATCTCTAACGAAAATCACAAGCAGGTCGTACAGAGGATAAAGGCAATACCAAACCAAACGAAGCTCCTGGTAGTTGATAACGAGGCTGACAAATATTTTAAAGCAAACAACATCATTATTAAAAGCAGCCTTCCAGACGTTCTGTACCTGCAGACACCTGTGACTAATGAGGATAACGAAGTAGATATGAACGGTGAAAAGGGCGAAGAAAACTGTGAAGATACGAATTCACACAAATCTGAAAAAAGTGCTGCTTCAGGTGAACACGAGGTAAATCACTGAGTATAATCCATGTTTAGATATTAGTTAATCAGTTGCCGCTACTTAAGCCAAAACTTCAAAACAGTACTTAGGTTCTGTTTAATATGTTCTTCTTGTGTACCTTAACGAAATATTGCTAGTTTTAACGTTAGGAAAGGGGGGGGGGAACTGTAGGTCCTCTTCAAAACTACCTAATATTACTTTTTGTAATTTTTATCGTAGAAAAATAGGCCATGAGAGTGATTCTGTGAAGCTTTACAAACTGATTAAACCTGTGACCAGACTAATGTCTGGAATTGAGCAGTGTAAAGATTGCATTTTGACAGGCTAATTAATGTGTAAATTGTTTTGTGTGGTATTGTGTTCTGGTAAACATGAAGCTATAAAGTGGAATCTTACAAAAATATAAGGGATAAATTATTCAAGGCCAAATGTTTGTAGAACATTGGTAGAACATTTCAATTATGTGAACCCTAGAATCATGTGATGTGGAACTGTTTAGTGTACAAATAATCACAATAATTTAATCATGAGAAAACAAACACAAGACGTGTGATACAGTTAATTTTATGTAGCTGAGATATTCCTTGAAATGATTAATTTTCAAGCTGTTTTTAATTATGTAATATTGATATTTATCAACAGAGTAAATGTGTGTGTGGAAAAAAAATAATGTCAGTGTCCCATTTCAGTGGGTACACTTTTTATCTGCTGGGAGCTTGTACATTTTAGTCCCACATAATTTAAAACTTACGAGGTGCTCTCAAAAACTCCCCAGACTAGGTCAAAAGAGAAATTCTTAACTTATTCAATTTTGGCTGCCGTCTCCTTCAAAAGGTCTCATTGGGAATGTATACATCGACCCCATAATTTTTCCATGTTTCAAAAGCACCGTGGAAATCATTTTCCTTAATGCTTTCGAGTACTGCTTTCAGTTCCTTTTGGATTTCAGATACTCTGTCGTGAAATAAGACCTCGAGGGGTATTCTTGTGATGTCACTTTATTACTTAACGCTTTAACTACAATTCAGCGTAACTATTACACAAAATGTTGAACAAGTCGTTTCACAGTCGGTCCTTTCGTGTTAACTAATCTCACTAGAATGTTGAACTGTCTGTGCTGGCTGACCACTGGCTACTGTCAACACCACTGCCACCGCTCGGTCCTCAGCCCTGCTTATTATACTTCACATCAGACAAGTGGGAAATGTCGCCTCCAGCAGCTCCTCTACTGTTACGTCACAGCGGGGAAGTGTTTACTGGCTCGGCAAATAACACGCAACAACTAGTAGAGCAAATGCATATGCAGTCATCTATCATAAGTTAAGGAATTAAAGGGGAAAGTAGTCTCAATTCCCAACACACTGTTTTGAAACATTGTTCCTTCAACATCATTTTCAATTTGGGAAACAAAAACAAAAGAAAATCACAGGGAGCTAATTGCAGCAAGTAGGGAGAATTGGAAATGATAACCATGTTGTTGTTAGTCACAAACTCTGGTTGTCAGGGACAGTTGGGCAGGCACATTGTCATGATGAAAGAGCCAGTTGAGGTTGTGCCAAAGTTCTGGTCTTTTTTGTCTCACATTTTCTCTAAGTGTCTCAAAACATCACAGTAAAAGTCAGGGTTGACTATAGTGTTAGGAGGAACAAATTCATGTTGAATGATTGCCTTCATGTCGAAAGAAATCGTGAATATACTCTTTTTTTTAACTATGGACCTGCTGTGCTTTTTTTTGCTCTTGGTGATTGTGGGCTCTTGCACTGCAATGATTGTTGCTTTGTTTCTGAATCATAACCGTAAATCCAACTTTTGTCACCTGCTATGATCCTAGAGATAAAAGTCGGGTCCTTGTTAGCCTTCTCTCACAGCTCAAGACACATGTTTACACTTTTGATCATTTGTCAAGAGTTGGGGAACAAACTTTGCAGCATGTTTTGATTTTCTGTTAAGATCTTGCAAACTCTATAACTGTTCCCAGTGGTGTCTGTGAGCTCGTGGATTGTTCAGTGATTGTCTTTGTGGATGAGTTCTCGAATTTTTTCAACATTTCTGTCATTATGCTGGTGTCTGTTCACGCTAAACGTTCGTTATCTTCAACTGACACTCAAATGGCCTTGAAACAAGAATTCCATGGAAAACTGCTATTGGGCTTAAAGAATGCTCTCCGAAAGCGTCACGAAGCGATTCAGGGGTTTCGGTAGCAGATTTACTGAGCTTGATGCAGACACGTTGTTCAATTTTGCCATCCATCACAGACAAAACAGAACACAGAGTCAAAAAAGCACTCGTGTAAAAACAATTTGTGTTCACAATGCAGTATCATGTGGTGGACTGATGCGGTAGGCTTGTGGAAGTGTGACCTTGGCCTCCCCTCTCATATTGTTTCACCGAGGAAGTTACAGCATTAACAGTCAGGGAACTTTTGGTACAACAAAAGATTAGTACTTGCTTTGTGGAGATAATGCCAATGCCTTCTGTTAATTATATGACCTTCAAAAATTGACTGAAAATTTTCATCATTAATTACTATAATTGATGCTTAAGAAAATACTCAGGAAAGAAGCATCACCATCTGGTCAGTGCTGTTTACTTGAATTTATTGAGCTAAAGCAAAATTGTCTTTGTGCTTTACAATTTTTGCATTTATTTGGGTCTCACAACCAAGCCTCTTCACTGCCTTTACAGTGAAAATCTCTATGTTGTTTAATCCTCTGGTTTCATTATTCTGATTTGCTATTTTTGCAAAGCTCCTCTTCGGTTTCCTCTCATGGTCTTTCTTTATGCTGTATGACATCTTTCTTAACCTGTTGGCCCTGTGATAGTCATGATCTTCCTCTTGGACATTTTGTTTATAATTTAATGTTTGAAAACTTTGGAATTTTTCATTCATTCTTACAGCATGCCCATAACACCTTTTCTGCTACTTATCTATTTTTTGGAGCAAAGTTGCAGTCAGTATAATGATTAGGCTCTGGCTGGGTGCTTGGAAAATGGGAGTTCAATTTCTGATAAGGCTGAGATTTTCCTCTTCCTCACCCACAGCTTCCAGATTGGCTCTGGGTCCCATTCAGCTCATCCAGTGGCTACTGGGGCTTAGTCCCAGGGGGTGAAGTGGTCAGAGTGAGAAGCTGACTGCTTACCTCCACTTAGTGCTGAGGTTAAGAATGCAAGGAGGTATACCTCCATTCCCTCAAGTGTATTTGTTGTGGTGCTTAGGCACAGGGGCAATTCTGTATTTACCTTCTTAATTATTTTCCTAGATACTTACCATTAGTTAGTTAGTTAGTTAGTTAGTTAGTTAGTTATTGGAGAGGGTGGGTTTCCCCATGCACTGAGACCTGTATTGGTCCATTGTGCTTCCCTCTATGATTTCTACCAGTCTCTATATCCTACCGGTACTGGTGCTTACCATCAGTCCCGCCCAGCCAGTGAGACCGGCTCTACTAGCTGAGAGGTATCTATAATGCTTCCCCTATCTACCAGAGGTATTAGAGACTGCTGTTGGGCGGGAAATGTCCGTTAATTTGACTCAGTGACCTCCTTTGGAGATATGAGGTTCTTTTACATGCCGTAAAGCTACGACACGGGACCCACGGCTTAAAGTCCCTCCCGGAGGACTTGTTCCCTGAATTTTTCTGCCCTCAAAAATTCGACGACCTCCGCCGGGTATTTGAACCCGCGTACTACGAGTCATGAGGTGGGAACGTTACCTCTAGACTACGGAGGCCGCTTATTTACCATTAAGTTTTATCTTCATTTCTTATTCTTCCTCTATGGCTTTTCCTTTTGTGCTTAAAAATCTGTCTCAGTTGATGCCATATTACTAATATCTTTGGCCCATGTGCATGTTTCTGTTTCATATGTGAACATGGGCATACTCGTATATTATGAGTATGAGGGGCGAGCCATAAAACTGGCCCTCACACTGCGACCTTCAATGATCTGTTGTGCTTTGCGCACGTAGTAACTTTTAAATTAACATATTTTTCCAGTTTCCAAAATATGTCCGTAACTAATTGGTAAAATTTTAATATATTTTTTATGAGTTATTCCTATACTATTCCATATCTCATTACTTTACTTTCCGAGTAATTAAAACTTCTATGCTTACTTCTCCAGCCATTGGCCTATTAGGTTAACACCTAAGGTGCTGTTCTTGTTATGGTAAATTTATATATGATACAAAATTGTGATAAATTTGAAATATATATGTAGTTTTTGAGTTGTTGGCAGTGAGTCATAAGTTATTACAGCATGTGAAATTTTGTGCAGAGGTATGTCATGAACATGACTGTGGTTGATTTTTCATGTTTTGGTTGGTAAGTGCCTTATGATATGTGCTTATTATTATATAAATCAGAAAACATTGATTCTAAGAGCCTGTTACCATGACCAAAATTCCCCCATCCCTTCCCCTTCACATGCTTTTGAATGCAGTTATGTTTTCATTGTAGCACATCCATACCAAAATACCTTCAGACTGACCCAGTTTGAATACTAAGATGCTTCTCACAAGAAATCTGGCCAATTCATTTGGCTTGATTGACTTTATTTCATATGAACTGTTTACAGGTCCTTAGAGAATATCCTTTTTTATCAATATTGTTATTTTGTGTGTGCCCTTCGGCGTACATGTGTGCTCGAGCGCATGCACACTTTAAGTAATGTCTCTTGGGTGATAAATGTTTTTGAGGTACACAGTAAATTTTAAAGATTTTTTTTCTAACAGTATCTCTGACATTTTAGTCAAGTTTTGCAATATGAAACATTTCAAGAAACAAGAATTAGGAAGTTCTTTAATACTGCATTTCACTTAAGCTCAGTTCACTCTGTATAGTGTGTATCCTTGACTAAACTTATGGCAGAAGGAGTTCTTTTAAAATAATTCAAATGAGCCAGGACATCAGTCAGTAAAGTGGCTGGCTGATGGCTGGATGATGAGGGATGAAGATTGTTTTCTATCTACCACCATATCTTGACCAATGCTGGAGTCTGCCGCCCTCCCATCCAGTGTGTACCAGCAATAAAGCAGTAGCACCTTGAACTTATCACACATATCTGTTTCCCTTTAATTAGGGTCAGGGTTATTTAACTTTGCTTTCAGTATCAAAACTATATGGCGTTGAATGGTAGGACGATGAACAAGTTATGAATTTGAAGGTATTTTTAAAGGAGTGGCTATAGCCACATTCAGGCCAGGATGTCCAGAATATGTCTTGAACATCACCTGTAGACCAACCTGTTTGGTATCTCTCAGGTTCCTATGTTTAGAATGCTTGCAGCTCTGTGCCTGCACATCATATATGCTTGTTAAGGTGTGAAGACACAGGACCAACTTTCCTTCCATTTGTCATATGAGTAAGGAGTCGTGCGTTTGACCCACACATTTCCCCTTTGTGTAGCATGAGTACTCAAAAAATAGGCATAATTATACATGCAATAGTTTTATGCCCTGGTGTACCCTTTTTTCCACCTCCACTCACGTGTTGAGTGTATAACGCGACAAATAATTTCACGCCATATTTGATATAGCGAATTTTATTTCACATTCACTCTTACAGTCACACAAATTACAATCTGACTTTTACTGCCATCGGCAGTATCACAAATACTACACTGCAAATGCTGGTTGACTGCCTGGCTGATTCGTAACTCATAACTTGAGAACTTCGAACTAACTATGACTAGTCTTTGCTGCTCCGTATCTAGCCTCGTTCGAGACAACGCAGAAAACAGCCACGTAACAGGCACCATTGTTGTTTGGCACCGTGGTTACCGGTGTTACTGGTAACGCTGTCGGGAGTTGTCTCTCGCAACCACTGTTTACCCACATTGCATAGCGACCAGTGTGCTGGGACTTGGCTCGCTTCGGCTCCGCCCGGCACGTCACCGCCGCTGGGGGGAGGGGGGGAATAGTGTCCATAGCGCGACACGTCACAGTATCAACTGTTTAAGACTGCAGCACCTGAAACTGCAAGAAGCACCCCACCTATATGAATGAAGGAACAGGGCTTAGTTAGCTAGGAGCTGTTAACTACTCATTGTTTTTCTTGAGTCAGCCATTATTTATTCTGGTGGAGCCATTTTAATTTGTATTTTACATTAGTTCCTATCATAGGTTGATAGAATTATGAATTTGTGTTTCTGTTCTGTTCCACATTAATGCCCTTAGTCATGGAGATTTGCAATTAACTGTACTAGTGTAACATAAGGAAGAAACTTTTCACAGATACTGTACTGTGGATAATTGCTTAAAGTGGAAATGTAACAGAGAACTTTTTATTGCCTGTTTTTCTCATAGTTGACCTTTAAAGTAGCTATTATATTTGTTGTGACTCTTTTGTAATGAACTCAGATTTAGATAAGATTCATTGTCATGCTGCATGTGAAGTCTGAAATAATGCAAATTGAACTATGGCCTCATGAGTAACATAAAATGGAGGAGGAACATAAATCACAAATGTAGACTGCCACTCACTTTAATGGTAGATAATATGAGTAGTTACCATATTCCTGAAGCACATGCTTTGTTCTTGCTATAAATAAGCCTTCACCAGTTGGCATTCAGTTTCATTGGAAATTTTTGAACCATTTTACTTAATGACAGATTTAATTAGTTAGAATTTTGACTGCAAACGAGAAATGAAGTTAAGTTTTAAAGTGGTAACTACATCCAACTACAGGGAGATCAAAAAGTTGCGCACATCAGACTAAAACTTGTTATAAATTGTATTGCAGTTAATGTAATTAATTATATCTCCTACCGCTAGATGGTGCTATAGGAGTACTAACAATGAGTAGAAACTCCATCTATCATGTATCGGTCATACGACGTCTGCAGTGTAGCTTTGTTCATTGCGTGACAGACATGTCGTTTTCCCATGAGTAACAATTTTTCATTGTGGAACATTATTTTGATCGGGTTTTCTTCACTGACGAAGCGTGGTTTCACCTTAGTGGCTACATGAACAGTCAAAACAATAGGATTTGGTCATCTGAAAATCCACATATGTTACATGGAAAGCCCTTGCATTATCAGAAAATTGGAGTTTTGTGTGCTGTACCACGTCAAATAGTGGGCCCAATTTTCTTTGAAACAACAGTGAACAGTCCAGTATACCAAGACATCATTACACAGTTTATTGTGCTTCTTGAAGTTGATGAACGTGAGTGTTGGTTGCAGCAAGATGGTGCCACATGTCACACTTCTAATGAAGCCATGCAGTTCTTGTGCGAGTTTTTCCGTGACCGCCCCATTTCTAAAGGATTGTGCCCCCCACGTTCCTCCAATTTGTCACCTGCAGATTTTTTTCCTTTGGGGTACCTCAAAGGAATTGTCTATAAAAACAATCAGCATACACTGGATGACCTCAAGAAGAACACTATGACGGCGATTAACAGCATCAGTTTACAGGTGCTCCACAAAGTGGCCTCAAACATGGTAAAAAGAGTTCACGCATGCATTGCTGAATGGGGAAGCCATTTTGAGCATATGTTGTAAAGACATGATTTGATTTTGCATTTCTAAGATATAAGGTTATAAACATTAGTAGAAAGTGCTGTATGTCTTGTAGTTTGTGCATTAAACCAGTTAAATATAATTGTTTAGTGTGATTTGCATGACTTTTTGATCTCCCTGTAGTTACATTTATAATGTTGGAACTATAGCTTTGAACTGTTTGCATTTACTGCATTTAGTAAATGTATTACTACATAGCAGGTTGGTTTCAAATAAATTTACTTCATGCAATAAGTGTAAACATTTAAACAATAAAAACAACTAAGTTGATCCAGGTTGGTTTGGAAGCTGAGATAGCTCAGTCATTTATCAACAGGTTGCAGGCTAGATAGCTGTGGAATTGAGGTTCAGTTGCCAGGAGAGGCAAGTGATTCTTGTCTTCTCTGTAGTGTCCAGACTATCTCTGGGACCCACCCAGCTTCCTTTCTAATGGTCCCGGGGGCTCAGTGTTTGTAGAAGTCTTCCAGTCCAGTTAAGATGATGTCAGGGAATAAATCAATGTGGGCAGTGTGGGCTCAAGCTGGCTGTTTTCTCCCCCACACTACATACATATATCACCTCTGTAAGCACACTTCCTGCCTTAGGGGAAAGAACTGTTTAATTATTATTCATTGTTATAATTGTTACTGTCATTGACTTTAATAATGTATGATGGCATGCTGAAAAGTAAAACCTTCATTTTTTCTTTAAAATACTCGTACAGTAATGTGAACTAAACTCCATTCATTTGCTTAGACTTTTCCTGCACCATTTTGTGTAGAGTCATAATTCTGCCACTAAAAATATCTGGATTACAATTGAAAATAATGCAGTCTTAGAAGATGCTGTCAGTATGTAATAAACAGTGTGCTGTGGTTGAGTTTTTGG
>NW_019731223.1:1520666-1535269 GCF_002891405.2 Cryptotermes secundus | reverse complement strand
GGATGTATAGATCCAAATTTTCTTGACCTCGGCACTAGTTGGAGGTGAGTGGTCAGCTTCACGCCCCGGCCGCTTTACCCCCGGGGAAAGAGCCCCCGGTACCCATTGGATAGGAGGTTGGATGGACCCCAGAGCCGGTCTGGACGATTTGGAGAAGTTAAAATTCTTGACCCTACCGGGACTCGAACTCCGACCCTTCACAGTCGTCCAGCCCGTATAATAAAATTTGGCTTAACCGGGTTTTCGATTAACCGTGACTTCCATCCCCACCATTAGCCCGGATAATCGAGAGTTGACTGTAATGCAGTCTTAGAAGATGCTGTCAGTATGTAATAAACAGTGTGCTGTGGTTGAGTTTTTGGCTTCAGAAAACATTTGATCAGTTAACATTTATCAGCCACCATTATTACCACCACCATCATCATGGCTATCACCCCATCATCACCACCGACCATCATTACGGACTTTGGCTCTTCCAGCAAGATGCAGTTACATTGTGACAGACTCATGAAACTACCTAAACATTGGCTGAAGACTGTGGGCTGTGGAGATTATGTTGAGAGTAATTTTGTAAATATACAGGACAAAATTCAAGAAAAGTGTGCATTTTTGTTTCACTGAAATACCTATTCTGTTAAGCAAAATGACTGTGAGGCTTTGCTTCCACATCCTCTCTATGATAATGACAGTGTAGTAAATGCAGTTAATTTATTTCAATGAAGTGTCATGTTTGGCACTTGAACTACACAGCAGACCAGGCCAGAATACAAATCGCCTTTGGTGGTTGGAGAGGCATGTGGAAGGGTGGTAGCTGTTAGATGATGGAGGAGAATGCGTTGAGTCTTTCCTTTATCCAGCATTTAGTAAATTAATTATTTATCAGTATTTGAAAAAATAATTGAAATCGATGCCAGCAGCATAAAAGGTTTTATCATAAATGTACAGCCAGTTCAGAACACCACATTCAAGTTCATCATGAGGTTGAAGTTTCTATTCTGGTTGTACCTTCATTGATCTAATCAGATGAAAATTACTGGGGCCTAAGTCAGAGGTGTAAGGAAAGTACTTCATTATTTTCCAGCAAATTTCTGTCAATGTTGCCTTCATCAAATTTGTTGTGTGTGGACAAGCATTGTCATGTAGCAGTATCATCTTTGACGGTTTTGCAGGTCTTCTTTTCCGAATCACTCGGTGCACATCATTGTGAAGCAAGTTACTCTAATACCATGCATTAATTAGTACACTGTGTTAAATAAAAGCAACATGAATCACTCCTTCTGAATCCCAAAATACACTTGCCATGTTCTTGCCAGCTGACAGCCATGACTTGAATTTTTCCAGTCATGGAGATATCTTGTGACACTATTCCTGCTGCACCACTTTGACTCTGAAGTGAAATAGTACACCCATGTCTTGTCAAAGTTAACTGTTTGCTCTAGTGGTGTGTTTACTTGCAGAGAGACACATCAACAGACAGCAGCTTATGGTCAAACTCATCTTTGGGACCTACTGCCAGGGCACATTATTAATCAATAAGTGTTCATGTTCGGTTTCCCACAATCAGCTCTGCAACATGGGGAATGTTCACATAGCATACAGCTGTTGGCTGAACATGACCATATTGTATGTTCCAGACTTCTATACTGCTTTCAGGAAACTTATTGTATCAATCATGGTCATTGTCATGTGAAGGGGTCTCTTCCCCCTACTGTGCATTTAATCGATAAAAAATGTCTGCTGGTATCATTTCTACTTCCACTAGGAATTTTATCATACAACACTGTTCTACACTAATAGTGGGAAGATCTGACGCCATCTTGTAAGAGCTCTGATTCACAAAAGTGGGGCACATTGTGAATTGCGAGGCAGTGAATGCAGTGTTGCCAGCGATTGTCCATAAAAGAGTTTTAATTGTTCTCGTGCCTACATCTTCAAGAAAAAAATAAAGTCAAGGTTAACCATGAACCACCCTCATATAATGTTCAGTGCAGTATAAACCGAAGAACAAATATTCCTTCAGAAGCTAATAGTCACACAGCTAGTGAAGAAATTGCATACCTTTATGCACCTGTTGACTGCCACTAGACTACTACTGATCCAGAAGAACCAAGTCTGCATCTTGGCATATTAGGGCATGAAACTGACCACTCACCTCCATATGGTGCTGAGGTCAAAATGGCTGGAGCTGTACCTCCACTCCCCCATATATCTTTATGACATAATGCTTAATTAATTGAGCACAGAGACAACTTTATTTTTAGACCTGCATTTCAGTTTTTCCACTTATTTTGCATATTTTCAGCAAATGCCCTGTTGATTTACTTCCTTCCCTTTGTGTCAGACTAGGGAAGGAAACAGGATAAGTCATAGATGTCATTGAATGACAGGGTGATTTTAATGATGAAGTGGAAGGGATGTGAAAAATAGTTATTTACTACTTTAAGGCACTGTGCAGCATGAGGGCTGACTATGATATTAAATCAGATATGATGGAAAAGTTGGGCCAAGGATGTAGGAAGTCACCAATGACAATTTCATGGGAGAAAAGACTTGAAGATGTGAGCCAGGCAATACTAAACACAGTAAGATATAAGATGTTTTACAGCTAATGGTTTAGCATATAATATGCACTTTTTGATTAAGTAACTTGTAACATCAGTTGGGGTTTCTGTAAATGTACTCATTTCTTACAGGAAAATGCTAGGAGAATACTTAATGTGATTGTGAGGCAATGGAAATTAACTTTCCCAATATTACATGGCACTTGAACATCTTCCACATCTCATTTTCAGACCCAGCCCGAGAAACTGTCATACAAAAGTAGCAGTACTGGTACTACTCCGTCAAGTGAGCGAAAACATGAGCTTGGCTACAGTACAGAACTCCAGGTTGATTCTGCTGATGAGGTAATATAGTTACTTGCTTTGGGCACTGTAGTATCTGTAATGCTGTGTTTTTTCCTCTCTTTTTGTGTATGTGTGCATGCATGAGGGAGGGTGAGAATGTCCACTAAATATGCTGAAGTCACAGTAGGGGAAAGTAGCACTCCAATAATCTGTGTTAATGCCATACCTTGAACAGGATTTCAGAGACACATTCTTCTTTCAGAAAGGTGATGAATCTCTCCATTTTAATTTTATTGTGACAGGTTTTCTCAGTGACCATTTGCCTCTTAGATGTATTGGCAGTGGTGGACCCACAGAGTGACCTCCCAGGCCTCACTGAATATTTGCTTTATCCCATATGTCAGGGAATATGTGCCTTACTGATACTTCAGAATCTCAAAAACAGAGTCAGAATTTGAGGTGCATGTGAATCTGTTGATATTCACATGTTGCCCAATTTGTGAAAGAAGACTGATTATCATTTTAATGTGTGTAAATTGACTAGTGGCTTTCATATTCAGAACTTACAAGCTGCAACAAAAACTGTGAATATTGTTCAGTATGTCCTAAAAATACCCATAGCTTAGGTTATTTAAAATATGTTTTCAGATGTGTAAAGATCATTTAAAATCATCTTGTATGAAAGTGCAGTTGTTATATATGACAGTGCTTTGCAGCCTCTGTCATATGTTTTTCATTCATATAAGTTCTGTACACACATTAAGGAAATCTGCCAATTTAAATATGACAGAAAATATATTGTGACATGGTGGCTGCAAGCACTTGCTAGGCAACAGCTAACAGGTTTCCACAGCAACGAATAAACATGAAATGATACAGGAACTCTTGAATTTTTTTTCTGTGCAGTCTGTGCTGAGGTTATATAACAAGGACCAACTGGTCAAGCCAGTCAGCCGGAGGTTGGAGTCAGCAGTTAGCATTTTTCAGTTGTGTTGTTGGCAGCTATTTTCTAGCAACAACTAGTGAACAAACAGAAGACTTTGTATGTGCTGTGGTCATAGTGATCTATAGAGTGTGTAAATCAGTGAGACTTATAGTGATTTCTAGTTATGAGTTACAAGCATTCAGTAAATCCAATTATCAATGGAAACCCCTTTTCTGCTTACTAACAGCCATCTTGAATTGTACTTGTGAATTAACCTGGTATCAATTTTGTCATATTGTGTTTCAATTTCCAGGGACTTTCATCTGTTGAAACAAGTCCAAGACCCCCTCCTAGCAATGGAAGCAACAACGATACCTTAGACCACAACAATCGAAATAGCACCCTTAACCTGAACATGACTGCTAAGGAACTCCGTGCTCAGTTGGCATCTCGTAAGAAGTATGATCCTAAGAAAGAGTCTATGGACTTCAAGAAGAAATTTGATATTGTTCAGAAATTGTGAAATGTGTTTTCATTGTCTGTATTATTAGGAATAAGAGAATACCAATTCTGGGTATTATGCATATACATATATATATACATAGCAAAGTTTCGTACTACTAGATAGAAACAATATTGTGCCTTCTGTAGTAGTACTTACCTGTCTGAAATGCATAAGATAGCCGTCCATGGTGCAGCAGGTCTGTAGTATTTTGTTACTGTATTAATTTTTTCAGTAAGCTCTAACATCATACAGCACACATTGTGCCAAACCACTTTAGAACACAAGTTTAGCATTGTAGTTATAAAACTTGTGTAGTTTTATGAAGTATTTCAGGTGGCACAAGTTATGGGATGGGTCTAATTCTTGTGAATGCTGTAGTTATAAATATAAAATTAAGTATGTTACTAATAATAAATAATTTACATTCCAGTACTTTTACCGTGTGATAATGTGTTATTTACACTGTAGAAAACTGTTCTATAAAATACCCATAGATTGTAAGATAACCATAAATATATATATATAGTGCCTTCCCTGTAGCTGTTATCTGTTTAGTATTTTGTATGTAACAAGACATGAAGCATAGAAGGTGCATATATTTTTAAGTATTCTGTAATTAATTTCATTAGATATCAGTGAAGTTCATCTACAGAATCATTGCATGTGCTAGTTAGTATTCATGTTATTAGAGTAGTATTTGGCCAGTTTGTTGTCACTTGTTTGAATAGTGGCATCACCAAAGGAGTTAATTGCTGAATGTGAAAATATTTTTCATGTGCACTGTCTGTATGAGAGTCAAAGTATTTTTAGTCCACATTTACGTTGCATTCAAATGACTTTCTCAGCCCCCCCCCCTCCAATACACTATTTAGATCTGCAGGCATTTCAGTTATAATTCTGTTGTGTGCTGTTCTTCATCTGCAGAAATGGGGTGGAACCAGTAGCTGTGTAGTAATCTTGATTTGAACACATTAATAACAGTTAACATCCCATCTGATATGCCCAGTTTTTTATACTCTTTCTTTTCCACTTATAATGCAACAAATTAATAGCATTAATACACGTTTAATTCATACAATGATCATTAAATGTATAAAATAATATTAAAATATACACATGTGGTTGTTATGCTGCTATGTGTTTCGGCCTTTCAGGGCCTTCTTCAGGCCACACTTATTTAAGAATTCTGATTCATTGTACACTAATCATATAGTATTCTTAAGATGTGTCGTTGATGTTCCTTCATATCGTTATGAATTGTGGTTGTTTCTATGTCATATAAGATATGTTGTTTTTCATTGTGCATATCAAGTGTTGCATTGAATTTCTTGTATACAATTCATTTGTGTCATATTAGATGTGTTGTTTCTCCTTGTATACAAGGAACGCAAGGCAACACTTGATCCATCTTATATGAACAGCCGCAATTCAAGATGTGAAGGAACATCAGTTGAAATATCTTAAGAATACATTACATGATTAGCATACAGTGAATTAGAATCCTTAAAGTTGTGTTGCCTGAAGATGAGCTTGTAAGGCTGAAACATATAGCAGCATAACATGTGTATGTATATTTTAATAATTTTAATAACATTTTATACATTTAACAATCATTGTATGAATTAAATGTGAGTTAATGTTATTTTGTTGCATTATGGACGGGAAAATAAAAGGACTATAAAAGGTACATCAATGCAACAAGATGCTGAAATATAATATTATGTCCATTCTTTTTGGCATTGACGAAATACTCGCAAGAGTAATCCTTTGAGACTCCTGCAGTTTTAAGATCTGAAGCATTCCTGTGTATATACTTTCTCATAATGTTTCATTGAAGATAACATTCCTCAACAATTCTAAATGAAATAGTTGTTTTTGTTCTGAAAAGTGACTTTCCATAACCTTTCTATGCTGATTTAAAAAAATGTCAATGATTTTGTACTGCAATGTAAGAATTTTTGTTACAACTTAGGAGAAGTGATAAATGCATTTTCTGTTATTTGATTACATTTATTTATCATGTTACAGTAAGTCAGTCTTTAATCTACTGAAATGCTCAAACACAAAAAATGATGATAATGAAGAATACACAAAAGAATGTTCTTTGTTCTTTTATCATCATGTGCCATGCCATCAGCAGTAATTTGCTGTCTTGTTGATATTCTGCCTTCCCTGATATCTGTTCTCCATTTTCATTATGTTCTGGTGATGTATTTCACCTTGTTCATGACTGAAACCACCGAGATTTTAGAGAAATAGTCCAGGTGTGAGTGTAAGAAATGAAACTTCATAATCATATTACAGCCTGCCTAAATTTATTGAACATGTTTTCAACAATAATTTTATAATGTGTGTCTTTTTTTCCTGACAAATTTGTGAATAATACTTTTTAGACCAATTGCATTTGCCTTTCAACATGTCTGATTGTTCTTTGAAAGTTAGCTTCCTGATCTGTGCCTCAGAGAAAACTTTGCCTGTAACTTTTTCATGAATGAGCTGAAAATTCATTGCACATGTGCTTGAAACAGTTGCCTCTTTAGCTGCTTACCAACATGCCTGTAGCTAAGTTTTTTTTCAGGCAGTAATGCTTCTTGTATTTTGGGAGATGCCTGGGACAATGGCTGTCATACCCCACTCCCCTCTTTTTTTGTGGAGTCCTTCCAGGTGAATGCTGGGTTAGTACAGCAAACTGCTGTTATGTGGTATGTATGCAGAGTGTGGTCTGCCAGTTTCATGAGAAGAACTCTTAACAGAAATCCAATTCAAATCCAAATCCTTTTCACTTTCCCCCCCTGTTACAAAATCAGAACACATTTTCGTTTTAGTCCTTGCATGGGGTCATCATGCAGTATAGAAGAGGTAGATGGATGAAAGGTTTTGTATATGCTCGTAACACTGTCACAGATTCAACTAGGCTGTACTGTAATGACATGTCATTGCATATTGTAATGGGACCTGCATGAAGGAGGACAATGGCCAGTACTGCTAATGGCTATCATGTGATAGATGGATATAGGCACATCACGACATTGTTCTTGAAGTCACCTTATAAAAATGGTAAATTATCTGTAAGACTTTTGTTGATTGCAAAAGAATTGCTTGTATAACAGGTAATTGGAAGTTAACTGTGCCTGAAATAGGCTAGCAATGACTGCTTTTGACATCCTTTGCAATTGATCATTTATTTGATAGCCTGCCATGTGGCTGTATTTTCTGAACTTTAGAGAGAGTTTCTAAATAAACTGTAATCAGGCTGCTTCATCAAGTCCAGTTTTATATGCTGTAAAGACAACAGATTTTGTTTGTAAAAGTGAAACTTTCAGGTGCAATGTTTTTCAGTCCTAACATTAAACTGACTCTGAATGGCTGCTGTTCCTTTGTCCTTCATGCACTGCTATTGCATTCCCACATAATTATATTCTATGTAATTAGATTGATGTTGTTGATGCAGCATACTTTCTCTGCCAAGTGTTCACACATGTTCTGTATATTTATCTTCCTTAAGAAGAAATTTAAGATTCTTTTGGCATTTTTCCCGGTGCACAGAATATCTGTTACTATTGTTAAGAATGCTTGTCAAGCTTCTCTTGGAGGAATTAGTGAAAAACCCCCTGTGCCCTTGGCTGATAAGGCATAGCTTTAAGCCAATTATTGTGACAGCAGTGTTGCAAAAGATGAGCGAACCTTCCTGCAGAAAGTATGGGGAACAGATTCCTGCTCACAATTTCTATACCAGTAATCTGTTTCACCCAAAGGAAAGTTTCAATTTCTGTGAAAAGTTGTGGACCTAAACTTGTTTCTCAGCGTAGTTACAATAAATAATATGTTCTGTATATCAGCATTTGGTAATGAACATAACCATTTCTAAAATCTGTTGTGGAAAAGGTATAGGCACATTTGGTCCTTGAACATTGGGTTTTATTGCAGATGGAAAATGTGCAACATTTTGTGTGAACATGAATAACTATTATCCCCATGATTTCTAGGGTTGTGCCAAACTATAGGAATACTAAGGGGCATAGATGTTTACCAACCTTCAGGCTAACATTTCAGTACCTGAATGTAAATGCATCAAACTGTCTGTAAAGCCCTTGATTTGTTTTAGTCCTGAGTTTCATTCCAAAGTATGCATATGAGTAATGCATTTTTTTTTTATTTATTCTGTGATCTTAATGCCTCTGTATCTTTACAACTAAGAACACACATTTATTTCCAAACATGTTTGGACTGTTAATAGACTACATTGTTGCTATTTCATCATAAAAGCTTGTGGAAATAAAGAGTATCAACACAAAGGGAAATGGCTGAGCAGAAAAGAACATCTCATGATCTACTGTCTGGAACACAGTACAGGGTACTTGAAAACAGTCAGTCATGACTGCTGTTCAGCCTTGTATCCTGTTGGCTGGCATAAGTCATGGTGTTGCTTGAATTTGAACACACCAGATAACCTCAGCCAGTGGCTCATAACATTTTCATATAAATTATGTTGGAATTTGAACATACAAATCATGCATGTGTGAATATATAATCTTAAAGAGTAGCATATCACCATTGCATATAACATGATGGACATAAATGGATGTCAGTTCAGCATGATATGACTGGTATAAAACAAGTATAATTCTCCAACATGCAAATTCATTGCAAATACATATAATATATGCAACTGAATTTCAGCTGAAGATGCATATTGTGTTCCTTGGGAATTTGTGATATTGAGACCTCCCTATATAGACTACATGCAGTTTTAACTCTTTATCTTGCTCATAACAGATCACATGCATATTATCATTTCTTAAAACTAATGATATACTACATACTTGGAGCAAAATTGCCAGTGTTCAAGTAATGTTATTTTCCAGATGATACTGTATGAGTGCAAGTGTTGAAAAGTTAGAATTGTGGATGTAAGAAAAATACAAAAACCCATCAACTGGTAACTGATGTTTCTTCATATTTCCCCTCTGAAGATTGTCTCCCATATTTGTATAAATTTGTAAAAGAAGTTTCATTATTTTTTACAAGAGGAAAGTGGGAATGTTTGATTATGATTTTCCTTCATGCAAATACACAACATTCCATTAGCACATTATGTTTTTTCTTGTGTTGTTTCTTTTGAAAGTTTTTAAACTTTAACCAACGTTTAAACTTTGGAGGGGGGTTATGTAATGTTTAAATGCTCATGTGTAGAATGGAATATTTGTCCTCTCAATTTTGATTTATTCTTTATGTACCTGTACAAGTGGCATTCATGCAAAATATTTGACTTGCAGGTAGTGATAAAACATATCGTGTGGGGTGACATGCCTGTTTTGTGCTGGTTGTAGTAAATTTGTAAGGAATAATACAGGTATGAAAAATGCTACAGTTTCTTTATATTGTGACAGTAATCGCCTTCATATTGCTAAAGTACCTTAAGTAAATTGCAGTTTGCCTGATAATATTTCTTCATGTAATGTTTATGTAGCACAGGGCACAACACAAAATGTTTACATGAAAATGTTTAAAAAATAATTATTTTAATGTAATGAAGTTTACAGAATCTAATGCAGGATTTCTTGAGAAATGTCTTTGAGTTAAGCACATGTTCAGTATGCCCACCATTTTCTTAAGCAATTTCTTGAAGGTGACCAGCGTTTGTAATGACATCTTCAGATCTCCATGCACAACTGGAGAGTCATGGCTGTTAGGTCCATGAGATTACCAGCTTTCTTTGAGGGCAGCTTCTCTATCTTGAAACCCCACAAGAAGAAAGTCTTATGGAATAGAGTCTGGACTAAGTCATGGTCAAAAGCACCGACAATTATGATGTTTGGGATACTGGTGAGAGATTACATGATGGCCAGATACTGAGCAAAAAAAAATCACATTTGTAAAGTATGGCTTGGTTCTGTGTCGCATAAACCATTTGGCACCTATAGTCAAGCTGAGACCACTGTTTCGTTGATGAAAGAAAGTAAACCATTGACAAAGCGCCTCCTGTGGTCATTCCCACTGGGCATTCAAGAATGTTTCTGATTCTTTAACTGCCTTCCTGCTCAAAGTGGTGCAACAAATGAAGTATGGTTTTTCATGCAAGTGCTCAGATTCCAGTGAAAGCCTGAAGTTTTCTGTGGATAGCAGTAACATTCTTTGTTACAGTAAACAAAAATACAACTTGGCCTTGTGCTTAAACGTAAGATGACCATGGTCAGCCATTGTGTCAGCTATTTTAAGCATATGAGCACTAGTGCACAACAAATTAGCTGCGAGATCTCATTACAATCCAGGAATTACTACAGATTGTCACAAAATTTTGAACATTTTGAGTAGTTATCTCTATTGTCTGCATCTTGTTACGTGCTACAGTGTTTTTTTTTGGCCATCAAAACAAATTTTTCAAACAAAAAAAAAAACAATGTCACTTCACTAACATTGGTGTTATTTTAATATCTGCTACATGTTTTGATCCACGTTTGGATCATCAGGCAGTTTCTTAAATATGTCACTTGTTAATGAATTGTCCTAATATGGATATATTATTATTATAATAAAAACAGTTTATTTCTATATCTCATCATAACACATGTTGGTATTTTGATATTATAGTTAACCTTAAGGCTAAAATTATTTAAGTTAGTGTTTGTGTCTTGTTGATACAATGTGGGTGTCCGTGATGCTTGTCATATGTTAGAAGGCAATAATGTCTTCTGGGATTCATTGCTAATGTTTGTTTTATCTGAAAGTAAATTAACGTGTACTGTTATAATCTGAGTTATGATTAATATGTACTTACATTGTATGGTGTGGATGATTTCTTTTGTATTGTTGTTATTAGTTCTGTATGTATTTCTTCCTGATTTTCTTATGTAGTATTGTGATTAATATGCTGTAATGAGGGTGGGTAATTATAGTTATCTTTAGGGCTGCTATTAAAATTTAGATTTATATCTCACCAGAATGCTAAAATTGTATCTCACCAGAATGCTAAAATTGTGCCGATTAATTAATATGGATCAATATTGTGACAATTCAGTAACAAGCAATGTATTTAAGAAACTGCCTAATGATGATCAAAACATGTAGTGGGCACTAAAATAAAACCAAAGTTAGTACAGTGATATTGGATTGGTTTTGTTTGAAAAAAAAATTGTTCTGTTGACAGCCAAAAAACACATTTGAGTAATTGGTTGTGTTTCATTTGCTGTTAGAAATGTGTCAACATTTTGTGCATATCCCTGTATAAGATTAAATTTATGTAAGGATGCAAATATTTTTAGTGCATTATAGAGATAAGGGATGATTTTGTGTTGCACATATTTTTCTGTTTCTAAGTCTCTAAATCATAAACAGTGAACTTTGTTGCAAATTCTTGTTGCCAGCAGTTCATAATATCATATACATAGTTCTTGTAGAAGTTTTATGACTTATTTTTGCAATAAAGTTCTTCGGAGATTATTTTATAAAGGTATATTACATTGCTAATATAGATAATATTCTTTTAAGAGGAATCAGTTAGTGAAGAAAGTTCTTATCATTGAGGTGTCTGTCTATTTTCATAAAATTGATTACTTAAAAATCATGTAAATGATTGTTTTACTGTGAACTTTTTCTAATATACTGTACAATGGTAATAAAACATATTTACCCACACAGAGTATAATACTGCTACAAGGGAGATGTCTCATTCCCTTCTTTGTTCTCTAGCATTGTTTCCATTCTGTATGGGTCGATGGATGCAATGTTCAGTTTTTTCCTACCATCTTTCCTTATTTATTTCTTGCAGGCTGTGTCATCTCTTCTTAATGTCCCAGTACCTGGCTGAACCATCTTGTTTGTGCCTACTCTGCCTTAGGTACATTTCAGAAGGCTGTAGTTTGAATCCTGGTTTAATCATAATTGGTTTAACAGATGGTGTGGCTGGAAATTAATAGTGCCCGTGTGAGTAATAATTTGAATGATACCATAGCAGATAAGATAGCAACCATAAAGAAAAACAGAAACTTCGATCCTAGTTGAGGAAGTTGGTGTAGAAATAAAAGCAGGGAAAACTAAGTATATGTTGAAGAAATCCGTCTTCTGGGGTGTGGTGCTATGTAGAAATCGTGTTAACTGACGTTTCGGAGGAATGTCTGTTAATTTCTACACGGCGCCACATCCTGGAAGACGCTTTCTTCAGTGTCACCGCCGAGAAAACCTCAAATCTTACATAAGTATATGTTGCTGTCTTGCCACTAGAATTCAGGGCAAAATCGTGACTTAAAGATAGGTAACATGTTTTGAAAATATAGCATGGTTCAATATTTGGGATTGAACAAATCAAAATTAAGAGGAGATTGAATGTGAGTAATGCTTGCTGCCATTCAGTCCAGAACCTTTTGTTTTCTTGTCTGCTGTCTAAAAACGTGGAAATCAGAATCTAAATAATTATAATTTTGCCTGTGGTTCTGTATGGGTGTGAAACTTGGTCTCTGACATTAAGGGAGGAACATAGACTAAGGGTGTTTGAGAATGGTGCTGAGGAGAATATTTGGACCAAAGAGAAATGTCACAGGAGGATGGAGAAAACTGCATGATGTGGAGCTTTGTAACTTTTACTCTTCTCTGAGTATAGTTAGATTTATCAAGTGAAGGAGTATGAGATCGTTAGGGCATGTAGCATGAATGGGGCGAAGAATGCATATAGGATATTGGTGGGAACAACAGAAGGAAAGAGACCACTAGGAAGATCAAGATGTAGATGATATTAAAATGGATCTTCCTTAGGAGATAGGATGAGGTCCTGTGAAATGGATTGATCTGACTCAGGATAAGGACTAATGGAAGGGCTCTTGTGAATACAGTAATGAACCTTCGGGTTGCATAAAATGTTAGGAAGTTCTTGAGTAGCTGGACAACTGACAGCTTCAGAGGAAGGGCTCAGTTCCATGAAGTTAGTGATTAGAAAGCAACACTTTGCATAACTTTGAAGTGTGAAGGGAGCAAGAAATTATGAAATTGTGTATACAAATATTTACAAGTGGAACATTCTTTTCATTGAAGCTTTCCTGACTTCTTCTGTCCTAAACTGTTGCTAATATTAAGGTTTCTTTCCATATGGACTATGTAGTTTAATGTAAATTGGCCCATTTCCTTTCAGGGATTAAATATTAGGGCAATTTTAAAGGGGTTCTGATCATGCTAAGGAACTTCCCCCTCCTGATAGATATGCACTGGTTAAAACTTTTTTCATATAATCAATTCTACCATAAAAATTTGGGGGCACGTGGTAGCGTAGCTGGTTGAGGCGCTATGCTACTAGATGGAAAGTTGCGGTTTCAAGTCCCGATGAGGTCACTGGATTTTTGTTTTCAATTGACCTAATCCTTCCAGCCACACCATGGCCCTGGGGTCGACTCAGCCTCTAACAGAAATGAATACCAGGAATATTCGTAGAATATTCTTGGGAGTAAAGGGTGGCCGGGGCGTAGGGCTGACAACCTTGCCGCCATCTATGAGCCAATTGTCTAGAAAATGTGGGGACCTCAACATCTCACAACTCTACGGGCCTCCACCGCCTGTTACAGGGGCACCTTTAATTTTTTTTAATTACCATAAAAATTGAGGAAGTCCCTCTGCAGTTCTAACCTCTTCCATGGAATATTATTTGAGCCTGAGTCTCATTTTACGGCTGACGGTTAGTCGGCCAGTCTGTCTTGGCATAAAGCACCCATCAGGGGCTTGCGACCAGATCTTTATTACTGTTTCACAGTTACAGTCTTGTTTCTGTTGGGCGCCTCTCTGACGAGAAGATGGATCTGTCTTTTTTTTATATATGCTGCTGGTCCTTGCCAGCACAATGTTTCTCAGGTCCGAGTCCCTTGGTACTCACGACCATATTTTACTGTCTCAGATCCGAGACTTCCCTCTTTGTCGCCTCCAATGACTCGCATGGTCACGGTGGAGATACTCGACTCCTCCTTGACACGGGAGGGGAATGTTGTTTTTGAGGAAGCTGGACTATTATAGCCTGGTTTCAGGAGTGATAGAACACACCATCGCTCAGGGTTTGATTTCACGTGTTCTATCCTCGTTACCGTCAAAATGTATTATTTCCCCTGTTTCAGTAAATCGTTCTTCCTAGGCAACGATCTGTTGGTATTCGATTTGTCGTTATGGGAACTCAACAATTTCCGCAACTGTATATATCTAGGGAATGAAATAAAGAACTATGAACTATGTAAGATTTGAGGTTTTCACGGCGGTGACTATGAAAAAAGCAGTCTTCTGGGATTTGGCACCGTGTATGTGGTGTTAACCGACGTTTCGGAGGAACGTATCGCCTCCATCTGGTCCAGTCTGCTTT
>NW_019731223.1:1455150-1520479 GCF_002891405.2 Cryptotermes secundus | reverse complement strand
TGTTTGGGGGGGCGTGGGTGATGAACCAGTTTTATTTTTAACTTTTTTTTACTCACGTGTGTACAAAAATTGCCTAGACAATGCTAATCCGGTCGACATACAAACATCTTATTGTATCATAGCGGTCCCGACATCTGACGGCGAGCACTAAAAACTACAGGAACCAAGTACAGAGGAATCATTCCAATTATTCAAGAAGATGTCGCAAATTCTCCTATCTGAACCCAGCTTGATATTCAGCTGTCATTCGTCACGTTCATTACTCCGGTTACGACGATTACTATTACTGCCGTTACTACGATCCGTGGTGGCAACACAGTTGACTGCATTAGACAGTACTCTTCATTGGCTGAGAATACCCTAGTCCTAGTCCATTCGCAGAACTACGTCCGTGATGTATATGATTGTACATGATTGGTACATGATGTCGCCAAGATGGCGCCGGTGATTTATACGTTATACGGGTTTGCAATACTTTTCTTCGTGTTTTGGTGCGGTAAATGGATAGTACATTTAATTGCTCTGTTTTATGGGTAAGTATTTTCATCAGATTTGGTATAAGACACCATGAACTGTATTACTTCCTTGAAGAACCATGTGCAGACTGTTGTTTCCAACCAAAATATCAGATAATGTATATTAGAGGGTGTATTTTATGTCCGCTAGACAGTAATCAGTTTGAGCACATGACATTTAGGCTGTTTTCAAACCCACTGTGGATTTTAATTTCGTGTAGTGCGTATTACAACACGAATCAAGATATCATTGTCCCATGATGATAAGCCTTTTAGTAGCTGTGTGGAAGTACACAGAAGAAAAGTCTTTTAACAGATTCAGCCTGAGGAAACGTGTGGATTTATTATAGGTCATATGCAGATGTAAATGTCATGCAGCGAAATTCATGGAGCAAGTCCTTGCGATGCTGTTAGTTAAGAAATCCCCATTGTCTCTTATTGAACCCGGAAGTTCATTGCGGTTTTCGTTAACTGACATTGGGTTCTGGCTTGAGCCAGGTTAGTCCACATTCTTATAACCTATTACCATCAGAACCTTCTTAGTATTGCTACATATTTACTAAAAACAAGAACCATGGACCCAGAGAAACAGACATTGCTGGGGAACGGCTCTAAAACAACATTCAATTCTAGACAACGGTCTCGAAACAGACAACCGACCGACGTCCGTTGCTAGGCAGCAGATTCTTAATAAGCAAGATTGACGGCCGCTACTAGGGAACGGATCGGCAGACAAGTTCCCGGGGAAACGGTTAGCATGCAAGAATGAGCTGTATTGTCTGCGGGGGCCATGTCTAGGAAGACAGTTGGGCAACCAAGTCATTTCTGAGGCCGCACCATAGCTCAAGCGGTTAGTCGCTGGCTTCCCACCGCTGCGGCCTGGGTTCAATCCCAAGTCTGGTCAGGTGGGATTTGTGGTGGACAAAGTGGCACAGGGGCAGGTTTTCTCTGAGTACTTTGGTTTCCCCTGCCAATCTTCACTCCACCAGTTGCTCCATAATCACCCTCACCTATCATCTTGGGCTGGTACAATAGGCCAGAAGTGGCCGCAGTACCAAGTGGACTCAGTCCCACCCCACCAAGTAATAAAAAAAAAGTAATTTATGTATGGGTGTTTGTGAAGAAAGGAAACAGTTTGAAAGGAGCTGCCTTTCAAAGAAGACTTCAGCATGGAAGCTGAAAAATCTCCACTATCAGAATCCATTACCAGGAATGGCTGGTGAAGACACAGCAGGCTAGAAAGGACTTAGTGTGTTCCACTCATTGACCTCCATCCTTAATGCAACTCAGATCTGTTCACAGTCTCTCTTTAATTTAAAATAACATTAAAATCACATCAGTTGCTACATGTTTCAACCATACTTGTCCATCCTCATGCAGTTGTTCACTGTTTGAGTTGCATTAAAGACAGAGGTGAATGAGTTATAGATCAATGCAACAGGGTGCTCAAATATAATATTAGTATGTGCTGTGATGAGTTGTAAAATGTGGAGATTAGCAATGGCACTGTGGTTACTTGTAGTTCCAAGTTGTGTGTATAAATGGTCAGTAATTCCAATATCCAGTCCAAAACCCCATCAAGAGTTACTCCATATGCATTACAGTATTATCTTCCCATCACTGCCTAAGTCTCGCAAGCGGTCTCTTCCTCTCATGTTTTCTGACCAAAGTTTTAGACATTTCTCATTTCCCCCATTTGTGATATATGCTTTGCCCATTCAAACTTCCTGGTTTATTCATCTTAATAATGCAAGGAGATTTTTAGAATGCCATGAGAATTACTGACTTGCACATATGAGATAGTTGGACACCTCTTTTTTCATCTTGTCATGAAGATTCAGACTGCTAGTAGAACCAAACAATTTACAGCCCAAACACAATACAGATTAAGGTTTGAGGTTTTCATGGCGCCACATCCCAGAAGACGGCATTCTTCATATTACAGATATAGGTTACTGGTATTATAGCAGAAGTTAGAAATGCTTTTGGTTGCCAGAAAATGTTCACATGTAGCGCCAGCTTCACCTAGATTACTGTTGAAGTGCTACCATATACCAAGCTTATGTGGAGTACTTCCTAGCATGTGCTATAATCTTGATAAGTTATGTTTGTAATGTGTTTAGTCTGTAGGTTTGTTGGCTCTGCTAGCATTCTAGATCTCCTCATTATGCATTCTTTTCCAGCCTCCTGTAACTTCCCTATAGGCCCAAATGTTTTCCCCAGGGCACATCCTTAACTATGAAGACAAAAGATTCCAAATTTTAGAAAGCATACCCTAGATTTAAATGTGGTCTTAACTTCCTCATGAACCAATTTTGATTGGTTACCGCTGATCGTTGAACATAAGGTTTTGCCTTATGCTTAATCTGTTATGTGGGAATTTGATCAGTAACTGCTGATGTGTATCTTTTCAGTTTTACAATAGACATTTCATTCAGAATATGTAGGCTCTGGTACTAAAGGTTGAGCTGCATGTCAATCTGCCTACTTGATCAGTCTGTTTAATAGCTGAATTAAATACAATTTTTGCATGTTCATAATACTGTGGGAATCTTCAGGCAGGTTGTCATTTTCCTGCCAAGTAACTTTGTATCGCTTCTTAAATTATTTTGTCTGGAATCAGATCAGTAGTATTTTTTCATACTTTGGTTTCAATACCATTATCATCCTGTTTCATATTTGCCTATTCCATTTGTTCCCGAAATGTCTCCTAATTTCACAGCTTATATTGTCCAGATTGCATTCATTGGACTTGGATTCTGCAACCATAATGGTTTATCTTGCTCCATTATGTCTAATAATTTCAAGCACTCTTCGTCAGACCACGATTTATGCTGTTGTAACTTTTAATAACCCATCCTTTCATTTAATTTGTCTCATTCTGGTCCGTCACACTATTAATTACAAATTGGATAATTTTTTAGTTCAGTGTGACATACAAGTTTGTAACACTTCAAACAAGTACAAATGACACAGCACGCACGTGAACTACATGACTAACAATAAGAACATATAATCAAGAGAAATAAACGACATCTTCCACCATCAGGAGGAAAACATGTCCCAATGTTGGCTCACGATATTTTAACATAACTAATTTTTTACATACAGAAGAAATTGCAATACAATTTTAAATACAAGGGGAAGCTACTGAATGGAAAAGTGAACATCACATCGCGTGCAGTGGGAGATCCCAATCAGAATACCCAGCAAATACGCTTAAAAGAAACAGCATCATACGTAAATCTACACATCAAGAAGCGTCATCATGAATGCTTAAGACAAACATTAAACTAGCTGTGATAATAACAAAAATTTATATAGTGAGCATTATTCATAGCTTAAGTGCATATTGTTAAACATCTTATGCGACAGTGTTTCCTGATCATAGTGATGCGCCTCTGAGGATGATTCTTTTGAATCGAAACATGTAAGGTGAATAAAGACTGAAGTGTTGTAAATTTGTATGTCACACTGGACTGAAAATTATCCAATTTGTATCCTTTCATTTGCTGAAGTTTTGATATTGTGTTGGATGTTTTTCCAAGCTCTGTTGATATCCACATCATGTAGATCTTTCAAAGACAGCTCATTTTGCATGTTTCAGTGTAGTCATATCATATGATATAGTTTTATGGAAAAATTAGGATTTGTGATATAAAGTATTCCACCTCCAGAAGAAAGTAATCAGAATTATGGCTGGTGCTCAGAGAAATTAAAATTTTCATACTAATGCTTCCCTCTGAGTATATATTTCCTTTAATTAAATTGATGCTGTATTTGTTAATGTGAAATTTTTCACTCAAACTCAGAGGTTAATAAAGTGAAAACTAGCCACAGACATGATCTCCACAGGCCAATTGCTAAATTGTTCCAAAAAGGTGAATTTTATTCAGGAATTGTATTTTGTATCAGACTGATTTTATTAATTGAAAGGCTATCTGCTAACAAAAGACAGTTTCCGTTGGCATAAAAAGAATTACTTCTTCCACACATCTACTCTGTTGATGAATGTGTGTATTTTATATAATTAAGAAGAATAGTGTCTTATGGGATGTAGTGTGGTAGAAGTTTACTTATACTTCAGAGGAACATACTGCTTCCATCTTCAGAGTTAATTAATAAACCAACAAGCATTCAGAGTGACCCATGAATGAAAAATGGATTCAGGTATAGGCCTGGGTTGGAGCCCAGAGCAAACCACTAGGAACAAGGAAAGGGACGAATGAACAGGATCCTGAAAAGGACTATATTTTTGTAATATCAGAAAGCTGAGAGAAGGTGGGAGAAATAGTAGCATAGGTGACCAGTGGGAGTTATAACTAAAATAACCAATGGTGTCCCCCAAGGATCCATATTGGGACCAGTGCTGTTCATAATTTATATAAATGACTTACCAAAAATATTGGAGGTGATGAGTACTCCCATACTTTTTGCTGATGATGCCTGTGTGTTGATTTCTCATGCCAATACAATAAAATTCAAAACCACAACAAATGAAGTATTCAGGATATTGGATGATCTGTTCAAAAAAGAATTTAATGTCTCTTAATATAATAAAAACATATAAATTTCACTGCAAAAATTAGGTGTGATAGAGATATGGGAGATCTTGATACTCTTATAACATGCGCTAATTAGACAAAATTTCTTGGCCCGACTATCCAAAATGACATAACTTGGGATGGTCATATACAAGATATAAGTAAAATATTGAGTATGGCCTGCTATATGATAAGAAATGTAAAACAAATGGTCTCCATGAAAACATTAAAAAGTGTTTATTTTTCATATTTTCATTCTGTCATGTCATACGGTATAATGTTTTGGGGTAACTCGTCTTATGCCAAAAGAGTTTTTAAGTTGCAAAAGAGAGTTATAAGAATAATGAAAGGATGTGGCTCAAGAGATTCAAGTAGAGGACATTTTAAGGATATGAATATATTTCCTTTAAGAAGACAATATATATACACCTTGATGATGTTTGTTATAAAAAACAGAAGAATATTTGATTCAAACAAAGTTCACTATGAAAAAATACTAGACACATTATGGATATACATATGACCCAGGTTAATTTAGCGATATATGGAAATGGGGTGTATCATATGGCTGTAAAATATACAATGCACTTCCTGATACACTTAAGGAAATTTTTAATGATATAGAAAGGTTTAAGGGCAATTTAAAGGAATTTTTGTATTTTAGTTCTTTTTACACATTGGAAGAGATTTTTATGAGATAATGCTTGCGTAATTATATTATATTGAAATTTAACCAATATGTTAGTTGACTAAAGCTTTTTTGTAAATAACTTCTGTTATCTGTTATAACAGATCTTATTTGATTATACCGTTTTAAGGTTGTAAATATTATTATTTGTATTCTTTATTACCTTTATCTTATATTGTAAATTGGTTACTGTAATACGACAGATTATATTTAACTTTCAAACTTGTCTTATATTATAAACTGGTTTTTAAATAACTGTCATATTGTATAAGCATGAGTAGTAAACAATATTTGGACTGAATTTTTTTATCTTAACACTTTGCGGACTGGCGATTTAAATATTTAAATCACCCTGGGGGCCGGCATTTTTAAACCTACTACCCTAACTTCTGCACTGTTCACTTTAAAAATTAATATAAAATCTCCTAATTAATTTTATGAACTAAATTTTTTTAGAACACTTACCAGTGCTTCTAGAAGTGCTTGATGGTGTGATATTTCTCGAAACATTCCCCTATATGAAGTGGGATTACACAAAACTTGCAAATGTAGGCAGTCCTACTCCTTTTCTTGTGAATTGCGCAAACACGGCATTGCCTAGAAGGCTGCTTCCCCTTGAAATGTTCACTCTTCACAATTTTCGTGAGGTATGTTTCCGCATATCACCTGAGAGCCGCCCAGGGGTCTCAAAATGAGGCCTGCTTGGGGTGGGAGTAGACGACCCCGGTCATACTAAGACTGTGTCTGCCGCCACCATGTGGTCTGTAGCCCAGGCTTTTGCCACATTCAGAGAAATGCCTTGTATTTCAATTTTGAATGAGGGTTTAGATTTTTGAAAACCAAAGATGAATTGAAAATTGCAGTTTATAAGCCACAAGGCAACTTTCTTTGTCCACTTTACTGTTTTCCGAAGAAGAGAATAATAGGCCAAGTACTGATCGGCTCTATCAGCTCCCTTCATCAACATATTATACTCGGAAATACAAACAGGCTTCTTTACCTGTCCATGTCTCCTTTGAACAGCAACCATGCTCGAATTGTGAATTGTGGATTTGGGTCCAATTGAATTTGCTTCCCCCCTGGAATTCCAGTAAACTGTCCCAAAGCAGGCGTTTTGTCTACTTTTCCCTGTGTTGCTGTCCCTGCAATGTTGCTACCCGCACTTTCATTGGAGCTACTGTCACTTTCACTTTCACTGTCTGTGGCCACAATTTTTTGTTTGCCCCTGCCACACTCACTATCAGATTGTTAGTCGCTATCACTAGCAGACTCACAAGGGACGTCAGATAGCTCATTGGAGAACAAGTGTAGTGCCCTAGCGCAGGGGGGGGGTGTGGAGTCAGCCTCCTCTGCTACCACTGTTACGCCGCAAGTAGGGGGCCGTGGAGGTATCCTTCCTTGCCTCCACCGTCACTTGCTCAGTAAGGAGTTGTCACAATCATCCTAGCTCACCCTTAGCTAGGATTATCCTTTTTCGGGGTTTCCTTTTCGGTAAAAGCTGCCACCATCTGTGATCTGTCCTTTCGATCGTGGGGACTACTCCCTGACATATAGTCATAGCTCCTTGACCACTCCTCATATAGTTTACAGGTAGCGACTTGATACATTATTATTACACTTTATCATTATATCTTAAGGGGCGTTGTTATCCAGGCTACTAAACTCTGCTTGTGTGGCAGGAGCCTATCCCTGTCTATTCTTAGCACCTCTTAAGCCTTTGGCTGCAGTTGCAACTCTCATTGGTGTTGGATCTTCTGAATGGGTCGAGGAAGGTGGTTGTGGAGGGTAAATCACAATCCCCGGTTTCCTATTCTATCTATTTACATTGATATTTACATTATTTACACTATCAACAAAGACTGTCCTTCAGTCTTTACTACATAGAATCTTTACTACACATTCTGTTTCTTCAAGTTCTCCCCCTTCAGGGGTGGAGGCCTTGAGCCTCTCTCTCTCTCTGACTCATCTAAAGGGCCATGCAAGCCTTCCTCGTGTAACATAAATCGTTTTGTTGTACATTTCTTACTACGGCTTATATACAATTCTACTATCTTTCATAAAGTTCCCTCGAAACGGGATCTACCCTTAAATATCTATATTAAATTCCCACATACTATATTTACCACTACACCCTAGGTGTAACCTTGACACCGACATATAAGTCTCTCCTTGCCTGACTACTATCCTATGCTTCTACACGATCCTAGTTTCCTACCCTAAGGGCTCACTGGGTACACTGGAGATTGCGCATTCAAATAGCTCAACAACACTGTTATCACCAATACTATTAAACACCATATTATCAATCAGCATGGCTATTATGCGTAAACAAACCCACCTGTAGTACAAGATGCAGGCCCACTGCCTCCGCTGGTCGTACACATGTTGAAGAGAGCCTTCGGCTGACAACCGAATATTATGTGTTAAAACATGTCGCCGAGAGCCTCCGGCGGACAACTGAATATTCTGTGATAGAACGTGATCCCAAATCCCCCGAAATTCCCTAATTTATGGTTTTATTTCGCTGATTCAGCGTTGACGACAGAGGGTAGGTAACTCCCCCTCAGTGTCCTCAATCCTCATAATAACCTCCTCATTGGCTCTCATGGGTGGTTGTGGGCGGACTCCGTTGCGTCTTATTGCTGTGTAAGCAATTTAATCCCGCGAACGAGTGAGGTAAGCTATTGCTCTGCGATTACATAGACATGCTGCGTATTCACATTCTTAACCTAATTGCCAGTCCTGGTGTTTACAATTTACGGCAATAACTGCGAGACGTTTTTCGCAAGTCTCTAGCTTTTGGGTAATACCATACCCTCTTCAATCTCAAATTTGGGCCATAACAACAAGTCAAATACTTCTTGTTCTCCGAGAAAATGCTTGGACCTCAACCTCTTCTGACCTTGATCCATTTTGCACTAGTAACTTCCTGCCTGGTGCATGCAGCTGGAAGATGAACAAAGGCATTTTCTTTTGGAGTGGGAAAAGAAAACAGTTGGGTCATAAACAGTGGGTTCATGTTACTGACTACGAAACAAACATTCAAGAGGTCTCTCACGCACTAGTCATGCGTCTGCCTGGCGCCAGTGCAAGGTATAGTGTGTTTCAACATAACGTGTCCAAAAATCATAATAATATGCCACTGGTCCACCACGTTTAAAAGCGCTGGGCATAAAAATATGCCACCGGTCCACAAAGTTTTATAATTGTCAATGTCTTACTTATTATTTTCAAGATAAATTTTTAGATGTGACTTAAATCTTGTATACTAAGTAAAGTAAAGCTATCCCTGTGACAGGCCATGAAGGCCTATAGGGTTGTGAGACGTTGAGGCTCTAACATTATCTAGACACTCGGCTCAAAGATGGCGGTAAGGTTGTCAGCCTTATGCCTTACGCACCGGCCGTGCTTTACTCCCCAGGAAAATTATTTATTTAATTCCTGGTACTCATTTCTGTTAGAGGCTGAGTGAACCCCAGGGCCATAGTGCAGCCAGAAGGATTAGGTCAATTGAAAAAATCCAGTGACCTCATTGGTATTTGAACCCGCAACCTTCCGACTTGTAGCATAGTGCCTTAACCACTATGCTACCGTGTAGTGCCCAAGTTTCAGCCCCATACAAAGCCATGCTCCAAATGTAGCATTTCACTAGTTTACGACTTCTCTATCTGTTGGTTATCTCAACCTTGTAAGGATTTTATGGAATGTGAATGAATGAATGAATGAATGAACATTGGTCATGTGGGAATAATATGTGAATAGAATTCAACTGATGCAATTATGTCCATTTTTTATGTTGAATCTTCACACCTTGTTGCCATTAGTATTCATTAGAGATTATTTTGTAAGATTTACTTCTGGTCTTCTGTTATAAGAAATATAATTTTATTAAATAAATTTGGAAAGTGCACTGGAATTGTAACACTGCTGACCCGTTATTCTCTCTGATTTCAGAAAGTGGAAACTACATAAAAAAGTTACTCAACTGCCATGCGAAACTCCTTATCCAGGTGTTTCAATTTTGAAACCACTGATGGGTGTAGACCCCAACTTATTTTGTAACCTGGAGACTTTCTTCACAATGAATTATCCTGTGGTGAGTAGAGAAGTTATTTTTGTTCTTAGACAAATCAGACATTAAAAGCAAATACACGGAATTAAGTCATGATTAGTCATAATTACATTTTTTTATCAGAGTAAGGAAATAATCCTCTTTTTCTCACCCTTTAATAAAGCTTGCAGGAGGCTTTAAAAATTAGCTTCGATTTTTATTCGTATTAACCAGTAACTTCCATGCTGGATATCACTTTCCCGTAAGTAAGATTTACATGCTGTAAAATAATATGGTAGTAGTATAATTGTAATAGTTCTGGAGCTTCAGAAATAAGTGAAATCCTTCCTTCCTTCCTTCCATTTTTTCATCATGGTGTACATATGTTATAGTACCTTTGTGCTTCGTGAAGTGATGTGATTCTAAAATTGCCCATTTTCTATATACATATTTTAATAGTGAGTGGTGAGGCACAAAATTATAATCTTCCATCCCACTTAGTTTTGTAGCACTTTATCATGATTACATTACTACTGTATCGAGTTTGAATTACTCTTTTCTCTCAGATTCATATCTACCTTGCTTTGATCATAACAGTATTATATACCCCTTAATCTCTAAGTATACTAGATGTGTTACACACTTTTCATAAGGTTTGATTACAACTACATACATTTCATAGGTAGTCTGTAGATATTTAACAATTTGTTTTCCTAAAAGAAATTATTTACACCTCTATGTCTGTAGATTAGCATAGTTTGGGTTCTGTATCATCTGTTAAGAACTGAACTGCAAAGTATTTATGAAAATTTCAGCTGAGAACTTTCTGGACAACTTATTGGTTCAGTGATATAAAACAAGTTTTCTCTTCTTTTCAGTATGAGCTTCTGTTTTGTGTTGAAGATAAGAGTGATCCTGCTGTTATGGTAGTCATGCAGCTCACTGAGAAATATCCAACTGTTAGTTCCAGATTATTTACTGGTAAGTTTGAGTAGTATTTTAACATTAGAAAGAAATTTCCATGATTTTCTGGTAATTTTCACAGAAATATTCCCCAAGTACAGTCAAACTGGTTATGACATAATTCAAGAGACTGGAGAAATTATATCATTATGAATGTCATACTAACTGATGAAGGTATCAAATTAGATTTCAAGAAGAAATATGTACATAAAATGTAAGTAAGATGAAAAGGTGGTTACATGAATGATGTGATATCGTGTTGTAAGATAAAAGTTGTATTGAACTCCAGATTCTTGTAGAAAATTCATGGTGATAAGTTAAAAAGATGAACAGGGTTTGAAAAAAAGGGTAAAGCTATTCCTGTAACAGGCCTTGGAGGCCCATAAGGTAGTGAGACATCGAGGTTCCCACATTTTCTAGACAGTCAGCTCACAGATGGCGGTAAGGTTGTCAACCTTATGCACTAGCTGCCTCTTACCTCTAGGAAGATTTCTGATACTTGTTTGTTAGAGGCTGAGTGGACCCCAGGGCCATAGTGCAGCTAGAAGGATTAGGTCAATTGAAAATCCAATGACCTCATCAGGAATCAAACCCATGACCTTGTGGCTGGTAGCATAGTGCCAGGGATTTCTGAGTGGTCCGTGAATTTTAATTTTATGTTAAAATTGTAAATCCAATAACTTTCAGTCTAAAAATATTTATTTATTGCTTATGAATAGCAAGAAATGTGCTTAAAATACATGGTCTACCCACCACCAATACCCGTTTTTAATTATTATTATTATTATTATTGGAGGGGGTGGATTTCCCCATGCACCGCAACTAATAGTCTATTGTACGTCCCCCTTTGATATTCTACCAGTCGCCATACCCTACCGGTACTGGTGCGTGCTATCAGTCCTGTTCAGCCAACGAGGTTGGCCCTTGGTACCCGATACTTCCCCCATCTACCAGAGGCATTGGAAACTACTTGGGCGGGAAACTTTTTGCCTAATTTTGCTCAGAGGTCTCCTAGAGACATGAGGATCTTTAATGTGCCGTAAATCTACAACACGGGACCCACAGCTGATAGTCCCTCCCGGAGGACTTGTTCCCTCAATTTTTCCGCCCTTAAAAATTCCACGACATCCGCCGGGTTTGAACCCTCATATCTTGAGTCATGAGGTTGAAATGTTACCCCTAGACTATGGAGGCCACTTTGTTTTTAATTAAATAATCTTTTACATGAAGCTACGTGTTTCCACAGACATAACATAGCAGTTTGTCATCTGATAAATTAGATCTGTATTCAATCTTTTATGAAATGGAAGCAAACATGCTTTAAGCTTATTGTATATGGGTGTTCTTAAAGTATCATCATTAGTGTATCTGTAGTCCTTTAGCAGTTGTCCAACTTTCCTACAACTGCAGTTTTCTTAATTTCATTTGTTTTCTTTGATGGGGATTTCAGCCATAATTTAAGAGTGACAGAAAGCCGTTATCAGATACCATGTTTTCTTTCTTCTTCAGGTGGTTCCAATGTTGGAGTAAATCCAAAAATTAACAACATGCAACCAGGTTTCAAAGCAGCAAAGTATGAGCTCATACTTATATCAGACAGTGGAATAAGAAGTAAGTAATCATTGAATTCATTATATCACTTTGCATTGAAATATTTCTCACTTATTTTTGTGACATTAGTTTATATATATCAATGTTAGTGACAATCGTTTGATAAGCTCCTCTTTGACACCATTTTTTATGCAGCTACTGTCACCTTTTTTTATTTTTTTTTAATGTAAAGGGTGAGAACCCATTCCATACACTTTCAAGTGAAAATCTTTATGTGAGAACTTGAAAGGAAGATGTAAGTTGCTTGTTGTATAGAAGGGATGTTTAATATCAAAATTGTTCAGTAACTAGCTAAACCTTTAACCCTTCAGACTGGGAACATTTAAACCCTGTCCATTCAGTTTTTGTGAATGGTATCTAGAAAATATTGACTGTGTGCCATTGAGTGTCCGCAGAATGTTTATGTTATATATTTCATTTCATTTATTCACCTTCCATAAGTGGAATGAAATGTGTTTTTATTATTTATGTTAAGGAAAGATTAAATTTGACTGGACGGACCTGAAAAGAAATTCTTATTAGCTTAGAAATTATTTTTGTTATGTGTCCTGAATCACTGATCGACATGCAAGGCTACTTTGTAGTTAGGCCACTGTTACACTGTATCTTGACTTCACATGTTGGTACACACATCACATGTTTGTGGATTTTTGGGTGTGTGGGGTTTAAGCTTTTTGAGAGAACAGTTTTTACCTGTTAAATTGCAGATCTGAAAGCTGCACATACGAGTACACATTCTAATATTGCCATGCATGATGAAATTACCTGATTACAATTACAATTAAGTTTATTTCAGTCCAATGTGACATATAATGCTTTCACCACTTCAGCACTTAGTTACTGAACATGTTTCGATTCTTAATGAATCATCATCGGAGGTATACCACTACGATCAGGAACCCACCAATACGTAAATGTTTTTATAAGACTATATACACTTAAAACATTCATGATGCTCACTGTATGTAGTTGTTCATTATGCCATTGTTGAAATAGATGTTTGATGTAAACTTTTATAATAACATTCTTGAAGTATATTACTTAGAAGTGACGTAGTTGCAATCACTTTCATAAAGGATAGTTTAAAAATGTAATTTTACCTGATTTACCTGATTGTTTTTTATTTCCTGATTGTCTTCATGGAAGGTGCCTAATAGCTTCATAAACTGAGAATTTCTTACAGGCTTTAAATGTGTAATGTTTTGAAAATATTCATCATTCTTCTGTTTGTATTGTATATAGTGCAGGAGGAGAAATACTGAAACTTGAGAATCCATACTTAACACTATAAATGTATTAAAATCATACTTAAATGAGCTTAGCGTGCATGAAATTACTTCAGTGTAGGAGCTACATCATCACAAAAGAGTGCAGCTTTTACCTTTCAAAAGAAGCCCCTCCCATCAAGGTCCTTGCATGTGACTGTTCTGCTGTTGCCACAGTAACACATGGAAGGATGCATAGTATATTTACATAAATTAATAGGCTTAATCACAGACTGTTCTGTCTTTTGTATTAACATATTACAGATGCACTTTTGGGGAATTTATTCAAGGTAAGCCAGTGTATGACATCATTATTTACAGTTATGTGAAAGTTTTGTGAAAGTTGGTATTAAATTCTTCAACCTATAAATGGTGGCCCCTGGCGTCCTCATATGGCATACTTCTTGGAACACACAGGGCTTTTCTTCCATAAAGTTGCTTCAGTAAGGTGTAACATACTATTTTCAAATAGTAGTTCAACTTTTCTTGTTGACCTCAGTTTGTGGTGGCAGGGGTTGTTTCTTCACTGGAACATAAAGGTCACTGCTAGTCTTCTTGTCGTTCATCTTGATTACGGACACTGGTCCAGTGTGTTGCACATTAATTTCACCCATCTATACTTTTGAAAGTACATTTTCCTGTTTTATTTTAGAATGACTTCACAATCATTCTTCTGTGACTTCTTAAGCTTAGATCCCTTGCACAGTCAGTCCTGTGTGACTTCTGGAATTTAATCTGAAATGGGAAATTACAAAAGTCTTCCATCTAAATTGTTATGTCCCTTATGAAGCAAGGGTTCTGCTAATTTCAGTGGTACAACTGTTGTTCTGAGGGAACTGTTGTCATATCCTTCCCTGAATATGCAGTGAGTAACCACACGTAGCCAGTAAGGTCTTACGTAGGCACAGATTTATGTACTGTACTGAAGCACAACTCGGGGCACGTAGTAGCATAGTTGGTTGAGGGACTATGCTACAAGCCGGAAGGTCGCAGGTTCTAGTCCCTATGAGGTCATTGGATTTTTTTCATTTGACCTATTCCTTCCAGCGGCACTATGGGCCTGGCGTTCACTCAGCCTCTAACAGAAATGATTACCAGGAATCAATTAAATAATTTTCCTGGGGAATAAGGCATGGTCGGCACGTAAGGGACGCAACCTTACTGCCATCTTTGAGCTGACTGTCTAGATAATGTTGGACCCTCAACGTCTCACAACCCTATGGGCCTTCATGGCCTGGTACAGGGATAGCTTTACTTTTTACTTTTTACTATTTATTAAAGCACAACTCACTGAAGTTTATCTGCTTACTTTCCACAGCCAGTACTAGACTCACGCAATTCAAACATTTTTATACCAAGCAGTGAGGTTTTTAGGGACTGCTTAAAAGAAAGATGTCCTTTCCATAGAGTAGTTACATAAATATTGAAGTACTGTATTCTGGTATTGAAGGTACAGAATTTTACATTTTTGTTACCTATATGGTCGAGGATAAGATTAATTTTGAACAGGTCTAGAAGGCATTCATACTTGTTTTCAGTGCTGTTATCTATGGAATGTAAGAACCTACAATCGATATGAATGAAGTCCTCATCTTACAGCTTAGTTAGTTCAGGCAGTGATACCTGTTACATGCCTTAGAGAGGTATCTACTATAAATACTGGCAGAGCACTAATTATAATTAGTGCTTATGGTTTCCTGTGTCCCTCCAAGCAAATATAAGAATTGTGTGTAGAGATAGAATATGCCAGCTTCCTTCCAAGTCCTTTCCACCTCACCGTACATAATAATCATCTTATTCATTGTTAAGTAACCACATTTAATATAACATTGTTAAATAATCCACAGTTCTACCCTCATTTTACATTCACATACATGTGAATACATTAGTGAACTTGTCTTGTGTAATCTTTTGATGCTTCCTGTTCGTGAATATAGTGGTGTTCAGTGTTCACTTTGTTCTGCAAAGGTAAACAAGTCTTCACCGCTATTTCTGAATACTGCATTGTATTGACTATTTGTTCCTTTCCAGTAATACAGGTGTGTTAATTTATACAGGGAGGTTCTTACCTTTGTTGACTGGTTCACAGCGACCAGTGCACTGCCAACTGTGAGGCACATAAGAATTTTGCCAATGATTCAGTATGCATGATGGCTGATAATGTTTGGAATTAAGGAAAGTTACTAACTTTGTGGACTGCTTTACGGCATTATGTTTCACAGCGAGCATTGTGGTTCTTATGTGGGAATATGTTTATGGTTTGTCAGCAGTGGGCAACAGTTACCAGCTCCATTAGCCAGTTATTCTCAGATACAGTTAGCGAGCACCATTTTCCATCATGGTACAGTATACTTTAGAGAACCAAATATTTTTGCATGACACCTACATGAAATATGGATTGGCTGGAAGGTGTTGGCAAAAATTTCTACATTAATTTCATGGTAAAAGATTTCCCAGCAGACAAACAATTCACAGTTTTGTGACTAAAATTAAATCAATAGGACTCTTAATAAATAAGAAACAAAAACATAAGTGCAGAGTGTTTGCTGAGGAAAAGTTAAGATGACATAGGAGCCAGACTTGAATACACACCTAGAAAATCTCTGAAACATCTAGATCTAACCCATGTAGTCCTGCTCCATCTGATGAAAGTTGGTGTCTGGTATCCTGTAAGTGCAAGAAGGATGTTGGACCTAGGTTTTTTTTAATGAAGAATTGATTATGAAAGACAGATACGGGTCATTCTTGGGCAGTTCTTTCCAGAGTTAACAGAAGAATCTATGTGGGTTACTTCAAAAGTCATGGCAACTATTATTTTTGGGAAAACACGTTACAGTGAAGAAAGTTCAAAATATACTTATGAACGGGCATGATACACCCCTCCAATTGGCTTAGTCAGATCAGGTAGATGTGAAGGGGCGTAGGTATAGTAGGCAAGAAACATTAAACATTATGGAATGAATGACTTTTTTTTTTCATTCTTTAATCCTCAAAAAATTCAATTGTGATTAAGAAATAAAAAATTCCATGTTTCAAGTTTCATCAATGGAAATTACCCGATTCAAGAAATTGTCTCCTTCAATTTCATATCATTCGAGGTTCACACGGCTTGCTTCATAACGTGTTCACTTTTTAACCTTGTTTAATTCGTGCGGCACCCACTTCACTGCAATCTTATGCATGTGTAGGTCTTTTCGTAAAATTTGATGCACAGTTGCCTGGTCAATCCCTGTATGTCTCTCTAACTCCTTCAGAGACCAGCACCCATCTTCCTCCATGCCCTGGGCGATCACTGCACAAGAAACATTGGTACAAACGGACACAGGGTGTCCACTACGTTGCAAGTCGTCACTTGCTTCTCTTCAATGTTGGAATGCTTCTGTCCACCTTGCAACAGTTCTGTGTGGTAGAGCATGATCACCCAGAGCTTCTACAGGCTCTGAGTGACATTCAGTCACATTTCTGCCGTGAAGCAATGCTATTTTCACGTAACAATGCTGTTTCAGCCAGCTAACGTTCATTCTGGGCTAAGGTTATGATCACACTGACTTCGCTCTGGATTTGCTTCGTTGTCCTTGGACTTCCGCATCATCTAGCGGCATCATTGGAAATCAGATTTTGCCATCTCTCAGTGGCAAATTTGGAAATTCCGGTTGGAGCTTTCGAAATTTCAGAAAAATTATGTTTGCCATGACTTTTGAAGTAACCCACGTATATCTGGTTTCAGCAAGACTCAGCTACTGCCCACACTGCACGTGTTTCTATGCAGGCTTTATCTAATGTCTTCAGGGATTTTTTCCTCTGGGGTTGTTTGAAGGACAAAGTTTATGACAGGAACCCCCGAACAGAAGAACTAAAAGAAAGTATTCATAAGAAAATTGCAAATATTCCTGTAGAACAGCTTCAAAGGGTAAATCAGAACCTCTTCTGCTGGTGTGAGGAATGTCTACATATAGAGGGATAGCATTTTCAGCACCACCTGTGATCTGTGAGTTCTAACTACTGTATTCCCAATGTTATCAGCCAACAGACATATTGATTCATTATCAAGATTCATATGCTTCTTGCAGCTAGCTTTACACTGGTCACTGTGAAGCACAGAGCCATGAACCAGTCAACAAAGGTAGAAACCTAACTGTATATGTTTGGATTTTACAGTGAAAGAAGACACGTTATTGGATATGGTTTCGTGTATGACAGAAGATGTTGGTCTGGTCCACCAGATGCCATTTACATGTGACCGTGATGGTTTTGCAGCTACGTTAGAAAAGGTATAGGTTCTATATTTGTTTGCTGAACGGTCTTACTTCAAGTATTCATGTACAGGGTGATGTACGAAATGATTCAGTATTTGATCTATTCATAAAATCTTTATTTCAGTTAGAGTACTAGAAACTAACACACAAAAAGAAAAACAATTGCATGGAGATTTGTCCTCTGTGAATTAAGTGTTCAGTATGACAACCATTACATCTGGCAACTTCTTCAAAACAAACCGTGATGTTGATTACTTGCAGCACTTATCCTCAGTTATCACATTGTAGGCTTGAATGATTAGTGCTCTCAATTCTATTATTGCTTAATGACTTTTTTGCAAAAATCTTTTTCTTAAAGAATCCCCAAAGAAAGTATTCACATGGGTTTAAATCAGGACTATTCAGAGCCAGTTCTGTCCTCATGCCAAATGATCAGGAAATCGGTTTGAAATGACACATGAGTTGAAAGTGTCATGCAGAAAGTCCAAAACAACATTTGCTTTCTGCGGCCTGGCTCCATCCTACATGAACCACTTAGTTTGTAATGGCAAACCTGTAGCAAGAAGATGAGGCATGAAAGTATTGTGTATCATGCTTAAATAGCGCTCACTGATCACTGTCTCTTCAGAAAAATGATCCTAGCAGTCTGTGATTTGAGATGGTGACTCACACTGTAATTTTGGTGCATGATTCACCTTCTCATGGGTCATGCCTGGATTCTCTGATGCCCAAAATCACGCACTTTTTTTTATTAACCACACCATCCAGGTGGAAGTGTGGCTCAACAGAAAACCAAACATTGTTCAATGATATCTCTTTCTGAGCCCTTTCAGCAAATGGAATTCTTTGATGTCTGTTTTGAACTGTACATTTAGGCAACACTCTCATTTTGTATGGATACAAATTCAAATTGCTTTTCAATATTCATTGCACAGATCATCTGGATATCCCTAGCTGTGGTGCAGCCTTCCTTGTTGATCTACTGGGGCTTCTTTACAGTGCCACTCTGATAGGGTCAGTGTTCTCCAGAGAACCCACAAAGGCCAGCAACGTTTTCTCAACAACACCAAACCATTAATGTTAAATTGGTTATAAAGCTTATGAATTGTTTTGAATGCAGGCACCCATCACATTTGAAAATGGGCACAAAACCACCTCCGTGTAACCACAACTTTCTTATTTCAATAAAGAACATCACTGTTTTTATGCATTACTCTACAGACATTCTTCCTTTGTCAGCCATCTTGTGTAAACTGGTGCATGAACAGGAACAGCATGACTGTAGTGCACTCTGGAAGAGTAAGAACTAATTTCCATGATCTTATGTAAGTGTTACGATGTTACAAAACATCGTTCATTGCACGGTTGAATAATTAATACTAAATCAAATACTGAATCATTTTGTGCACAACCCAATATATTTAGATACGAACAGCATGACTGTAGTGCACTCTGGAAGAGTAAGAACTAATTTCCATGATCTTATGTAAGTGTTACGATGTTACAAAACATCGTTCATTGCACGGTTGAATAATTAATACTAAATCAAATACTGAATCATTTTGTGCACAACCCAATACATTTAGATACTGAAGATATATTGCCCAACACAACAATTTTGTTCATGATCAAGCCCCATTGAGTTTTTTGCCCATATTACATATACAGTCATACCCACATTTTACATTTCAGACAGGACCATTTAAAATTAATCAGAAATCAAGGAAAATGTCAAATAAAGAAAGTGAAAATTTATGTAGCTATTGAAATGTGATTGACTGAATTAATACCTATAGTTACTGGACTTTTGAACTTTATCCATTGTCCAGTATTCTAAAGAACACAACATTTCAGAAACTGGATCTGTTTCCTTCCTCAGTTGAGGGGGTGGGAGACACCTACTCAGTTATGTCCACTGGAAAGAGCTAGGCTCAGTCACTGGTTCTGTGATTTCATTATACAAGTATGTATTTTTATGTTGTTTATGGAATGACAGTTTCTAGACTATATAGTATTGAATAGTAGAATGATCGATGCATGATTAATTGAAAAGGATTTTGAAGAAAATTCGTAAAAGTAACGTCCCTGTGCTTAATTAATTAAACAGTTAAGCACTACACCATGAAGATGTGGGGGAGTGGAAGTATAGCTTCACCATTGTTGACCTCAGTACTCGTTAGAAACAGTCATAGCCTAATTTAGATACTGTCCAGGTGTTTGCCTGGAGGTATTGAGGAAAACCACAGGAAACCTCAGTCAGGAGAGCAGGTGGCCCAGCTGAGATTCAAACTGGGCATCCCCCAAATATAAGACTAGAGCAGTGCTTTTCAGTTGATGGTGCATGTATCCTTATAGGTATACAAGAGAAATTTGGGGTGTGTCCAGCTGAAATGGCTGAATTTTTATTTTAACAGACATTTTTATATGACAGAAAATTCATTGCCTATAGGTAATTTCTTCCAAACAAACAGTTGTGGTTAAATTGTATAAACATGTATATTGCAAGTGAGGAAAAAATTATATGTTTGAAAATTGCAGGTACTTGAGGTATTTCAAACTGGTTTCTTTATACAGAGGGGTGCTTCATAAGAAAGGAGAAACACTGGTCTAGAGCATTACCACTGCACCAGCTAGTGGTTTCTTTATGTTACTTCCTCTTATGAAGAGGGACTGATATCTACTCACTAAACATGGGAGACATTTGTAGCAAATTGAAAGCTAGCTTGGCAGGGGGGATTGTGATAATAATCCCTTATTGTTAGTGGGATTACCCCATAAAATTTGTTACATTTAAGGTGACTCATTGCAGTCAGTGTGGTGAGGGAATTTTCTTTTGTCTGTATGTTAAATTCGGAACATAATTATTTAAAAGTGTCAAACAATAAGAAATACAACATTTGCACAGCCAGCTGTGAAAGGATGTTTACAGATTGTGCAGAAAAGAATAGAAATTGCATCCATTTCTCTCACAACATATCTTTATCTCAGTATTATGCAACTGATTTTCCTAACCTCAGTCTGATTTGTAATATTGTACACAAAGAAGTAGTGTTCGCATATTTTATGCATTACAAATTTTGGATATGAAATTTTTATTAAAACTGGTACCTGAATTGCCAGTCACAGTGACTGTGTCGTCTAAGGCATGAAATGTCTCCACCCGCTCAAACACTAGGATCATTGGTTCAAATCCCACTCAAGGCATGGACGTTTGTCTGCGTTTATTCTATGTGTGTGTTGTCCTTAGTAGGTAGCACCCTTGCATCAGGAAGATCCCCCATCCAAGGAGACCTACTGACTGTCTACGGTTTAGAAAACAAAGTGAAACAAAGTGTTTCATAGCTGCCTTATGCTCCAAGTGGGAGCAACATGAATAGACAGACAGACAGACAGATGGGTGGGTGGGTGGATGGACTGATGGACACAAAAAGTAATACCTAAATTACACAAGTAAATATGGTGTTTTTCTTTAGATCCCAATTCTTTTTCACGTATAGGTAACATCCATTATTATTGTCATTGTCGTCGTCATTATTATTGTTGTTATTGTTACTACTACTACACTGTGCTCTATCTATAATTGACCTTGCGGTTGTTAACTTAACACATAAATAATAAAGAATTGAATCATTATTATTATTATTATTATTATTATTATTATTATTAAAGTATTGTTTCACTGTTGTGAACATTGATGAACGTTCTGCCTCCATCTTCATTATTTTGAATGAATATTATGTGTAGATATGTGGGAAAAGGAAAATTGGAAATGGAGCCATAAGTGGACATGAAAGGGGCTAATTTGGAATCTGTGGGTAAAGTGAACTGGATAGATGGGACTGAGAAGAGGACCACTGTGGCACTCTTCTCTCATTAAGTCTACCATTATGACAGCCATTATTTTCCTTGTTCTCCTTATGGACTCAGATATGGCCTTTTCACACAGTTCACCGTGTGAACCATGTTATTTTTTAAACTTTTTAGAACTGTATTTTAGTCTCCTGAAGTTATTGGCCATGTATAAGTATTGAATATTGGAGAGTAAGTGCATCTGGGACTATTGAGTCCCATAATCCTGAAAACAGTTTATCCATTGTTGCTTCCTTATTGACAAGGAATTTTTTATTTTCATAGCAGTGTAAGCTTATATTGTGACCCCCTGGGTTGTGACACTGTGTTGTCACCTATATGATTACACACTGTTGCAACACAGGTCACAGTCTAAATTTTCTGATTGAATTTATTATATTTGTTTTGCTTGAAATTCTGAAACGATCGTGATAATATTGATGACAACATAGTTGTCATGATCACCACCACCACCACCAGCACAGTGGAAGCAGGTTTCTGTTAACATTGATGTTATAATATCAGTATACATGATGCTGTATTTCAGAAAATTATTTTATTAATTTGCAGGTTTATTTTGGCACTGCACAAGCACGCATCTACTTAGTTGCTGATTTTCTTCGAGTAAATTGTCATACAGGAATGTCTGCTCTAATGCGCAAGGCTCTGATTGATGAAGTTGGGGGAATTGAAGCATTCAGCTGTTACTTGGCAGAAGATTTCTTTCTTGCCAAATCACTAAAAGAAAGAGGCTGGAGGATGTGTATCAGCAGTCAACCAGCATGGCAGAACTCCGGTGTTTGTGAAATAAATAGTTTTCAGGCTCGATTAACCAGGTCAGTGTTAAGAGCAAAAATGGATGGAATGTGTGTTTTACTCTGCAACATTCTGTAATGTGTGATATAGCTGTCATTGCTAACATCAGTTTAATATTCCTGGGACCAAATGCAATTGTGTTGTGTATAGCTAAAATGGATAAAATTGCAGGATGTAATTTCACTGTAACAGACTGAGTCATCATTTGTACATTTGAAGAGCAGTATTGTTCTGTTAAAATTAACAGTGAATAATGTTTGACTCTGCATATGTGAATGGATTTCAAGATTAGAACTTAGTTCCCCTATTTCTTTCCCTCCATTTCCCCACCACCACCACCCATGATATCATTCTATGCAGTGTCTCAGTTCTCACTTCTGAATGAAAAACTTTATTGCCCATGTGTTAAGGTAAGAGACAAAGTTATCACTGTACTTAATTATGTAATTAAGCACTCTGCTATGAAGCAATGTGAGGGAGTAGAGGTATAGCTATACCATTCATGATATCAGCACTAGACAGAGGTAAGTGGGCAGCTTTATGCTCCTGTCTCTTTATTCCCATGGATAGAGCCCCTAGTACCCATTTGATATGAGTCCAGATGAACCCCAGAGCCAGTCTGGACACTATATAAGACAGAAAATACTCTTTCCCCCCTGCCAGGAATTGAACCCGAGTCATCCAGCTTGTAGCCTAATCACTATACCAACTGTGCTATCCCAGCTCCCTTATTACATGTGTAATGTACAAAAATTATTAAACTCATATGTATTACTTTTGAAGTACATGTAAGAAACAGGAAAGGCTAATAATGAACAAATATGCTGTGCCTCTGTTCTCGCTTATGTTCAAAGATATAGGCCATTGGCATGTTTCCAACTTCAAGAGAATATGTCCTCCCATGTAGCTATGGGTTGTCCAATACATCAGTGTCTTCTGGGTTTATAATTTTAGTAATGTCTTTGGTAGCCTGTTTGTTGTCATTCTTAAAATATGTTCATACCAGGTCTCTTTTTACCTTTCTGTTCTCTTAGCTAAATTGAATATTTTTAATTCTGAACATATATTTGTACTTTCTTTCCGATCTAGGAGAATGTATCCAGCTATTGGATGTAGAACCTCATTTCAACTGACTGTACTTTCCTTTTGTCTGGTCAGTTTATTGTCCAGTTTTCACTTGCATAAGTCAGCATAGGCACTGTCTACCTTATAAAATTTTAATTGTGTAATTTGTTAGGTTTTTTGCCTCAGTGTTCTTCATATCATTCCACACATTCTTTGAAATTTATGTAGTTTAATACTTGTATCATCTTTCAGGCAGTATCATACATTGACACTCAAATAATTAAAGCTTCATACTTGTTCTGTTCTGTTTTCTATCATAGTTTTACATTTTATGTGATTGTTACCCTGAAATGCTGGAGTTTTTGTTTCCATGGTTGAAATTCTCAACATTAAAGCTGCTTGCTATGTTTTCAAGTCTGTTGACTGTTCTTTGAAAGCCAACCTCCGATTCACTGAAAATAGCCTGATCACCTGCAAACTGTATTTAGAACTTTATTGGTTGAAACATCTTGCCATTGTTGAATTACTTCTTCAGTAAGTATATTTTGGCATATAGATTCGTTGGTAGTTGGCGACCTTCAAGATAGACTGTATAGCCGCCGTTGCTAGGCTCTGGCCTGCAAACATCTACACAGGAATGGTGTTTTCTGTGTGGTCTGTGCCAAGATGTTATAAGGAGGACAATTAGTGATAGTGTAGTGTAGTTTGTTGGTAAGGAGAGGACTGCTGTGGTTCAGTCCTTGTGAGCTGTTGCTGTTAGAAGCTGGCAGCTGAGGCACAGGAATAGTTCAGGAACGCAGAGGAAGGGGAATGTCCACTGTTGGAAGCTGTTCCCGCAAAACTGGTGCAGACACAGCAGATTGAGAAGACTTAGTATATACTCTAATGAACTGCAGAGTGTGTGAATTAGCTGTAGTGCTCTAGTTACTTGTAGTTAGGATCTGTAAGCATTCAGTAAATCCATTTACCAATCCAAACTCCATTTGTAGTCACACTCTGTCACGTGACAGTATTAAGTAATGTTGGGGACATTGTGCATCCCAGTTTTACTCCTTGATTTATATGTAATTTCTTATTGGCAACCAAAGTTCCCTTGTCAGTTTTTATCCTTATATATTTATCCTTATGTTAATATAGAGGCTTTGAACAGTTTTTACTGTGGTATCAGGAAATCCTTTATTCAGTATATTCCACAGCTTACCTTGATACACTCTGACAAACAGCTCATCATAATCTATAAACAATATATACATTGGCAAATTGAATTCTCGCCTTTTTTGAATAAGTTGCTCCATTACAAATATGCAGTCACAACATGAGCTTTGTTTAAGGAACCCACATTGTCCTTCCAAAAGTGTATGTTTATTAATTGTGCTGTCTTCAGGTTATAATCTTAGCATAAACCTCATAAGCCATGTTCAGTAAAGTAATTTCTTTGTGATTTTTACAATCCTGTCTATTTCCTTCTTTGAAGATATGGCAAATTACCCCTCTTGTCCATTCTGGGATTTTATGCATGTTCCAACATATAATAATTATTTGATCCATAAGCTAAGGAGTCTATTATTGTACCAGTTCACAAGAAGGTTGATAAAACTGACTGTTGTAATTATCAGGGGATATCACTGCTATCAACTTCATACAAAATTTTATCCAATATTCTTCTCTCAAGGTTAAGTCTATATATAAATGAAATTATTGGAGATCAGCAGTGTGGGTTTCGACGTAACAGAATAACTACAGATCAGATCTTTTGCATTCGTCAGATATTGGAGAAAAAATGTGAGTACAATGAGACAGTATATCAGCCATTTGTAGACTTCCAGAAACCCTATGATTCAGTTAGGAGGGAAGTATTGTACAGTATTGTGATAGAATTTGGGATGCCCATGAAACTGATTAGGCTGATTAAAATGTGTTTAAACGAAACGTATAGTAAAGTCTATATAGGTAAATATCTCTGTGTGTCATACACCATCATCAGAATCCTATAGTAACTACAGGTAAATATTTTTCTGATAAATTTCCAATCCAGAATGGTCTAAAACAAGGAGAATTTATCACCACACCTTTTCAACTTTGCTTTAGAATATGCCATTAGGAAAGTCCAAGAAAACCAGGTGGGACTGAAATTAAACAGGACACATCAGCTGTTGGTCTATGCCGATGATGTGAATGTTCTTGGTGATAATATATATATACCATGAAGAAAAACACACAAAGTTTAATTGATGCAAGTAAGGAGGTTGATCTAGAAGTAAACACACAGAAACTGAGTATATGTTTCTGTCTCATCACCAAAATGTAGAGTAAAATCATGACATAAAGATAGGAAACAGATGTTTTGAAAATGTGGCATGGTTTAGATATTTGGGAACAACGATAACAAATCAAAACCTGATTCAGGAGGAAATTAAGAGGAGATTGAACTTGAGTAATGCTTGTTACCATTCGGTGCAGAACCTTTTGTCTTCTTGTCTGCTGTCAAAAAATATAAAAATTAAAATATACAAAACTATAATTTTGCCTGTGGTTCTGTATGGGTGTGAAACTTGGTCTCTGACATTAAGGGAGGAACATTGACTGAGGGTGTTTGAGAACAGGGTGCTGAGGAGAATATTTGGACTGAAGAGAGATGAAGTGACAGGAGGTTGGAGAAAACTGCATGATGGGCAGCTTCATAATGTGTACTCTTCTGCAAGTATAATTAGAATGATCAAGTCAAGGAGGATGGGGTGGGCAGGGCATGTACCACAAATGGGGGAGACGAGGAATGCATATAGGATACTGGTGGGAAAGCCAGAAGGGAAGAGACCAGTGGGAAGACCAAGGCATAGGTGGTGGACAATATTAGAATGGATCTTTGGGAGATAGGATGGGATGGTATGGTTTGGATTGATCTGGTTCAGGATAGGGACCAGTGGAGGGCTCTTGTGAACACGTTGATGAACCTTCAGGTTCCATAAAATGCTGGGAAGTTCTTGAGTAGCTTCAGAATTGGCAGCTCAAGAAGGGCTCAGCTCCATGAGTGAGTGAGTGAGTAAGTAAGTAAGTAAGTAAGTAAGTTCTTTTTTTTTTTTTAATTTCTACTGATGCATATTTGAGGAGGTCAGTGTTGGTGCCATCATACTTGAAAGCCTATCTTGTGCACAAGGAGTGTACTATACCTACAATATACATTTCTTTGTCCTGGCCAAGAAACCAATCTCCCTGTACTCATTGAATAAGAGGCTGAGTGCTCTAGAGCCAGTCTGGGCATGGTGGTGAAGGGAAAAATCTCTGCCCCCACCAGGAATCAAATTCCAATTCTCTGGCCATCAAACCTGTAATCTAGTCACCATATGAGCTACTCATAGCTGAATAAAATGCTACTGACAAGAGCATGGCAATACTAGGTGATGTCACATGATTTCAATGTGTTAACATCTAACACAGTAAACATTTAACATGTTTAACCCTACATATCTAACATATTCAAGCATTTTTCATTAGAAGAATAAGTTTGAAGTGTTCCTTCTGTTTCACTAACTCTTGGTAACTGATTAATGTTAAATACTTTAATAAAAATAAGTAATAGCATGATGTTAAATGTGACAACAGAGACATGAAAAGTTTTGTATGCCCTCTTTATTTTCAATTTTCTGCCATAAGGTTATAAAGACTTCATTCAGCAGACATGTAATCTGCTCTTCTTTAATTTTAATTTTGTATACAGAACCTTACAGTTTGCTTGCAAATATGGTGAAGACACATCCTCTGTTTTTCACCAGTGTTTTCAAGTCATTTACCCAACTTCATTTTATTTCTTTTTGTCTTTTACTGTTGTAAATATCACCTGGCATTTGAATATATGTCATTTTTAATAGTTACTGACTGATACATGATTCATAATGAATCATGAACCTGCTGCAGTATGTGTAGTTAGAGTATGTGCTGTTTCATTTATCATTTTGTTCTTGCTGAATGGCTGTAAAATCCATACATGTTTAACTATCTTTGTTTTTAATGCCATTCGATATTTTGAATATTAATATAGGTAAAGTGGGTTTTGTAACAAGTATAAAATATTATTTTGCTACAACTCACCATTGTATAGACATTTTCTTGGGAATTGCTGAAACGGAGATGTGAAAATATTGTTGTGTTTAATTTGTTTTGTTTTCTTTCTGACTTCTTAATTCAGCAATAAATCAGTATAGAATACTGTGTGAAATCTTTCACATTATATAATACTAGTGATTTAGAACAGCATTCTTCTAACTTTTTCCCATGGGAGTCGTTTGATTTTCATAAATACTTACAGTGCCATATGAAATTAAACTCAGCATAATAGTTTTTGTACTATACTTAGCTGTCAGAAAATAATTGTGATTTATGCAGTCTGATTCCCTAAAATCATGAAATTAAGTTCAGTTGCTACTGTAAACCAGTGAGTAGCATGAGAGCAAGATGAAGAATTAGCATTTGTCAGAAATGAAGGAAGAAGAATGGTTTAGTTTGGGTTTGGATTATGAGGTTGTTATAACTTGGCAGAGAAGCTTGATAGTAATTGAACTGTCAGTATTAATTATTACTATGCAACATAGGTTTCTGATATATTCGGTATGTAATATAAGTTCTGTGTATGTACAATCATGTTGCTTTTGCTCTTACTACAGATAAAATATTCTTAGGTGAAACACTTACTGAGATAAAAATGCGTGACTTAGTACCTGTAGTAGGCCGTGCCATAGCTCAAGCTGTTAGGCACTGCCTTCGCACCGCAGTGGCCCGGGTTCGATCCTGGGTCTGGTCAAGTGGGATTTGTGGTGGAGAAAGTGGCGCTGGGGCAGATTTTCTCCGAGTACTTCAGTTTCCCCTGCCAATCTTCATTCCACCAATTTCTCCACAATCACTCTTACCTATCATTGGGCTGGTACAATAGGCCAGAAGTGGCCGCAGTGCAAGGGACTTAGTCCCACCCCACTAGCAATAAAAAAATAGTACCTGTAGTAGGTTTCTAGTTCTTTATTTGTTGGCATAATCTTCTCCTGCATAATGAAGTTATTTTGAAAATTATGCAAAATAACTGAAATATGTATTTTCATCTTCATTTTGCAGTGACCAATCCTGAGAGAAATCTGAGTGTGGCAGGATCCAACAAATAAAAATATATCAAAATTACATTGGTAACATAAAAGTATTGAACTGAAAATAGTAAATAAGAATTACAGTACTTGTTATAGTCAACTCTTACAATATCAAAGATGTATATTATGTGATACATGTACGTGATTTCTACAGCAGATAACGTACAAGATGCAAGCCTCTGATTTTGTATGATGGCATCAAACTGTAAACTTACCATCAATCTCACTTTTTACCTAGAGGTCTTTGTTTGGAAGAACACCTCCATGTTAAATGAAATCTGATAATTCCATTCTGTGATCTGGATGATAAATTCCCATGTATTTTGGAATTACACTGATGCAGATAAACATTTTCTTAACATTTTATATTATACATTATGGAGAACAGTAGATTGAAATAATGAATCAGTGAGCTATATTTGTCAACCTGTTTTTGTAGATGGGCGAAATTGCGGGTAGCCATGGTGCCTCATACCATTCTCCTGGAGCCTTTGTCTGAGTGTATGGTAATAGGAGCATGTGCATCATGGGCTGTCTCCTTCCTCTTCAGTTGGGATCCTCTCGTCTTCTACTTGGTGCACATCCTCGTCTGGTTTCTTCTTGACTGGATCTTACTTTCTATTATTCAGGTGCAGTAACAACTTCTCATTCACTTAACAGAGAACATGTATGTGGCTGCCATCTGTAAATAAACCCCTTGAATGTTGATGTATAGTATATAGATGAAGGGTGTCTAGTGCCTCTTTCTCCAACCCTTTGTAACATTTTTGTAGAAAGGAGAAGATATTCACAATTGGAGCTAAAACAGTTTATCATAGCAAAAGCAGCTTAATGTTTATGCTATATATAATGTGGTAGGCTTTATACATTAATGAAAAATGGCTTTTGAATAGTCAACAGGATGCCCCTTCACTCGTTATAAATAGCAATAACTGTGCACAAATCTGTATCCCTACAGCCACCAGCAAAAATATGATTCAGCCATTGTTCTGTTGCCATAGTATTCACAAGCTGCTGAGTATCTCTTAACTTGCACCTTCAAACCAAGACATTCAAAATGAAATGTCAAGTCTCCCCCCCCCCCCCNGGTGGGTTGAAACTGAGTCCACTTGATACGTCAGCCACTAATTGGCCTATTGTACCAACTCGAGATGATATATGGTGATGAATATGGAGTAGTCAGTGGAATGAGAATTGGCAGGGGAAATTGAAGAGTCGGAGAAAACCTGTCCCAGTGCCAGTGTGTCCACCACAAATCCCACATGACGTAACCTGGGCCGCCACTGTGGGAAGCCAGCAACTAACTGCCCAAGCTATTTCAAGTCTTACATTTACCTCACATTCAAGCCATCAGTATTCTCGCCAGCTAAAAAATGGTTTGGAGTGGACATTACATTACTTGCTTATATGAACTTTGGATTACCCCTTCCCTGTGTCCAAGGATACCTGATTCAGTAAAGTCAGCTGAGCATGAGGCTAAGCACTCATATCTAATACTGAGACTAGGATATGTAGAGTTTGTATATGTCTTTTACTTTGTTCTTATTTAGTTGTGAGCTGGGATTTGATTCCTAGCAGGGGCAGGAATTTTTCACTTCTTCAACACATTGAGATTATCTCTGGTGACCACTTCTTAGTGGGATGAGACTGAGTCCACATTGTACTGTGACCACTATTGACCTATTGTACCAGTCCCACATGATAGATGGTGACTATGGAGCAGTTGGTGGAATGAAGATTGGTAGGGGGAACCGAAGTACTGGGAGAAAACCTGTCCCAGTGCCTCTTCATCCACCACAGATCCCACATGACCTGACCCAGACGAACCCTAGCTGCCACAGTGGGAAGCCAGTGACTAACCACCTGAACTATGGCACAGCCTCTGGTGCCCAGTTAGTATGCTTCCCATCCACTGGATACCAGATCACTTTTCCTGAGGGTAAAGGAACCAGCACGTGAAATTGACAACTCACCTCCATCTAATACCAGCATGCCCAGACCTATACTTTTACTCTCTCATGTCTATATGGCATGATGCATAATTAAGCACAGCAATGGACCTCATGAACACCATTTTCTTGTACACAATGTTAGTTTACTCTGGCTCCCTTCTGCTATAATCAAGATGTAAATTTACAGTGATTTGTCCTTCCACAGAAGAAATCTAAAGAGTGAAGTCACTGGTAAAATATGACTGTTGCAACATATGGTGTGTTTGCCCAGTATGTTGTAGACCTCTATTACTAATTTCTTTTTTATGAAGTATGGAATTTAAAAAAAACAGTAGTATTATGAGATTACCACAGCAATATATAGGACTTCACAGAATGTTGCATATGTCTGTAATGCTGAATGTGGAAGATGTTAATGTAATTTATGTAAATATAAAATGTAAATGTAAAAAAGTAATTGTACTTTCAAAAAGAATTTAAATATGGCACTTTTAAATTCTGAATACATCATATGTTTAACTTTTTAAAGGAAGCACAGAATTTTCAGTTAGAAAAATCTTAGGCATGTTAGCTAATGTGGCATTTGGGTGTAGTGATCTCACATGATTAAGGGCTGGAAAGGAAGGCCAGTGGTTATCAAAAATTGTAAAATTCAGGGACTTAAGGGAAGGATTAGTCTATGATCGCCCAAATTCATTTACCTTTGCCAAGATAGTGTGTATCGTTTATGTGCTGGGAATTTTTTTATTTCAATTTAGAAGTATGTGTGGCACATTGAAATGTTTAAATCATATTATATGTACCAAATTTGCTAGTACATAATGAAATCCAGTTTTGATACTACACACAGCAGTCTGCACAGTATGTTATTTTTCTTCTTCTTTTACACCTGGGAAACTGCAGTTCTTAATCTAATCTCAAGCGAAGTAAGCTGCCTTGTTCATTTTCTTAAATTCCTGAATATCATGCTTGTTTTTTCTTTGGTTTTCGCTTGCTCATGAGGTACCTTAGCTTCTTGAATGCACCTTTCCTCAGCATTTTTTTTTTTCACTCTGGTACATAATGTATTGCATTACAATATGTAACTGTTTGCAAAATTTTTACTTTCTGTCATTAAAAACATTTAGTTTTGCTCCATACTTGTTCCTCATGAGCTTTGCTAATTTCAAAGGATTATTAATTCATGTCAGTAATGCTTCAGATCAAACATTTTTGTTGACATTAGTCATCCTATCAAGTAACTAAGCCATTGATGGATTGGGTTGTGTGCTTTACATGGTTACATGGTTATAAGTGAATCTGGAAGGAAGTGCAATGACAAAGAAGTGCATTTATCTGTGATATCTTTTTTAAGTACAGTAGACTTTCAGTTACCTCATATCCACACATCCAGAATTCACATCTAGCCAGTAAAAATTTCAGAGAAGACTTTCAATGTTTATAAAGTTATCAAAAACAAATTTGTGATGCACATAAGTTCACCCAGCCTCCAGTAGCTCTGCTACCTGTACTTCTTCCTTACACAGATACCATAACAGTAGAGGCAAGTTAATTTGTGGTTGTACTCTCTTGTCACCAAAACGCAGGGCAAAATCATAACATAAAGATAGGAAACAGATGTTTTGAAAATGTGGCACAGTTCAGATATTTGGGAACAATGATAACAGATCAAAACCTGATTCAGGAGGAAATTAAGAGGCGATTGAACTCGGCTAATGCTTGCTACCATTCAGTCCGGAAACTTTTGTCTTCTCATCTGTTGTCCAAGAACATAAAAATTAGAATATACAAAACTATAATTTTGTCTGTGGTTCTGTATGCATGTGGAACTTGGTCTCTGACATTAAGGGAGAAACATAGACTGAGGGTGTTTGAGAACAGGGTGTTGAGGAGAATATTTGGACTGAAGAGAGATGAAGTGACAGTAGGTTGGAGAAAACTGCATAATGAGAAGCTTCATAACTTGTACTCTTCTCCAAGTGTAATTAGAATGATCAAGTCAAGGAGAATGAGGTGGGCAGGTCATGTAGCACTAATGGGGAGATGAATGTGTGTAGGATATTGGTGGGAAAGCCAGAAGAAAAGAGGCCACAGGGAAGACCAAGGCATAGGTGGGTGGACAATATTAGAATGGATCTTAGAGAGATAGGATGGGATGGTATGGATTGGATTGATTTGGCTCAGGATAGGGACCGGTGGAGGGCTCTTGTGAACACGGAGATAAACCTTCGGGTTCCATAAAATCCTTGGGAATTCTTGAGTAGCTGCAGAATTGGCGACTCCTCCAGAGGGGATCAGCTCCATGAGTGAGTAAGTAACAGTATATTCATCCAAAATCTTTTACCGTCACTCAGCTGTGTCACCTAGGAAGACCCCCCCTCTACAAAAAATAAGGCAAATATGTGTTTTTACTACATACTGGATTTCTGTAAGCGTTATTGACATGAAACCAGCAGGGCCATGTAACTGGCACACCCCATTCCTCATACATGCCAGGTAATAAGTTTACTGTGAGGATAATCAAAATATGTTTTGTTACTTGTGTTCCTTATGCTATTAATGAGCATTTCCATTACAGAATGGTTCTCTGCCATTTAACAAATTTGATTTTGTTATGGGTTGGCTGTTTCGAGAATGTAGCAGTCCATATTTGTTTCTTCATGCTCTGTGGGACCCAGCGATAAGATGGCGTGCACGGACCTACAGACTTAGGTGGGGTGGTGTTGCCGAAGAATTGAAGCCCAAAGTGAAAGTATGAAGTGTAAGTGTGAGTCAAAACTTGCAGATTCAGTAACAGCAAGTGAAGAAGTGTTACTGATGAGACCTAACTCTTAAGTGCGTAATTACTTATCGTCTGTGGGAACATCCTGTTGTAGTACAACCACCACAAGTGATCAAAAGAAGCTCTTCAGATTTTCTGAAGAAGAAATTCTATTTAGTGATAAAAATATGAATATCATGTTGAAGGTTATATTTTAGAAGTTATGGCTGTCCGTCCATACCATATGTAAAGACATCTGCATACATAAAATGTCATTTCCAAGCAAAGAGAAGCATGATACAACCATTGAGTATGTTCAGGTCTGATGTCATTGTTACCACAGCTTTTTTCTTGTCAGTTGCCATAGTCCAAACTTTTAATAATGGAAGGCAGTTGAGCAGAGCATAGATTGACGTGGTCTCCGAGTGACTGTGAGCAAAATTTGCTTGGCTATAAATATTGTGTACTGTATGTTAACAGAAATCCCTTGACACTTTTGTCTTAGCATAAAATGAAGACATTCCTGCGCTGAAGCACTGCTTCTGCCAGAATTCTCGTAAGGTGTTTCTCACACGATTCCTGTAGGATGATGAACTTAGTATACTGTTCTAAAAGTTACGAAATAGACATTCAGTGCAGGCAATTTAAAAAACACTATTATGTTAACTTTATGTCTGTGCATTGTCTTCTTATTAATATATATGTTGATTATGAATGAATGGTCCAAATTACAGTTTTCATTGTGATAAATTTTCTAAACCTCGAGATGAATTGAGCATCTTACATAATGTACATTAATGTTAACTGTGATAGTGACAATTCTAGTAGTTGTGGACATATTGCTCAGAACATTTTATAGCGTGGTCCTCATTTGTGTGCACTTTAACTATATGCATTTAAATAAATTTAAAGAGTTTTGTATTGAACCCTTCATTTGTAGCTTTAGGTTTGAAATGCTATTGCTGACATAAGAGCAGAACCGAGTAAGAACTCACCCTGTGAAGAATTATAAGAATATTGCTCTGTCTGCATTGTAACATTACACTATAATTCAGCATTTTGCTAACAAAAATATAATTAGGCTGTTCAAACGTATATTTTGATGGGGGGAATATTACTTAGTATGAATGGCGTTGAAAGCTTTGATCTGCTCCCAGACATAGTAGTGGATGTTCTCTGCATCTCAACTGAAGGTTTAGACAACTCTTTACTGGTGGAATGTTAATACAGAATAATACGTAAGGCCACCTTTTGTATATATAGATGTAAGTTTGATTAAGATGTGTAATATTTGATACTGAATTCTAGATTGCACTTGAACTGCTGACAGGAAATATTGTATATAAATTGTAAAATACTGTAGCATGTAAAGAGCTAATAAACAACCTATCAGCGTAACAGTGATTGCACACACAACAGAGGACGTGAAATTAAGGGCTCTACACTGCTGGAAACCATTACCAGACAACTGGTGAAGACACAGCATACTGAAAAGACTCAAGTGTGTGCTGTAATGAATTGTACAGTGTGTGAATGAGCAGTAGAGCTGAAGTTACTTATAGGTACGATCTGTAAGTGCTCAATTAATCCAATTACGAATCCCAACCCCTTTTTAGTCACACTCATATGCGTGATAATACATTTAAATTATGCAAATTCAGAATGCAGTACCTAATTATTTTCACTTGGGATGAAATATTTGTTTTCCATGTAAAGAGGTTGTGTGTGTTATAACAATCCAGATGCCAACAGGAATGGAATAGATCAGTGTGGACAAATTATGCAGCATTAGTGGATGTTCATGTATAAATTTCAGCTTGTTGCAGTAAGTTGAATTTGTATATAATGAAATTAAACACAGGACTGACAACTTGTTACTGTGGCAAAGATAAACATGATATAACATTTTTAATTGCATAATTTGAGTACAGTAATAGTTTAATATGATTTAACATATTTATCGAAACTTGGGATGCAGTTTCTCTGACACTGATATAGATTCCATATTGCAATATGAGAGTTACATTGAACCATTGCCCTGATATGAAAACAATGCTTTCCTTGCCAAAATGTATACTTCAGTCCTCTGAGGTAGCTCTTCTTTGTTCCATCTTTCTTTTCCTTGGCTGTTGTAACTATTATCCCCCATTCGAGCCCCAGTTCTGTTGAGTATGGTGTGGAAACACTTCAACATGATTGTTTGTGCCTTTTCTGAGGAGTATTTATGCCACATCCTGTAATATAACTTCATTCAGATCAAGACTTGGTCATGTTTCATATTGGTAGATTGTAAAGGTTTCTGACAGTGTTGTATAACACACAGAATTACTTGGATTTTGGACTTCCTCCATCGTCCAATATTCTAGAAAATAGAAAACATGATGTTTCAGAAACTGGATCTATTTCCTTCCTCATGTGTCTTCCCCCCTCACCTGAGGGCAGAAACAGATCCAGTTTCTAAAACATTATGTTTTCTGTGTTCTAGAATACCAGACAATGGAAAAAGTCCAAAAACCCAGCAATTCTACGTGTTTCATACTGTTTTCCATGTTATGACTGCAAATGTTAGGTGAAATGATACTTGCATGGAAGCCATCAGGCTTTCACAGCAATTTATAGCTAATCTTTTCTGTTTTTGGATGAGGACACCTGTTCTATGGGATTGGCTGCCTGATGTTTCAGATAATCAGCCCACCATAACATGGTGTCATAATCCAAAAATGGAAGAAAATGGTTAAAGCTCTGTCTTCTTAGATGATGATATTATTATTATTGTTGTTGTTGTTATTAATAAATACCCATTGTCAAAGGAAGGGTGTTCATAGGTACCATCTCTAGTTGTTGGATTTATCATATGAATTACAATGATATACTTGGTAAACTAAATAAAAATTGTTATATTTTCTTCTGTGCATTTTGAGCTCTTAGGATTCAGCACAAATGTACATATTTAAATTTAATATTATATTGGATGTAATGTATAGTACAAGGTGTTCAGTCATTGAGGAAACCAGGCAAGTAGCATGAGTAGGATACAATATTTCTCACAGATTGCTGCTGTAACTGCCGATAGCAGAATGAGTCATACATGCTGATAAATGCATGCACTCTCGCTAGCGTCGAGCAGATGGATCGTTTCTCCATGACTATTCCCTCACATCAGTTTCCGTACATGCACACATTTATAAGAATACCGTAAAAAGATAACACAAACTTACCTTGCTTTATAACAGGTGCTGAAATTGTCCCCTTCTGCTTGCAAGCATGCCTTGCATCACATAAATAAATTATGCGACACTTTCTGAAATTGGTCCATGGTAATTGAACTAATTACACATGTTATTTCATTCTGCAGAGCTTCAGTGGTGCGAGGATTATTCTTGTAGACTTTTCCCTTTAGGTTTCCCCAAAGATAAAAATTGCAAAAACTGAGATCTGAAGATCTGGGAGGCCACAGTCCCTTGCTGATTATTCTGTCTTCAAACACCTCCCATATTGCGACCATGGATGCCTTAATCATATGTGCTGTAACATTGTCTTGCTGAAAATACCCATATTGTCTTTCTTCAACAGTCAGCTGTTTGAAGAATGGATTCAGTATATCATTAACGTAGAAGTTGAGTTCACAGTTTCATGGAAAAATAAGGGGCCAATGATTCGCTGCGAACTTACAGCACACCACACCCCCACCTTTTCACTGTGTAAAGGCACTTGCTGTATAGCGCGAGAATTTTCATCACTCCGTAGTCGTACATTTTGTGCATTGACATGACCACTAACATGAAACCACGCCTCATCAGTCATGAACAGAAGCTGTGGATCCATGATTCCATCATGCACATTTTGCAGCGGCCAGTTGCAAAAACGAATTCTTGCTGTATAATCTGGTTGTTTCAGATCAATACACCTGTTATTTTATACTGGTGAAATTTGATCAATTTTGTGGCTGTGAAAGCAGATCCTAGAGAAACATCGGTTTCCTGTGCTAAGCGTCTTAATGACTTTCGAGGACTGATCTGTAGTTGTGCCTCAATATCCCAAACTTTTCTTCAGTCAGCACAATCCTCTTTGATTGCTTCTTTATGTCACACACTAAACCTATGGCCTGCCACCTTTTCACAAGCTTTGATACACATGACTTTGTGGGAACTAGCAAATCAGGATATTTATGACAAAACTTACATTTTCTGTAAGTTTTTTCCTTGCAAAAGTTTTGACAAACACACACTGTTTAGTAGTGAACTTCATTTCAGTATATATGTCCACCGCCTATAGACATCTCTAACACAGACTAACTGCGACTTAACTGCAGTGACAAGTTCATGCCACCCAACCGTGTGTGTTTATCAGAGCTAATGACTCATTCTGCTATTGGGAGTTACAGCAGCAATCTGTGAGGAATTTTGGATGCAATCAGCGGTGTAGCGAAGTTTCCTCCTCCTTTGATGCAGTGTATAATGATTTATGTTGTACTCAGGATGACAGTGCTTGCTGTGGGGCAGAAAGTGTATTCAGGCATGTAGTTTTAATCGAAAATTGCTTTCAAGCTGGTCATCATAGTGAAATTGGCAATGTCATGGATTCTCTGTCTGATCCCAAATATTCCATGGAACACAATTTAGGAGTTACTCTCCTACATTGCTGGATCCGCTGAATTTGGTTAAGTTTCCCTTTGGCAGACAGAAACTATAGTTACATCTCTTTATTTCTATACTGCTACTATGATGAGAATTTAGAATATGACAGGGTTGCTTCCAGCGCCATTCCTACTAATTCATAGTCAGCTTACTGTGCAAGATAAGTACTGTAAGCCAAGAACAGCATCTTTTATAATTACAAGTGAGAAGTAGCATCTTCTAGTACATTTCCTGTTATTCATCCACGGGTTATATTGTGTGTGGGTCATTGATGACTTTTTTTTGTTCTATTACTAGTTGAAATTATGAAATTACACATTACGTTGTACACATAGATACTTAGGGACCAAGCTTTTAACCCTCCTTTCATTTCCATTATGTGTTTTCTACCAGTATTCTCCTGCTCTAGGGATGTGTGATGAGTTGGAAGGAGTATGAAATTACACTCCTTTTATACTCTGTATAATAATCACAGTAACTGCATGCAGTTGGTCTTCTGAATTCTAGTTGGCATCTGTGAATGCAGTCAGTGGTAGAAGATGATGAACAACAGAAGTAACATAAAACAAAACAAATCGTGAGGAAAGCATTTTGAATTGTGATATTTTCAATAAGAGGGAGTGTATAAGAATGCCATCAGTGATGCTACCATTTCTCTGTTCTGTCGTCTTATAAAGAACAATGAGCACCCTTAGGTGCTATTTCTCAGTCATGCTTTGTTGTTCCAGCTACTGCAGATGCAAAACAAAATATGAAGAAAACATTTTGAATTGTGATATTTTCAGTAACGGAGTGTATAAGAATGTTGTTGGTGATGCTGCCATTTCTCTGTTCTCTTGTATTATGAAGAACAATAAGGACCCTTAGGAGCTATTTCTCAGTCATGTGTTGTTGTTTCAGCTACTGCAGATGCAGTATTTATGTGAACTATAGTAAACTGGAAAAAATTGTTGACCTGTTTGTGATATGAAGAAGGCTAAGTGGTTGATTTTGCAGTGAAGTCTCATAGTGAAATCTGGAGTTTTCATGATGGTGAAGATCTCTCTTATGGTATTCTGGATTATTACACCATGTATTCTGGTAGGTACCAATGTTTTAAAATACATAGTGCCTCCTATCGTGAGAGAGTCAAGTATATTCTGAAATGTTTATACCCATCTGCCATACTACATGGTATCAGATCTGAGAAAACCACAGTCTGATCATGGTGCCAACCATCAGGGCAAGTTCAGGACAAATCATTCAAAGTACTGAATGCTTTGAATGTGAAAACAAAAACAAACTGTATCTGGTCATGTGTGTTCACAGCCAGTTTGTCTCTTTTGTGAAGTCTTGGAATTAGTGGAATAATGTAATGGCTCATGTTAGTGATTGCCATTTTTAAATAACGATAGCCAAATTAATGGAACTACCATGCAAGGGGAAGAAGTGAGCAACACTTAAGTGCAGAATACTAATAAATTCTAGAGTATATTTCAGCATGTTAACATGGATAAAATAAGTACAGTAAATGCCAAAATATCCAGTACTGAAACTCGCGCGTATCGAATGCGCATGTGCATTTGTCAACAGGGCATAGCTCCAGCTGCACGTGTTCCCAGTAGTGAAAAGGAAGTTGTGCAGTTGTTGTTGGAAATGGGTCTCTCGATGGAGGAAAAAGTATTCATAGTTGAGTATTATTTCTGCTCATACAGGAGTGGTCACCAGATAACTCGCTTCCTTGGTTTTGAGTGACCAGATGTTAACGTTCAGAAACCACTACATAGTACACGTGTGACGATATGGTGTGCCATATGGTATATGGTATATTAGACCCCTATTTCATTGAGGATGAGGAAGACAATGCTCTTACCATCACCCAAGAACGCCACAGGGACATGGTGATCGGACCATTTCTACAGGATTTGAGAAGGTTCTGTTGTGCAAGTTGCCTTCACATGAATAGACAGTGGTATCAATAGGATGTCTTTTCATTTCAGTACTGTAGTTTGGCGCATACTGTATCTGCACAGCGAAAGTTTGAACCAGATTCCCATCTTGTCAGTGAGAGATATTAGTAGCCAAACAGTGAAATAAGGAATTATGAAGGGATTTTTTTGATTTGCTTAGTGGGGATTGAGTCCAGCTGGGTCGATTCGGCACGGCGGCCACTGATTGGCCTATTGTACCTGCCCACGGTGATTATGATGGTGGAGAATTTGGTGGAATGAAGATTGGCATGGGAAACCGAAGTACTCGGAGGAAACCCACCCCAGCGCCACTTTGTCCACCACAAATCCCACTTGACCCGACCTGGGATCGAACCTGGGCCACCACAGTGGGAAGCCAGCGACTAACCACTTGAGCTATGGTGCAGCCTTTTTATGAAGGGATTGGTGAAGAGGTAACAAATGGTGGGTGGGTGTGTGTGTGTGTGTTTGTATTGTAGCCCTCACTTCATTGTTACTGGGCTATAGTTTGAGTTTGTGAGTGAGGAAGTATTTAAAGTAAGAAGTGAAGTTCACGGATCGTTCGTCAAAAAGAAAAGTAAATTTTACGATATGTGACACCAGCTTGAATAGTTTGTAGTGTAATATCTGCATGAATTAAAGTAAATTGATAATACATTAATTCATGCTTGGTAATTGAGGAGCTATTTCAAGGAAATAGCAGCTCCTGTCTAGAAAACCGAAATTAATGGCCGTGGGGATTCATTGCGCTGACCACGTGACACCCTCTATCTGCAAAAGTTGGCACTAAACTTCGCTGACAAGCGGCAGTCACTCAGTCGGTATGGTTCACTTGTGGACTGAAATCACGGAGTTTTTTTTAATTCATGCTTGTTCTCCCCTCTGTTATGTTGAATAATTGAGGGTACACAGCAGTACACTCAATAATTTGCACACAGTGTGAATGTTAAAGGGAATAAAACTTCAGATTTAATTTTTGTGCAAGAATTTTTACATGACCAAATTAACTGTGCAACCAAGTGATAGAAAGGAATGATGCTTGCATCAGGCCAGATGGCAGGAAGAGCCAGTGAGGGAAGGTTTGGCCATCAGTTACTTACCACTGGTCACATTCTTTATGCATGTCGTTACACTTGGCTGGTATGTTCCACTATAGATGTAGCTAATATTTTGAGAGTTCATTTAATTCTGTCATGTGTTTTATGAAAACCATGTAATGTAAGGTTAACATTGACATTGGTATTGTACACATTTATAATAGGAGTGTTGTTATTAGAACTGAATATAAATTGTAAAGCAGCTTGTTTATTTAACTGTTTGGAAATTAGATGAAGGGGATTTTACACCTGTCTTTGTTGCCATTGTCTTTCATACATTCAGTTCACTAAGAAACGTGTGACAAATACATCATGCAATTCTGCATGTTGTATCAGATAGTTTCTTAATAAATTGAATAAAGAAATGAATGTTATTTATGTACCAAATTTATTATTTTTATCCTCATGTCTCTGTTACATTTTCTTTTAATTTGTTGTATCATAGTTTTATGAGATGTGAATTTTTGTAGGACATGTTGACAAGTTTATTAGTTCTGGTACTAGTGTGAGCCCAGACTCTGAGCTTGGTTTATATCTGTGACTTGTTGAAATCTCCACACCTTTTTATTACAGTATTCATTTAAACAATGGCTGGCCAACTTTAAACCGCTGAGGGTCTGCATAGTACTCTAGATACATTCCCACAGGCTGCATTATAAAAACATTATTTTTTTCCCATTACAGTAGAACATTCAAATGGGCAGGCAGTGCATCTTTGCTGAGGACATAATGAGGGCATCAAACAGTGCTGCCATGTCAATTATAATATTATATTTGAGCATCCTGTTACACTCGCACAATATATATAAGATAAACACCATCTTAAGTGTAACAATTTTATTGTAGGTCTTCCTTCTTTCCCCTCACTCCACACTACATGTTTCGGCCCTAAATGGCCATCATCAGGTGTGTATTCTTACGTAGCTGTTACACTGCCTGTTAAAATTTAAAATCACCAGTCTTTCTAATTGTATAAACTGTTTTTTAACCTACACGCGTTAATTTTGATTTCTATTTAGCACTTTATTTTTTAAAATTAAAGATAAGCAGCGACACACACAGAGAGAGCCTACACAGAACAATACCTGAACAACGATAAACAAGAAGTGGCCACTGCAGCACTTAGACATAGGGCATGTACCCTGAGAAAATTTTTAATTTTAAAATTTGAAAAAGGATAAGAACAGAAATTTTATAGATACTTTAACTTGAATATAAAAAAAAAAAGTGCTAAATAGAAATAAAAATTAACGCATGTAGGTTAGAAAACAGTTTATACAATTAGACAGGTGATTTTAAATTTTAACAGGCAGTGTAACAGCTACTTAAGAATACACACCTGATGATGGCCATTTAGGGCCGAAACATGTAGTGTGGAGTGAGGGGAAAGAAGGAAGAACTACAATAAAATTGTTACACTTAAGACGGTGTTTATCTTATATATAATGTCAATTATACTTAAAAATCAGCTGCTAAAGTTTTGCTATATGGTATCCACATTGGATACAATCATGGAAATATATACAATCTATATTTTTGTAAGTTATTTATTAGATATGTGAAATCAACTGAAAAATTACATGGAACACTTTTTGTAAAGTTCTGCAGTAAGATTTGTTTTCTTTTTTAAGTAGGAGGCCAGTGTTACAAACTTTGGGGAATGAAAAGCTACACTCAGAGCTGCACTAAACCAACTGGTGGGCTACATACAGCCCATGTGCCATAAGTTTGACTGCCCTGATGTAAATAGTTCATGTGGTGATGACTGAAATTGACACTTTGATGTGTTGCTAAAAGATAATTAGTACATAATCAAAATATAAAAGGAACAGGCTATAAAGTGGGATCATGCTTGTAGAAATTAGTGATTTTGGTGTTTATTGCTGAAATGTCTCAACATGTATCAGTCAAGGTTGAGATGCACTGATGTAGGCACTCACAGTCCTGTAACTAGTGGAAGTAGTTGTGGTTGTCTCTTCCTAACAAGAGATGAAATGGAAGTATGCTTTCAGGGTTTGCACACTGTTATTTCTTTAAGACAGTCATGTAACAATGCTGTCAGTATGAAGACCATGTAGTGTCAGTGATTGGGTGATTAAAGAATATGGAGGAGTTATTGGAATGGTAAGTCATGGGCTACCTGAAGAACTGGAGGAAACCTGCTGCAGTTCCACTTTGTCCACCACACATTTTGTATGACATGACATGAGATTGAACCCAGGCCACTGCAGTGTGAAATCAGTGACTAGCATCATGAGCTATGGCATTCTATGATGTATAAGTTAAAGACATTTAAATGCTTTTCATAAGTCATCATTGATCCATAACACATGAGCATTCTTAAGACAGACTGTATATAAAAAAATAAACACTAGAACTTTTTTACCAGAGAAGACAAATGGTTTCAAAGAAAATGTTTAATGGGTGTACTGCACATGAAAGTTTAATAAGATGGACCATGTATTGCATTTTGTATAAAAATTAATGAAAAAGGAGCACTCACCACAAAAGAGGCCTACAAGGGATGGAAAATTATAAATGAAAAGGTACCCTCTAATAGACAGTTTCATTTGTACAATACCTGCAGTTTTTAGACCATCTTCATGAAACAAAATACTGGCAAGGTAACGGTTTTCCAAGTCTTCCTGTATCATTCTATGTATATGGAAGTAGTGGAATATCCGAGTCCAGTAACGTGAAGGTAAAGATAAAACACATTTTGATTTTCCTTGGTAACTATGTATAAAGTGTATGCTTCTGAAATACACAAAACAAACATTTTCTAGTCACATGTCTGTAGGCCCCTTCTTAAACAAGTGTGTTGCCTTCCCTTGGATTTTAGTTTCCTGCTTGTGAATATTGTGCAGATTCAGGGAACTGCTCTTTTCATGGTGAAATGATAGCAAAATGTTATATTTTGTCATGTTAATCCAGTGGTATATCATTGACAATATTACATGTTTTTCTTTGTTAAGGAAGTCATATCCATTTAATTGACAGCAAGAGATACTCAGGAATTTTTAGTTATAAACCATTTAATAAGGGCATTCGAGCCTGGATCCTAAATGTCACCCTTCAGTAAAGCAAATTTTATCAGTATAGTGCGGTCAGATGTTTGAAATAGAGTCCCCTTCCACTAAGTTCATGTTATGTGTTGGACGTTAGTACTGTTAGAATTCTTGTTAGTACTTTCATTTTTAAAGGTCACCGCTGATTCATAAAGAGATCACCCACATAGTGACAGCTAAGAGGCAATTTTGGAAAATTATAATCCGATCAAGATTTATTGTTTTTTTATATATATATTGTATTTAACTTCACTACTTAAACATGAAGTTAAATAACATGTTACATCAATGAAAAAACGAGTTGAATATATATTAATTCAAGGGAAGTGTGGTGAAATTAAGCTGTAAATTTGGCATAGCATAAATTTAGACATGTTTATTCTTGATGAAAATGATTGTATTGACAGGAACTGAAACAGTCTCTGTATTGAAGTTTGAAGTTGAAGCTGCATGTCTTGCAATCAGCAGCTATGTGAAGATGGTCCATATAGTGGAAAGCCACTCGAGCAGTAACACTTGAGTGTATTTTTTAGGCTGTTTTGCATATAAACATACAAATGAAATACATAATCATTCTGCTCTAAAACATGAACCTGCAATAATAATTTGACGGCCATATCAAAAGAGTATTTGTTGAAGAAGCAATCTCATTACAATTTAATGTAGTCAAATGATGTATAATTACAGACCATCATACCACTTATTAGTGAACAGAGATGAAGCTGTATATCAATAAGAATGTTTGTGACTTGCATATCTGTAGTTATTGAACTCCTGATATATTGCTCTTTAGATCTGTAATAGACAGTGTCACTTTTAGGCTGTTGTAAATATGTATTATTTATGTACATATTCTCTTTTAAATTGAAATGTAATTGTTAACTACCTCTGAAACAGAAAAAATTGATGTGTGTAAAAACCATACTGATTAATCAGCCTTGAGGTGCTTTGCAGGAGGACGAAAGCCATATGAACGAAGAAGTAACATGCACCTCTTCTTTAGACTAACAACACACACATAAAAATTACTTTTGAAGTTATTCTGTTTTAGGGCATAATATTATCACCTTAAGTCACCAAATTACAAGAGCATAATTTCGTTATAAAACTTAATCAGTATGATTGTAAGTTACCAGTATGGACAGTAGTAAACATTTTGTGACTGATTTTGGAGATGCATTCAGAGGATAATGTAATGACAGTACCTTGCCAGAATGTTGATACTTTTTCCTTCATCTGTAACAACATTTAATATTTCCCATTTGATCAACTACTTATACTTGAAACTTCATCTCATCCTTGGAATGAAAGTTGCTGCTTTTTGGTGCACACAGTATATTTGAAAAGACAGTATGCAGTTGTATCATTAAGTGCAACTGCAGTGATTCCATGAGTATATTCCAGTCATTGTGGTTAATATAAAGAACACATAGAACTTGATATCACTTATCTTTACCTAGATATGTGTATAATGATTTTTATCAGTTTATTATATTTGTATAATGATTCTTTTTTATCCAGAAATAGTGTATAGACCCATTGCTAAACAGTGACTCTGTAAACAGCGGCAGTTACTAGGTAATGCCCACAGCAATAGAACAAGGGGATTATGCAGCCCATTTCTAAGCAACTGTTTGGTAAACACATTTCCATGGCAACAATCCAGCAATAGAAGAATGTTGTTTTCTCTGTGATCCATGCTGAGATGTTATAAGCAGGGCAGTTTGAAGCAGTGAGTTAGTTACGCTGTAGCATAAGATATGTAAGATAAGCATGATTTGCTTTGCAAAGTCTGTACTAACAGAACTTCATATATAGTGCAAAAGGAAGAATTTCCAATAACATGCTATATGTATGATATGTGTGCAGTGTGGTGTACAGACCCATTCCTAAGCAGTGACTCTGTAAACAGTGGTCGTTGCTAAGTAATGCCCGCAAGATACATCGACACAACAATAGAATGACGGGGTTATGCGACCCATTTCTGCAGCAGCAGACACCAACGCATCAGTAGAAGAACAGTGTTTTCTATGTGGTCTTGCTGAAATGTTATAAGGAGAACAGTTCGAAGCAGTGACTTAGTTGTTGGAGTTGTCAGCAGGTTTGTGAATGAGAGAGTTCAGTTATTAGCTCAGTTGAAAGCCCATGAAAAGAAGAATAGGAGGTTGGCGTAAAATGGCCGCCAGCCTGGGACCCAGTTAAGTTGTCAGTTGATGAGTTCTGCACGGTTGGCAGTGACCAGAAGACTTGAGTGCAGGAAGCTGAAGGATCTCCATTTGTAGAAGCCATTGCCAGGAAACAGCTAGTGGAGGCTGTAGTAAAGTATAATTCTGAGTGGTGCACGCAAGTAGTCAATAAATCCATTCACTGATCCGTACCGTGTATAGTAAAAGGTAAAGTTATCCCTGTAACATGCCGTGAAGGCCCAGGATTGTGAGAGGTTGAGGCTCCCACATAGTCATCTCACAGAAGACGGTAAGTTTGTCAGCCTTACACATCAGCTGGCCTTTACCCCCCCCCCCTGACGAATCCTGGTACTCATTTCTGTTAAAGGTTGAGTCAACACACTACAAATACATGACAATATGTTACAAAATTTCAGCCAAAATTAGGTGGCATGGTAACAGGAAACATATACATTGCAATGTTGATAACATGAAAGCCCATTAATGGAAATTCCAAATGAAAAGAATAATTTATACTCCGTACCCAGTTCCATGTACATGTGATAATGTCTTTATTGTAAAATACTAATTATATTGTGAAAACTTCAGTTTATGATACTGAAATTAAGCTTTCTTGATGCATATTTGTGACCAACTTGACAGAGTGAAAGTCTGCAGTATTTCCTGAAATACGAAGCTTGTCATACCCTTGAATATCATGTTTTTTAAGTATTTGGTAAAACAAACAGTGCTAACATCAGATGACCTGGCACTTATCCAAAAGATTACAAATGCAGTGAAGAAGGAACAATAATAGCATAATGTCAACACGAGAAATGTGCTTAAAAACAATTTCCAATCATACACTGACTTCAACAGCAACTTCCCAATTTCATAACTCCAGTAATTTTTAGTTTTGAAATGTAGGTGTATTTGTTAATCTGGTATTTAATTATCATAACGTGCAGTGCCAAAATATGAACAGTTTTTGGTGTCAGTACCTACAGTTCCTACAAGAGATGTGAAGGGGGGGCTGATAGTAGCTAAGTAACATGATGTTACATTACCAGGTCTTCTTAAATATTTTACACCAAACTGATGTTCAGTATTGGATCTATGTATGCTACATCATATGTTTTTACTGATGCCTTTGTTTCTTATAAAAATTGCACTGTGTTTATATTATTTACATGTGCAGTTTGTAATTATACAAATGTTAAACACCATGTAACATTGCTACTGAGGCAAAAATTTATGCAGATACATGAGCAAAATTTGTTCTTCAGAGTACAAAAATGGTTTTGCATATGTGTAAGAAAACCCAGCAGAACTAAAAAAGTTATATGTTTACAGATCTCTCATGTCATATTACTAATGCCATTATTTCTTTAAATACAAAATGAATATTTGAAATTCATCCGTATTTTATTAATATGTAATTGATTCTTAGGTTCTATAATTATACACTTTCACATGCAGAAGTTGAATAGCACTATGTGAGATTTGAGAGTCTCAGGTGGCTGCATGGTGGTGAATATGATTTTTTTTCATTATCAAAAGAAAGAGATGCAAGTGGCATTAGGCTAAAAACCCTATCTTGCCAGCAATTACAGTTTGACAGTACTCTTTAATTAGTCTTGTATAAAATTAAAGCTTTAACTCTTATCCTTAAGGTAATTATATACTAATTATGTTCTTAACATCAAAAGTTAATACACTGATCCCTTGTTGGGCTTATCATAGTAGCGACCTAATTATATTCTTATATTGATACTGTTGATATATTGCACTACTGAGATTACTGCTTCCAGTTACATAAAATGTAGAATTGCTTCGATACAATGAGGTGGAAATATTTTACATTTCATTGAGTAATCTATTATATATGAACTCCAAATTCTTTGAATAATTTACACTGCCATAGGATGTGGTTTATAGTTTTTTTGACTTCGCCAAAGCAGACTGAGTTAAGTCAGAATTTGAACCAGAGTGGACCCTAACTGACTAAAACAGGTAGTCTGGTACATGAATCTTATGTATATCAGTTGCATTATCCTGCTAAGAGATTCTTAACTGTAAGAAATCCTGCTGTTAGACACTTCTGGAACACATTGTGTCCCATGTTCTTAGCTTTGATAACTTTGTTTTAGTAATGACCAGTATTAAAGTATCAAGCTGACACAACTCAAGAACCTGAAACACATTACAACATTTCTTTCTTGTAAGTTTTCTATTAAGATTGTGATAATTCCTCTGGCAATGATCACACTAAGACATAATTGAGTTTCCTAACTGTAAGTAGTCAATGACAGGGGAGCACTATTAAATGTACCCAATAACTGAAGAACTGTTTAAAACTCATGAAGGCCAGTTTTCTATTACACAGTTCTAGTCCTAGAAATCTTTTTTGTGAATATCATATTGTTAAGTTTAGCCTATGTCTGCCAGTTTAAATATCCTCACTTCGTGGCTTAAGCTTTTTATATATGAATACAGATATCACTGTGGTTGCGATGCAAGGGCCAAGAAGGCCCACCCNTTTCTAGATAATTACATTATAATAATTTATTAATAATTAATATTAATAATTATTAAATTATAATAAATTAAAATAATTATGTCCCCACATAATATAAATTCTGAGTTATACCTATGAAGAAAATTAAGTATATAGTCCAGTTTGTTTAAAAAAATAGTCATAATCGCCCGCTGGGGCTCTGTATATAGAGAGAATAATTACCTTTTTCTCATCAAGTTCTAATTGAATGGCCGCAATTTCCGTGTCTCGTTCCTTACAATATTTTTGTAGATTTATGGTAGTAAAATTTAGATCATCTGGAATGAATATACAGACTCCACCATTTTTTAACTTCTTCCTACAATATCTTGTACCTAATTTATATTTAGAGATACGTGAAGCATCCATTTCAGTCTGTTAGATGATGTTCTGTCAAACAAATTACACTGGGTTCCTCATTTAATAAAGATATCATTCACTCGTTAATTTTCCCTTTTATTCCCCTAATATTTAGATGAAATATCTTAAATAGGTTATGACTGATTACTTAGTTGTTCAAATACAATATGCTTTTGTCTATTTCAAATTACTTCTGCCATAAAAAAAATCCTTGCTTCTTGTGATGCTGGCTTTAGTTTGCCTACTTGAGGTCCTACCATCTGATATTCTACCTTCTTATGAAGGGCTCTAGTAAAAACTGGGACCCAGTCATGGTCTGAGAGTGTGGCATGACCACAAATTTGTGCCTACATATGAAGTGCTATCAGAAAATTCTAGGACTAGGTCAAAAAATAAATGCTAGCTTAACTACAATATCTCCTTCTAGACAACATGAAAAATCAGCTGCTGATGTACCTACTGGAGAGAAAGAGGATGAATACATGCTACATGAAACTGCCCAGACAGCTACTCAATGCCACAGTTTTTGATTCCCCCCTCACATATAGAACAAAATTTATTCACAAAATTTACCTTTTGAAATTCTAGATTTGACTGAGGGATTACTGAAGGCCGTGCCATAGCTCAAGCGGTTAGTTGCTGGCTTCCCACCGCAGCAGCCTGGGTTCGATCCTGGGTCTGGTCAAGTGGGATTTGTGGTGGACAAAGTGGTGCTGGGGCGGGTTTCCTGTGAATACTTCGTTTCCCCTGCCAATCTTAATTCCACCAAATTCTCCATCATCATAATCACCTGGGGCAGGCTACAATAGGCCAATCAGTGGCTGCTGTGACAAGTGGACCCAGTTGGNNGCCAGTCAGTGGCCGCCATGCTGAGTGGACCCAGTTGGACTCCCCCCCCCCACTAAGCAAATTAAAAAAAAATGGATTACTGATGTAGTCCATTCGGCACAAGGTGCCGGGTTGCCAAGGTGACCATAATGGTGTAGAGAGATTTAAAGAATGGCGTTTTCTTAGAATACTTCCCACAAAAAAAAATCTAAGCTAGCAAGACTGTGAGTCATCTCTAGCAAGAAAGTCCAAAGAAGGAGACTGTATACTATGGTATAGTATAATTCACGCTGAATAAGGTAACCTGCAGTTTGCAAGTCAATTATAAAGAATGCCACTTCATTCTTACCCACACATAAACAAGAACCATTTGAGTCAGAAAAGAATTTCCCACACAATTCCTGACTGAAATATAATTATTTTCCGATACAGGGGAGAATGAACTCTGACCATCTTCTGACAACAATGTTCTAATATACTGGGAAGAAGGATACAGGTCTCCAAAGCAAGGAAGAGATGGAGCTCAAGATCAGAATAGGTTTCTTGTATGTAATCCGACTGTAGGTGACAATGTTATCAACAAATTACTCAATACCAGAGGTTTGAGACAAGAGCATGTGAAGGCATGGTAGTTGAAGTTGCTTGTCACCAGGGTTACTTTCTCCAACTTATGAGACATCTATTGATACTCATGTGAGCAATTGGAATATATTATTCCAGTAATTCAATGACTGCTCTCTGCCGATTTCCAGGGCTGGTATGGGCTGGATATTACAAGGCAAAGATGAAGAAGCATTACTTTCCTAATGACTTACTGATGTGTCAGTAGCTTAATCTTCCTCTTTGTGGCCCTCTGCCTGGCTGCTTCAGTCATCAACCTGTTTGTTCGCTTACACCACTAAGGAATGTAAATTCTTGTGAGACATATCACAATACCATCTACTATCCATTGGTAGTGAAGTGAACAACCAGTACACCTAATCCACTCAAAGTCAATGGTGCTCTTAATGGCAGCTGTGATATGCTGCTCCACTGAATCGAAGTGGGCCATCTTTGCCATCATATGCTCCACTAGAGTTACAGCAGTACCAACAGGCTCCACAAGTTTCTCAGAAGGATAGGTCAGAGACTGTTCTGTATCACTGCACTCCTTGAAATATATGAAAACATTGGCTGATTGCAGCACTTCAGATGTCAGGCATGTCTTGCATGCATCACAGCTGAGACCACGAAGCACCTGTCCGGCAATGGAACCACTGATGTAGGCTACTGAGAACACTTCCATGTCACCAGCAGGTACTGCAGAACTCGTGTCCATCTGTACTTGCTGAGCAATATGGAAACTCTCAGGCACACCAGCAGGGGTTTCCTTGTCATGATCTGTGGAAAGAATTCATGAAGCAGCATCAGGATCCCTGAGGAACGACTGTAGGTTATTCAGAAGAGTAGCACCATCATCCTCACAATTAGTTCACCCAAGACCTCTAAAAGCAAGGCCACTGATGATGCCAATCTTCAGGGCATCTACAAACTCTCCAACTGTTGGATTACTGTTACAACCACAGTTCAAACAAATATCCCCAAACGTGTTCTCAAGGGGATCCTGATCCAGAAGAGTAGCACCATCATCCTCGTAATTAGTTCCCCCAAGACATCTAAAAGCAAGGCCATTCATGATGCCAGTCTTCAAGGCATCTACAAACTGTCCCACTGTTGGGTTACTGTTAGAACCACAGTTCAAACAAATATCCCCAAATGTGTTCTCAAGGGGTTCCTGATTCAGGTTTCGGGTGTGAAGGTACTTAAAACCTGCCTCTTTCAGTGTCCTCCACACATGCTGGGCAGCAGTGATGTCAATTAGCCACCCATTGTGTGAAGGAGGAGGTTGAAGAAAGGTGGGTTTACCATTCCTGAGGAAGATCCAACTATTTATCCCCATACTTGCCCTTTTCCAGTGCTCTATATGGGGACTGTTATCGTTGAGTGGGCAACACACTGTTTTCCAAGGGTCAACATACGTTCCACCATTGAAATTATCAAAGAGCTTCTCAACCTCTTCAACAAACGCAGCTGTCACCAGGTATTCGCTGCATCACCCTCCTGAAAGAACATTAAAAAGGGAGTTAGTGAGCTTCCTTACATTATGGACTTCCATAATTCTTCGGACTGGAAAATAACACACTTTGCAAAGGACTGCTATAAAAAAGGATTTGTGAATTTGATTACTTTATTCCTCACTGCAAAGACTTTGCCATCTCTTTCTCTCATAAATCATATTACTGATAGTGTGTTCTGCTTTTCAGATAATTTTAATTGCCCTAAAAGCATCAGTATTGTGACATATTCCATGTAACCTGCATACTGATATACAGTTTTGTAGTAAATAGATGAAAATATGTTTGTTTGAGAACTGGGTTCTGGGGATAATAATTTTGAAAACCAGAGGAACGACGATAACAAATCAAAACCTGATTCTGGAGGTACACATTCGAAATTTTGGGGTTATGTTGAATAAATTGAACACAGACAAACACTAAACTTAATTTACTCATTGGATTAAGCAACACATAATAAAGTAATTACACCATGAATTAAAACAGACGTATCGTGCTGGATCCCATGGTAAGCTGAAGACTCTGATGCCTTGCTTTCTGGATGACAACAAAAATTATAATGGTAGTCTCAGAACTCCTTCACATTCTACAGAGAATCTTTGGGATAAACCGAAAGTCGCAGAACATATACTCATTCCATCAAAGTCTCCATAAGCATTATCACCAGTACAGGTACAATAGGACATATGGAAGCCGACGTGCCGAGGGGACCTAATATGGATTCCACCTCACATTATATGAAATCTTAACTATTGTAATCTATTGTAAACAATTGTAAGTATTGTAACTTTATTCTCTTATTGTAATCAGCCACTGTACAGTAACTGACTTGTCCTATATCTTGTAACAATGATCTATAGAGACGAAATAAATAAATAAAACAAATAGCGTTTAGATGACAGTTCATGATAACCTCAAAAATTTTAGGCTTGAAAGAATTCTGTACGTTTCTAATTTCATTTGTGGTAGTAAGCATAACATTTATATACACAAATAATATGTTTAATATGGAGGTGTAACTTCGTTAGCAACCACATCAAATCAAAATTCATTGTTACCAATTTGCATGTAATGAACCAACGATAACTGCATATAATTTCGGGAATTCAAATTGGTTTGTTTAGCCTCTCTGATTGGTCGAGATGGTCGAGATCTGTGTGTAGTATCTTTAGTATCTTCCGTCTTTCATAGAAGGCAGTAGTTAACGGTAGTTAACGTGTTTCCCCTTCTCCTATGTCCGTTTCTACCCCCTGTTGTGTGGTATCCATATTATTATTATTATTAATTCTGTGTATTCATTTTTAAAAAAACTCCATAATCCGGAGTTTAAATGTCGCGAGGTTCGTATGCAGGTATGTCCGTCTCTTCTCTACGTTGCTCTGCAGTGTTTTTCAGATGCAAGGTTGTGTTTTCAAATCTGTACTGAAAATAAACAAGTGTTAAGCAATTTGAGTATAAATATAGTCTTTCATTTAGTAAACTTCAAGTAGAATAAGTTTAGGTATTTGCTTGCAGTACTTTCGCCGTCTCTGTAAATTTACGTTAGGAATGGCAGCTATGAATAAAACAGTTTTGGTGAGGGTGGATGATGAAGTGGAATAATTTAAGTTAATCCACTGTATAACGTCAATAAAAGGTTATATTTCTTTCTTTCTTTTTTTTCCCTTGGCACTACAGCCCCAGTGGGCCTAGGCGTACCTCCATGAACTTCTCCGTTCACTTCAGTTTTTCTAGATCATACACATTCGGTAGGACTCCTTGGGCGGGTGATCAGCTCGTCGCAAGGCCTCTACCTGTACACAAACACAGAAAAACGCACACACACTGGACTGGGGATTAGTGATGTGTGGTCATCATGAAATTGTAATTTTGTATTTTTATAAATGTAATGTTTTTATATCTTGGATTTGTTATATATGTTTAAGTTATATGACCAAAATATTCTGTTACCTTTGATGGAAACTTTTATCTTAAATTTTAATGTATTATGCTAGAGAGAAATTGTATTACGATGTAAACATACATTGTCTTATTTTATAAGTCTTCTTGACAATTGCTTAAGAGTATTAGCAAGATAAATTGACACAATTCTGTATCTAAGGCTTTTGCCTATTATAGATGTAATGGAATAAGGAAGAAATAATAATAATAATAAATAAAAACACAAACTAAACATCCATGCCCTGAGTGGGATTCAAACCCACGATCCTGCCTTCCAAGCGAGCTAAGACAGTGCATGCCTTAGACCGCTCGGCTACCGTGAATGGCCTTATATTTCATTATAGTATTCTTAATTTGCGCCATATTTTGTAAGGAAAATGCAGTCCAAACCTTTTGCCTGAATATGCCAGATATGTTGATTTGGAAAGTTCATAGTTCTTTATTTCATTCCATAGATCCATACAGTTGAGGATGTGGAAACAGTCATATAGGAGGAGCATTAAAAACATACGTAATTAATCAAAACATTACACAACATAACAACATTTGGCAGACAGTCATTACATTACATTACATTATTCTTGTCATATCCGAAATCAAAATATTCATCTAAAGTATAAAATGAATGATCGCATAAGAATTTTTTCAAATATGCTGTAACAAAAGTGTTAGTAGTGCTAGTAATGCACGAGGTAGGTAGAATATGAGTGTGAGAATTTCTACTAGAGAGTGTCTTAACAATATTCCAAGTACTTTTAATTCTATCATTGGAATTAGAAATATGCATATCATAATAAAGACACTTAGTTTTTAAAATGTAATGTGCCAATGAAAGTACATAATGTAAAGCACTACCAGATTTTTTCTGAGAAGTAGTGGGTCTGGAACAGGGTTCACTCAGCCTCGTGATGATAATTGAGGAGCTATTTCAAGGAACTAGCGGCTCCGGTGTAGAAAACCAAAATTAATGGCCATGGGGATTCCTTGTGCTGACCACATGACACCCTCTGTCCACAAAAGCTGGCACTAAACTTTGCCGACAAGCGGCAGTTGCTTTGTCAGTATAGTTCGCTTGTGGACTAAAATCACGGAGCTTTTCATTATTGTTGTTGTTGTTGTTGTTATTATTATTATTATTATTATTATTATTAAGATATTGTAATGACTAAATGTTGAGTTGAACAACTGAGTAGACATTTTTGTTGTTAAAATAATAGTTTTTAGAGTATTGGGTTTGTATATGTAAGACACCATTTATCATTTACTTATTTTGGATTTATTTACCAGTACTGTGCATAACTCAGACAGTTATAGTGTTGAGTGTTAGGATGAGGCCTAGAGGTGGCTCTGTAATGTTTTCAAAAAAATATACAGTTTGTGTTCAGTTTTCATGTAAAGTATGTTTTTGAATTCATATTCATTGTCCACTTTTATAGGATGTAGAGATTTAAAAATATGAAATAAGACCTGGAGCATTAAGGTATCAAATATCACATGAAAAGTAACGTTAGTCTATGATGCGTAAAAGTTGTGTTGGTGTAAAAGTACTGAGATGAAGATTTTTAGGGTAAAAAGTACTCATCCGAATTCTGCATAAGGGAAAATGAAAAGTTGTTTTTGCAAAGCTGCTTCAGATATTTGTTCACAGATTTTGTTGCAGTTTTATTTAAGCATTATTATGAGATGTAACACTGTTAATCAGTAACTGTGAATTGCCGCATTTATATTGTCTTAATTATTTACCTTGGAATATGAATCATGTATTGTGTAGCAGATTATATCATCTTCATGGTCAGTCAGCCAGTGGTGTTAAAGTACAGGAAGGTATAATGAAGCCAGGGAGGGAAGACCTATGAAAGGTTTTGATGATAGTGCTCAAGACTTTCTCCTTTCTGCATATTGCATTCCATTCCAGCCCCTTCTACTGTGTGCTAGCCAGCTGAGCTTGCTTGTCATAGTAAATATTACCACGAAGAATGCCATCATCTGGGATGTGGCGCCATGTAGATATTGTGATAACTGGCGTTTCGATGGCTGCAGACTGAGTCTGATTCAGTCTGCAACCACCTGCTCGTGCTGGTTCCTCTCTCGCAGATTTCTTATACCCTGAAGACAGACATGATATGTTCCTCCGAAACGTCTGTTAACACAATATCTACATGGCGCCACATCCCACAAGACAATATTCTTCATACTCATCGCCGTGAAAACCTCAAATCTTACACGATAAGTAAACCTCTCCAACATAATGTCATGAGCAGGTTATGTAATTTCAGCAGTTGATGTAACATTACTGAAGAGTTTGTGTATCTTGAAAAATAATATTTTATAATTTCAGATTGCTATATCTTTATAGAAAAACCCTTAAAATTGGAGAGACTATGATGTCCACTAAAGCAAAACAAAGTCCAAAGAAGGGCGTTGGGAAGCTCAAAGAATATGGAAAAGGCAATAACAGTAAAATTAAGGGAAGTGATTCATCAGATTCATCTGGAAAAGAATGTGTACTCTCCTTTCCTCTTCTGAAAACAGTGGATAATGACAGGATGCTGCCACGGTATTCTGCTATATTAAATCGAACAGAGGAAGATGGGGTTGGCATGGAAGATCTTGATGCACTGCAATTAGAACTGGAAGCTTTGCTGTCAGCTGTTGTCGTTCGGACAAGAGTGCTGCAGGTAGATAAATGAACCAAAAGTAGTAAGTAGGTGGTTCCATGGAACAAGGGCATCCCTGAAAAGCTAATAGTGGCTGAAATAGTCATGAAATTATCTGCCTTTTATGGTATGTGAAGATTCATTACCATGTTCACTAGAGCTCACTGTTGGTTCTATCCAAAGCCATGAATCCAGTTCATCCCCTAAAACCGTATATCTTTAAAGTAAATTTTAATTTTATCCTCTTACCTGTGCCTTGGTCTCCCACATGACACAGGTACGCATGAATGTATAAGGGGTGGGCCTTCTTGACCCTTGCACTGCGACCACAATGATCTGTTGTGCCTTAGATGACACAGGCAAATAAATGATATTTTATATTTACGATACATTGTGTAACAGTGTAATCGATTTACCAGAGTATAGTTAGATTACAACATAACATATTATATATCCTTATTTTAGTGGCCCAACATGTTTCAACATGTGAATGATGTCCTCAGGGGTATCCTTTCAATAAATACACTTTGCTCAGGGTTATTTTGCAAGAATGGACATAAAATTTCTGGACTAATTATAAAATTTGTCAGCAAGTGAAGTACACCATGTTAATAATAATTAAAATTCTTTTGTTGAATTCAGTGATCCTAATGTTCCAGAATTCATTAGAGAATTAATTGGATGATGTCATGATAAAAAGATGAATGAAATTGACAGGTGTTCATGTCATCAATTTCTTTTGGTATTAATGGTGTTAAATATTTAGGTTCTGCTACCAGAGTGTTAGTTCTTAGCTTTAAGGGGGTCCTTTGGATTATTAACTAACTACTTTCTCCCTACAGTTTGTGTACTGATTGAGCTATCATGAAGATTAATAATAGGAAGAAGTTTGTTAACACAAATAAAGCAGTGTTGGTGGTCCAGTTGAGTCCAAATGTAAATTAAAATAGTTGCTGTTTGTCATCTGTACATTAACTGAATCTTTCAGTCACTCTTGGCCTGTTACTGAGTAACAACTGCTGAACAATAAATTGTTCCACCTTTGACTTTCCAAAATGAATGAACAATTTGATAGCATAGTTAAAATGTTAGTCGTGTGAGTTATCAAACTTAACTAAAATAATGCAAATGTGAAATAAATATAAAAATTATGTGAGGTAAGCATTTTGTGGGATTGTTATCTTTACTGAAAGAAATTTGAGTTAGAACACATACAAATCAAGACTAAACAGAGATAGTTTTTAATCCATGGTCTTTAGGTTAAAGAATTAAATGGTATTTTACAATGAATCTACATGTTCTTTGAAAGAAGTGACACAACAGTATCTTTTCTTTTGACATTGTTGGTAACCAGGTAAAATTGTTGTAGTTTAAAACATTTAAAGTGATGGGTGACATTAAATATCTCCATCTTAATTTTGAATGAGATGATTTGCAGATAGTTTGATTTGTTTCCTTACAGGAAGAGATTCGTGTGTTGAGTAATGCAGAGGAGAAACGCAGTGGTGACACTAAGAAAGGGAAGTTTAACAACATTAGCCACATTCAAAAAGCACCCCTGTCTCCAGGAAAGCGGGCCAAACAGCAGGAGCGGCCACTGAAGAAACTGAAAGAAGCAAGTTCTTCAAAATCTCGAGGTGGTAGTGAAACAAATCAAGGTCCATTACCTATCAAATTCACCAAGGTTAAAAGTATTCCATCTTCGGCCTCTTCCAGACCTTCACAGAATCATGCCTTTCCAGATTATGATCATAATGATCAGTCTCGTCATGACGCACCCAAAATTGTCCTTCCTAAAAATGACACTCCAAACAAATTCTGGCTCTCTGTGGAACCCTACTGTACAGATATATCAATGGATGATATAAAGTTGCTTGATGAACTAATCTATGAACATGACAATGATACTGAGTACCAGAAAGTGCCAGTGTTAGGGCGCCATTACAGTCTGCGATGGGCACAGGAGGACTTGGAAGAACACCCTGATGGCAACACAAGCAAAGCAAAGTTGAGACCTGCAATAGCTCCTGTGGATGGAAGTAATATACTTAAAAGGCCAGATAGAGGAAATGATGTTGGTAACACAGGACCACTTACTCAGCGCTTGTTATCTTGTTTGATGGAGGAGAACATCATGGTCCCTACGCAAGATTCTTTTGATGGGAAGAGGTTTGTGCAGAGGATATGTAGTATTAACCTTTGTGATTGATAGGATAGCTCATTTTTGTATTAAATGTTGTAAGGTAGGCTTCTGTTCCAGACTGAGAATCTAGTAAAAAGCGTATGCAGGGATAATAGTTAAATAGGGCTAGATTTATACTTTGCATGTTTCTCTTATGTCAGCTTGGGGATTCCAGTATGACAGTATGCTCTTCCCTTCTATAACATAAGTTTCACTAATGCAAATTGCAGTTTTATTACTACAAAAACATTGGCAGCTGTTGTTTATGGTTTGCATTAATGTGAAAAAATTAAGAAAACTGAAAGAAATTGCAAGTTGTATTGTGCCCATTTACTATACAGAGCATGAATCATAAAATACTTCACATTACATTTTCAGAATTCATTACAAACCTGAGAAGGCCAGTTTGGATGACTGAATGGTGTGGCTTAGTACTGCATATATCAGTTTGCACCCTTAAATTGTTTTCATGGTATTAGAATTTAGGGATACTCTTCATGAAGAGTATCTTCTGCACCAGTTGTCTAAATGACGTAAATAAGGAAACATGTTATTTGAATGATTTATTTGTTAAGTGTATGAAAGTAATTAGTACCCTATGATTGGCGTCATTGTATCATGTCAGTAACTGTTGATTGTCTAACATCAGAAAATTAACTGAATGGTGGTTATGAAAAATTTCTTTATTCATTAATGTTAGTTGTGTTGTGCATTAGTTGCAGTTACTAGTTTATATGTGCATGGTACTAGAAATTGGTGCTGATTTTGCAATATTCCTTGTACAGTTAAAAGCTATGGCTCATAATCATGTTCAGTTGAAATTTTTTTGTTGGTTTATGAATTTATTACATGCATTCTTGCTCATGACTGTCTCTATACTGGTAGCACAATTGTATAAAACAGATAATTCATAAAAAAATTGAATTTGGATTCACAGTATCTTCTGTTCATAATCAGTTCTGTATTCAGATATGTATGTGACAGTTACAACTGCCATTATACTGCTAAAAAAAGAAATTATTAGTTACTCCCATTCACATATTTACAGTGATGAGGTAACCCATTAAGATCTTCTGTGACATCTTTCATAGCCTTGGAATTCTATTTAAATATGTAAAAAGGTAAATATTACTTGGAAAAGGTGAAGGCTGACTTGTGAGGTAGGTATTTTGGCCTTTCATTTTCCTGAGTCAGGCTCGCTATTGTACACAATAGGTTGAACTCTTGTCTCTACAAATCATTCCCTTCTTTTCATTGGTCACTTAAACTTAAAATTGAATAAGCATGTTAATTTTTTTTTTATGAGTTTTATATAGCTCCATAAAATTTGTTGCTTCAAGCCTCTTGTGCAAGATGTCTCAGTAATTGTCATGCTATATATTTTGTCCTAATTCTGTTTAGTTAGTATGATGATATTAGTGGGTTTCTTGTCAGAAAGTGACCCAGGAGAGTTGATATCTAGTTGAAACCGAATTGTGTCATTCTTGTGGCATCACATCTAAATACATTAAGACAAAAAATAATGACATTTGTTTTTAAGCAGGTTAAGATATAATGGCCCCTATAAAAGAGCAATATTGAATCAGTTGTTGAGTTTTACTGTTCTTAGGTACAGATTATTTTGAACTTTTGATATATTCCTTGTGAGAGGATGGATGTCTTGTTTAGTATGTATTTGTAGAAAATCTGAAGATTTTGTACAAACCATGTCCCATCACTGATCAGTAACTACTAACAATCTTGAATCCCAGTGTGGGTTATGTATTATTCCATAGTGTGCCTTAAATTTAATTATGTATTGTAATGCTCTTTTTATCACAACTTTCTTGCTACTACACACAATTCGATACTTAACAAGTATTGAACCCTGTAAACATCAAATGACAGAAAAAGAAAAAATTCTGATTTAATATCACATGTGAGTTATGTATAATCCTTGTATTGCTAAAAAATCAAAATTCCATTAACTTTTTTAATTGTTGTATGCTTATAACTTAGGAGGTGGATTGTGATATGTAGCAGCCTTAACAGCTCAGATTTCATTATGCTGTATCATTCCTGACCACCCATGCACACAGTGGTTTGAACTTGCAGTATAAATTAAGAGAATATCTTGACTGCTACATGCCTTGAAAAAAATGATAACTCCTGGCATGGGAGCATGTGGTAACTTGTCATATACATGAATGGTTCAGTGCTGATATTTATGCATCGAGTTTTCGTTGTTTTATTGGTAGAATTAAGTAACTGTATTTAATCCACCTTATGTTATAATGCAGGTGCAGGGGTGGAGAAAATACTAAACCAGTGAGGAACTTCACAGTGTCTGGAGCGTCCTCACTTGAGCGGCGCGTGAGAAAAGAGTTAGAAGGCCAAGGCATTCTGGACAATTCTGAGCAGAAAGAACCAGCTGATGATGAGATTCTCACAGAACTTAAAAGATGTCAAGGAGAGCTAAAAGTGAGTATTTGTCTCTAAATCAATTTCTATAATTTTTATTCAAAGACTGCCAGTGCTGTTTCTGAAGGAGAAGGGGAGGAACTACATGTACAAGGTTCGACAATTTAATTCCCAAAATGGCCGCAGTGTGTTGCTGGGGTGTTGAGTCAGGCAAACTCATGTACCCAAGCACATTTAGACATGTTTCAACTTTTGTTTACATGAGCTGCAGACCAAATGAGTCATTTGTTCGCAAGCAGCAGAGGAAGTAGTACTTATCCATGGTATACCATTGGCAGAAAAATGAATGACAAGAATCTGGAGCAGTGGATAAACACCAAGTTTTGTGTGAAGTGCTAGGGAAATGTTAGCCCTATTAACAGTGGCTTATGGTGAATACGCTATAAAGAAATTAAGTGTTTTTGAATGGCATATGGGAGAAGATGTGCAAGATGGCCCAAGAAGTTTGCAGGCAAGAACACAAAGGACAGATGCAAATGTGGACAGAATATGAACCTTGGTGTGCTCAGATCAAAGATTAGTTTGAGACTGATAGCAGAAGAACTGAGAATGACTAGGAAAACAGTGCGACATCTTATTATGCAGGATTTTGGAATGAAAACAATTTCCACAAAGACTGGTGCCTCGAATCTTGACAGATGACCAGAAAAAATGTCAGCTTCACATTTCATCTTATCTTTTACACAATGTAGATATATTTGATAGGGTCATTACCAGTGATATAACATGGTGTTTTCAATACAACCCATAAACGAAATACCAGAGCATGCAATGGAAAACACAGAATTCTCCTCGGCCAAAAAAAGCACACATGTCTCGCTCACAGTTCAGGAGCATGCTTATGTGTTTGTTTGATCACAAACGGATAATTCACTGTGAATTCATTGTACAAGGGTAAGTTGTGAATCAGCAGTGTTATTCGGAAGTGCTGACAAGGTTACAGGAGAAAAAGACCCAAACTCTGGCCTGACAAGTGGATTCTCCACCGTGACAGTTCCCCTGCACATGATGTGTTAAGAGTTCTTGAGTTCCTGTCTAAAAAATCCATTACAGAAATGGACCATCCACCTTATTTACTTGACTTAGCCCCTTGTGATTTTTGGCTCTATTCTAAATTAAAAAATGCCCTAAAGGGACAAAGATTTTCTGACATTCCTGACTACCAATGCAACGTGGCGTTACTGTGAGGTATTCTGGAAAACGATTTTCAAGACTGTTCCCAGGAGTGACATCATGGTCTCACGAAGTGCATAGCTTCACAAAGAGAGTATTTTGAAGGAAACAGCAGCCGCTAAGCAAATTTTGCTTTCACAGGGCCATACCGGGAATTATATTGTCACACCTTGTAAGTGCATGTGCACAGTTCACTATGAATGATAACTTCAACCATGAGACTTTAGTTTAAATGCATGGGTGGTAGGCTTGCTCTGAGTATCATAGATATGAAAGGAATCTGAAAACAGTGAATTGATTTTTATTAATTTTGAGTATAAGTATTGCATGTGACTCTTAATTCAGTTACAGGCGATCTTCATGATGAAGGTATGTAAATATTTTTAGCGAGTAATTAATTTTTATGGTGATAAACAGTATGATTGCATCTTCATGGACATCTTGCACATTGTGTTGATACAAATATTTTTGAACTGACAGTATTACTATGTTTTTCATGATGTTTGAAGGTTATATCAAATCACAACATTCATCAGCTAAAACGTCTCAGGAAGCTTGCTTGCGATGAAATGTCCCGGCAGGAACTGAAAAGGAAACTCCAGTTAGCTGATAGTGAAGTCCTTGAGATCTACAGAAAGATTACAGCATCTAAACAAAAGAAGAAGCCACCAACAAAAGAGGAGACAGATCTGGCTTGGAAAAGTTTGAAAGATAGGGAGTTGCTGCTGAGGCAGATTGACAACATGTAAATCAGAGTCTGTGTACAGTTTACATATATGGTAGAGTAGTGATTCTGAAACTGTGAAGTGTCGTCTGCCAGGTGATTACATGGGCACGGGTGCTCAGTTATTTAGGCAGGCAGGCCGTGTTGTAAGATGTGCTACAAGGACTGGAGAATTCAAATATCTCTATTGCAGCCAACACAGAACTGAAAATTATGATGAATATAGCCTAAGCATATCTTATTAATATGGAACTTTGGCCTGTCTTTGCTCCTCAAGATAATTAACCTTTGGCGTCATTTTTGTAATACCACCATGTTTGTGAACATTGGTAATTCTTGAATGTGACTTCGATTTACTTAGTTTCATATGTGACAATCCTGTTCATATGTTTGTTAAAGCTTCTTGGTTAAAACTGCTCAAAATTGAATCATATTGGATTTTATTTGATCAGAGTTGCATTTTTCTGAGTCATCACTGAAATCGGGGGGAAAATGGGTTTTCAAAGATGTGTAATTTAATTTAATTTTTATTTCATCCATGGATCATTATACATGATATGGGACAAGTCAAAGATTAATATTAATACTAATACTAAATAATAATAAGAATATAACAATACAGAAATAATATGACAATATAATAATAAANATAATAATAAATGACTATAATAATTTAGCAGTCTTGAAAACAGTTTCTGTGGTCTTGAATCCTCCTTAAGATGGCACCAGGCAGATAATTCCCAGAAGCAGTCACGAAGTGTTATTTCCTGGAGAGATAAATAAACTGAGCAGTAAGCGTTCTCATGACTTATATTATTCAACACTATGAGGCTAGTTGATTCTTGGAATATATAATTTAGACTGACTACAACTCTTTTCTAAAAAAATAAAATACTCGTCTACACTGTAAAAATAATAAATGAACTGAGCGGTAAGCGTTCTCATGACTTATATTATTCAACACTATGAGGCTAGTTGATTCTTGGAATATATAATTTAGACTGACTACAACTCTTTTCTAAAAAAATAAAATACTCGTCTACACTGTAAAAGCAATGATCAAACAGGAAGTTTTTCAAAAGCATTCTTGAATCTGTATAGTGCTGGTGTCTCCTTAATGTAATACGGTAAAAGACTGAACATACGAAGTCCAGTATTAATAAAATTGTCTTTGCATAAACTGGTATTACATGAAACAATATATAGGTCATCTTTTCCCCTTGTATTATATGAATGTATTTCCGAATTGGTTGCAAGAGTATTCAAATTTGATTTTGTGTATACTAGAGTTTCATAAATATACAAGCATGGTAAGGGCAATATATTTAAATAATTAAAATACTGTTTACAACTAGTAGTTTTCTGAATTTGCATCATAGCTCTAATAGCTCTCTTTTGCAACTTAAAAATCAATTTAGCATTTGGTGAGTTGCCCCAGAATAGTATTCCATATGATAACAAGGAATGAAAGTAGGCATAATATAGAGTACGAACAGACTCCAGCCCTGATACTCTTTTTACTACTTCTAGACCAAAGCATATTTTACATAACTTTTTTGCCGGTTCCTGGGTATGCATAGACCACCTTAACCTTTAAACGACTAAAGACAACGTATGTCGTCGCAAAAATAAAGGCAGCGGTACGAATGACGCCATATGGGGTCGCACAGTCCGCGCGTGCGGACGTTATTTGAAATACATTTTTAAGGTAGAAAATAATGTCCTACTTATATAATTTTTGGCCACCATCTGCATGGAGTGTCTGTCTTCCAACCTGCATCATCTGCTGGAATGTTGCCTTCGTGTGGAATTCTAAAAAAAATCCGGAAATGCAGAGTACGATTTCGCACTTCACGCACTTTGTCCGGACGGTCTTTCGTTTCCCACGCGAAAAGCACACATGACACCTCAATTGCGAAGTAGAGGAAGTCGGCCAGTGATGTGGTTTGGCC
>NW_019731223.1:1391659-1453967 GCF_002891405.2 Cryptotermes secundus | reverse complement strand
TTCCTAGAAACAGAAACATCTCGGATTCGGTCACGTCAGGCCGCGGAGAAGGTCCGTCTTGACGTCTGTCTACGTGCTGGTGGTAGTATCTGTTCGTCTCTTCCACCAGCAGATGGATAATCTCTGCGAAATACAGCATGAAAATGCTGAAAGGGGTGGAATCCTTATTTACATGTGGAGCTTCATGGGGTTTTAACCCCACAGCTCCACCTGAATAAGTATTCACACTCCTCGTGCCACGCTGGTGTGGTGGTCCCCAGGTTGCCGACGAAGATGATTGGTCTTCATTGATATCACTTTCTGAATCGCTACCTTCAACGTCACTCTCAGAATTGTCAGTACAACAATCTGAATCTGTGTCATTGAGCAGCTGAAATATGTCGGAATCTTCCAGATGAGATGATGCCATGATCGAACTAATCAGCTTGACAGAACACTTCCAGCCACAAACCAAGCACTCAGTGTAATGAAACTGTATAAAGAAATGTAATCTTAGTGTGCAGCCGAGCTCAATAACACTACGCTGGCCCTGTGATGTCATGCGGTTTCTTTAACTGGAATAACATAGCTTTAGTCTTATCATTATTTATAATCATATTGTTTTTTGAAAACCAAGATTCCAGTTGGATCATAATTCTCTTTGTTTTATCTTGAAGGATGCTTTTATCTTTATCAATAACCAATATATTGGTATCGTCTGCAAAGAGGACAACCTCCCCATTTGTTATATGTAGGGGTAAATCATTTATGTATAAAAGAAACAAAAGCGGGCTTTACAGAAGCCATGCTGTTTATCACTAATTATACTCTGGCTTTTTAGAAATGATAAGAGTCTTGTCTGCATGATTTTTTCAATTATTTTTGAGAAAACAGAGATCAGCGAAATTGGTCTATAATTCCCAACTTCTGTATCAAGTCCTTTTTTGTACAATGGTTTCACTTTTGCAATTTTTAACTGGTCTGGAAAATATCCAGTTGAGAATGACAAGTTTATTATGTATGTCAAAGCATGTGTTATCTTAGGATAACATTTCTTAATAATATAATCTGAGATTTCATCTACACTGGTTGATTTTTTGTTATTCAATTTTTTTTATTATGCCTGCCACTTTTGCTGCTGTAGTTGGATTTAAATACATACTACCACTGTTATATTTTTTTGCATTGGCACTAACTTCAATATTTTTTTGTAGTAGATTTCTATTCAAGATATCGTGAGCAATGCTGGTATAATAGTCATTAAAGACATTAGCTATGACTTTTGAATCCTGTGTATTTGTTCCATTTACATTTATTTCAATATTCCTAGTTTCTTTTTTATGTCTGCGTAACTCCTGTTTAATTAGGTCCCACATAGCTTTAGATTTGTTTCATGCTGTACTTATCCGTATGATATTAGATAATTTCTTGGCGTCGCTAATTACTCTGTTGTAAATTTTCTTATACCGATAGTAATATTTTTTAAACTCTTCTGATATGTTTCTTTCTTTCATTAATCTATTAAGAAACCTGAGCCTGGTGCTTGATACCCTTATACTTGAGGTAACCCATTTATTTCCTATTTGATTAGTTTTTACCCGCTTTTTAGGCATAGCTATGTTATAATAATACTGGAAGGTACCTAAAAATTCATTATATGCATCATTTACTGAAGTTTGCCTAAAAACATGTTCCCAAGACTCCTCCTCTAATAGGTAGTTTAGGTATTGAACATTTTCTTCAGTACAAGGTCTAATTGTCCTGAATTCTTCTTTAACTGCAGCTTGCCTCTTTTTATTTATATGCTGCATCTGTACTTGTAATATTTGTGCAAAATGATCAGAGAATCCTGTTCAATTACCTTAAAGTTGTAATCCCATAAGTATTTATTTAATATTATTTGATCAATTGCTGTTTGACTTTTAAATCCTATTCTTGTTGGGACATCGACTATTGCTTGTAGACCATATGAATTTAACATTATTTGTAATTGAGGATTTACACTGTTACCCAAGAAATCTATGTTGAAATCACCTACAATAATAATGCTCTACCTTTGGTTTGTTAAAATATTTATTATAGTATCCAGGATTTCAATAAATGCATTAATATTATTATTAGGAGTTCTGTACACACAAATAATAATTGTATTAAACTTGGTAAGTTGAACCATACTGGCCTCGAAATGTTCTTCTTGATTCATGCTTTCAAACAGATTATAGGGCTTTCCTTCTAGATTTGATTTAATATAAATACACGAACCTCCATGCCATTTATTTTTCCTACAAATTTTTGAAACAAGGGAATAGTTCTTAAAATTATAATAATCAATTTGATCTTCTCTCAAGCAATGTTCAGTAAAGCATAAGACATCCAAGTTCAATGCTTTATCAGTTAGTAAGACTTCTAAATTTAGCTTTTTGTTGTTTAAACTTTGTACATTTTGATGAAATATTTTAATACTGGTACTTATTTTATTATTATGTTTGAGGGTACCAGCACTATACTGATCTATAAAAAATCTTTACTTAACTTTACTGGGGGCCTCCTCCTCCTAGTTGACATGCATACTTCCTGCTGTTGAGCTCCTGTAGATGGTGCCATACAGTTGGGAGATGGGTCTGCTGAAGTCCTCTCCTCTTTTCCTCCATGGTTTACTGCAGCCTCATTGTGGACAGTGTCTTCTTTGTATTTTAATGGGATAGCATTAACTACTGCTCCGAGCTTCTGTTGAATCAATTCTGCTACCTGCTGACACATTTCCCCTTTTCCTTTGTTATTTGTGTGCAGCCCATGTCATGTGAAGTGCTGCCTATTCAAGTTTACTCTTATAACTGATACATGTTTATATAATTTCAGCCTTTTGGCTAGATGTCTATTGAATGACTTAACCTCTTCGTTAACACATGACCAGTCCACTAAATCATGTCTGCTCAGTACCTCCATAACCATGATGTTGGTATGACTGTTCCTCCTTACAAAGTTAATTATATTACTTAGGCCTTCCTTTGCACTGTTTTTACTAATATCGTTAGTACCAGCATATACCACTATAACATCATTCTCTGACATGTTTTCCTCCATATTAGTGGCTAGTATATCACTGGTCTTAACACCTGACTTTACTAATCCACTGACACCAGACTCTTTATTTAAATTCTGTTTTAATAGGTCTGCACGACCTCTTACTTGACTATCCCCAAGTAACAAAACTTTGTGTATCCTAGGCTTTATATTTGTGGCATGGCTACAGAAATCACTGAAACTCATTTTGTAACATTTAGAAGGGGAATGCTTACTAGTCTGTTCTTATGAAGCAAATCACATAAAGAAAGCTGACACAGCTTAACATTTTTCAACAATTTCCAGAATAGTTTCACCTCCCTTTAAACATCTCAGGCAGCTCCAGACATATTCAAAATGAGTGTTTGTTAACCTTGAATTCGGTATTTCTGATACCACATAGCAATACAAAATCCCAACGCCACCACTCATTACTAAGTTCAGCCCCGACTTTTCCTTTCTCTTTCATGAATATGCTTGTTTCTAACATCAAAGTGTAAAAAAAATTTCAAGATTGTTCCGTCACTCATCCATCAGACTTCTGTATGGTACAAGATATCCTCATATTCAGTATCAGTTTCTGACAGAAAAGATTTGAAACTGGTGGTAACTGAGTCCATGAGATCAAATGAAATTCAAAGCTGACACTGCACCTTTCAAAACTTTGTCATTTTTCTACAAAGTAATTGTTGGTGGCAGATGCAGTGAAGTGTCATGTAATATTAGGGATTTTGTTTGTCCATGTTGTGGCTAATTCTGCTGATCAGACCTCTTTTATTTCCATTCATACTTGGAATCCTAACTGTTTTATATACTTATATACTTTACTTATATTCTGCTGAGCAGAAGTTTTCATGTTTTTTGTTTCTGTGTTGATTAGGTGAGTCACTAGCACTATGTTCAACTGGTTGGATCATTAAAGATGGTTTCTTTTTCCAGGCACATGTCTCCACTTCATGATACAAACATTTTCATACAAAGTCCACATCAGGAAAAGGTTTACCTTCTTAGACCTGCAAGTGACTAATATAGTAACTTGCCTATAATGCAGAGGAACTATCAATTAATTCTTTTTTGAAGACATGCTCTTGTAACTCATGTTCCCTTTTTATAGCTCAGCTTTTTCTTTTTGTACAACATGGACAGTTTTTTTTTGCATTCTTTCAAAACAGCAGAACTTCCACCACAAATTAAACACAAAGCTTCCCCATTACTATAAATACAAAAATAAGATCTTTAATTATAGACAACCTCAAGCAACTAATGTTGGAAAAGTGTGCTCATTACTTACACTTAGAAGATTACATGCCAAAGAGCAGAATCACATGAACTTTCCAAAGAATGATATTTCTGTCTGACAGGGAGCTGATGCAGTTCTGCTCACTCATGTCAACAGTGCACATTAGAAAAACCTTGACGTCTACTGCAGTTAACATGAAACTTCACTGGAGTCATGTGCTCAGTTCAGTAATAAACACAATGTAAACATCTTGATGTGGGCTGAATAATGCTTGTAAAATACATTACAACAGAAATTTTGAAATAATATTGAGCTCAAACATGTTTTCGTAGAAACTCAATAGTAGTGTCAATACTAAGTTCTGAACTCCTTTTGAACTATTTATAGGCAGACTTCCTCTGCCCAAACTAGGATGCACATGTAGAGTAATTAATAATGTCTGTCAGTTGTTATGAGCAGTCACACACTTCATTTAGGTAATTGACTGCTAACATACTAAAACACTGAGGATTCTTAGCCACATGTTTGTAGTGACCATTGTTGACACCACAGTCCTACCAAATAATGATCTCACTGCTCAAAATCAGACTGATTGAGAACACAGAATTAAACAAATACTATAATACTGAATCGCAGGGCCCGGGATGTTTGCCTCAGTGTGCTGTGCCCTAGAAATGACTCTGGTTGTGAGTTACTGATACATTAAAAGGGCCACACGAAAATATATCATGGGTCACATGCAGCCTTTTGCCACAAGCTGAACACTCTGGCATAGGGTCTTATGCTCCTAAGCCATCAAATCTGAATAATACTTAATTGCTAGATATTTTTGTACTTCCTAATCCCAGCTTCCATTAGGCTCATTTGTAAACATACTTTCAATAAATATTTTTTTTAACAGCAGTTTTACATTCGTGGCTTGTAATATTCCTTCTTATCTTGTTGTATTTTTTGTGCACTGTTTATAATAGCATTTGAGAAAATGTGATTTCCATAAAATATAATGTGGAGGTTACTGGATGTCAGTGATAATGTTTTAAGCCTCTGTCTGTGTGTGTCCCAAGCCTTTAGATGGAGGCAGTATGTTCCTCTGAAATGCTGATGGTCACTAACTAGACTACATTTTGTCAACCCAGAAGACTGCTATATGAATTGTCACCATCATCAAAACCTTAAATCTTTGATAGTATATTTGGTAGCTTTAAACTTTAACATATGGGATTTTTTTTGTTTGTACTTTGAGACAGAGAGTTCATATACCATATATCAGCATATTATAATAAACATATTGCAGTATGTATTTAATACGTAGAATTTTGAGCTATTCAAATAAAAACTAGATTGTTAAGAATGAACTGGTTTACAATTTTTTTTAAAAACACCTTTAGATGTGTAGTTATGTTGTGTTCTTATGCAATTAATTTGACTGTATTCATGCATCTTACTATTATTTGTTTCTGATTTTGAGAAATGTGTGCCACAATCTTTACATTGTTATTGTATATGATAATAGAATGCTAATGTGTAATGGTTGGCACTTGTGTCCAAGATATTGGAAGTTTCAGAGAGTGAATTTGTGTTTCAGCTGTTAGATTCTACCGCAAGAACGTTTCTGTTAATATTCTTGTAATGTGTTTGCTACATATATTAGGGCATATAAAATCCAGAAGAGAGAAAAGAAGGATTTCTGTGCCACTGATGTAATCTATTGGAACAGAGCTGACGCCAGCTACGAATTGTGGCATATCACTGTTCAACTTTGCATTGCATGGTTTCCATTTTCCAGCAGATACCTACACATACGTGTATTATGTAATAAAATATCTTCTTCTGATTTAGGCATTGAGTCATGATCTGTTCCAAAACAAAAGCAATCGTTGCTGTTTAATTCCTTTAGTCTTTTTGAGTACGTAATTTACCCTGAACATGTTGCCAGAATGATGCAGAGTAAGGTCACTCTTGGGGCTGCCATCTTCTTGTATGACCCAATTAATTGGTGTATTATTATCCCACCTCTTGGTGGGTTTCCTCCTCTGCCTAGTCTATCTGTTAAGTGTCTCGCCTTCATGACCATTCAAACCATTTCAGAAATGGTTGCAGCCCCTCCTTATGTGGAGTACTGATGCTGCTATTTCCTGTAACCCTGGGTTGAGGCTTTAAGCAAGTACTCTCTCTTGAAGTTAGGAGGACTAAGAACTTTCCTGGGTGTGGATGACTCCCTTGAGCTGTGGTTAACTTAGACGAGAACCCACATCGGCTACCCTGCTGATAAAATTACTCAAAATATCATGTACCGAACTATAAGAGGAGTCCCTCTTTGACTACTTGTGGTAAAGAACTCTGAATGCCCTGAACCATACATTGTGCACATTATGGTACAAGTGTTGTTCTGGGAATTGAAGATAAAGAAGAAGAAGAATTTGAGGTTCTCACAGCTGTGATTATGAAGAATTCTGTTTTCTGTGATATATCGCTGTGTAGTCCGTTATCAACCAGTGTTTTGGAGCATGAAAGCAGGTGGCAATTTTTTGCTTGGCTTATTCCTTGACCCTGAAGTTGAAGGTGACATTTTCCTCAAAAGTGTCAGTTAACTTTCAATGGGCTGCATGGTGTTGTATCCCAGAAGATAGAACTCTTCAAGAAGAAGAATGCCATCTATACATCAGATTAACATGTACTAAAGCTGTCCCTCTAACAGGCCGTGGAGGCCCATAGGGTCATGAAACATTGAGGCTCCCACATTTTCTAGACAGGTGGCTCATGTGCCAACTACCCTTTATTTCTCTTAGAGGCTGAGTCAACCCAAGGGCCATAGTACTGGAAGGATTAGGTCAATTTAAAAATCCAGTGACTTCATCGGGAATTGAACCTCTGACCTTCCGGCTTGTAGCATAGTGCCTCTACCATTTACTGGATTTTCAATAATACCAATGGCATTACCAAAACACTGAACCATATCATAATGAACTGCTGCTGGACGAAGGCAAATGTGATTCATCTGGTATATACACTGGTCAATGGTATTTAACATGGATTAGTACAATTGGTACAGTCGATGTCTGGGTACTAATGACTATGTCCTGGTGTATCTAGCTGCTGACTTTCAATGGTCCATGGTACTTGCCTTGTGTGCATGTGAAATGGGCATAGATAATAAGATGGGTATGAACAAGGGAGTATGGTCCTCTGAATTCCTTCAGTTATTTTATTTCAATAATATTATTCTGTTCAGTATAGAAATTGTTACAATGAACATATTGTCGCGTATTGGGCGTATATCACGACAAATAACTTCACGCCGTATTTTATATAGCGAATTTTATTTCACATTCGCATTTACAATCACCCAAATTACAGATTTACGGTTACTGCTATCTGCAGTATCACAATTAGTACACTCCAAATGCCAGAATACAACTGACTAGTTGCTGGCTAACTCAGAACTAACTCGGAGGTAGCTCGAGGACTCACTCGGCGGTAGCTCCAGGACTGACTCGTAGGTAGCTCCAGGACTGACTGTGAATAGCCTTCGCTGCTCCTCATGTAGCCTCGATTGGACAATACAGAGAATGGCCACGTAATAAGCACCCTTGTTGCCTGGCGCTGTGTTGCTAGTATCGCTAGCGGTAGTAACTGCTGTTACTACCGTAACAATCCTGTTGCGTCACCGTTACGTTACCATGCGGAGGAGGGGGAGGGGAGCGCTGACTCACCCGCCTTGTCACTGCTGGTGGGGGGCGGGTTCTCCTTTGCGCAACATGTCACACTATTTTAGATTTTCAAGGTTCATTACATATCTTCAGTTATTTTATTATTTATGCCACAGTATTATTTTCAGTATTGAACTTTGAAACATGAGTATCTTTCAGGATCATGAGCTTTGTTATAGTTCTGCAATTAATATATTTCTTTTCATATATTAAATGCAATCTTAATCTTGTTAGCAAGAGTGTATTTCAGTTTCTTGACTTTTGTCATATTACTGAAATTAATAATAAATGGAAACCTCATTATTATTGCTTGCTGTACATGTTTTATAATACAATAATGTAACTGAAAAACTATGTTCTGTATTGCTATTATGTTTAAGATGTGGGCAAGGTTATGAAGGCGAATACTCTGATGGAAACAGAATTTTCTTTCAGTTAACCCACCATCAACTTTCCTAAACACAAGTATTCTCTGTAAGTTATAGTTCACAGTGTGCATTGCATTTCAGTAAAGTGTTGTGTTGATATAAATAAAATGTTCATACTCTACAGGTACCGGTGAGAAAGTTTCTCCTGATGGATATGAGTGAAGTGATATTAAATTCAGTATAAAAAAAACAATGGAGTAAGAACCGGTGCAGTACAAGAGATTGGTTTGCAAAATTCTTTATCGCTGTTGTGAGCTAGTGTTTCTGTGGGTTGGGAGGCTGTAACACTACTTTTACATCCATTACTTTCACTACTGAAATTAACTTATTTTATTATATTGTATACCTTTATCAGTATTGTATTACAAATGTGTATGCTGTTGGATGACAACTGTAATTCTTAGTTGCGACTGTAACTAGGACGACCTCCACATCCACATGAGAATGTACTCTCGACAGGATTTATGGAAGGTGAATGAATGAACAACGCGCATAGGCCGATGCTATGGTAACATGCCTTCTTACCGATCATGCTCTCGGCACTGGCAGTGGTGATGTTGTAACAATTGACTTGAATCTGCGTAGAGGTGGCAGAAGTAGTATTCTCGCGCGCACTCTTGAACACCCGTGGAATCGCAGCGGCCATGTTGCCTGGCAATAAAATTTGGTTGTCTAGGTTATATGTAAAACATTTTGAGTGTTGTTAAGCTAATTTTGATTGCGAAATGTAGGAAATGTAGTTGGCAGTCTTTGAGTTAAACCACGTGGAAATATGTGAACGCGAGGCTACACCTATGCTCAAACCGTCAAGATGTCAGGTTCACCTGTTATGAACTTGTTTGAGGAAAATGATTTGGTTAAAGTTTGTGCTCCCATGGTTCGTTATAGCAAGTAAGTGGCCTAAGATATTTTTGCGTGGAATTTTGTGAGTGGTTGAGCATCCTTTGGCTAGTCAAGGAGAAGGAGGAAGTAACCATGACCTATGTCGCTGAACTACGATGACATTTGTGTAGTTGATGTTTCAGCCAAGGTCCAAGCTTATAGTTCCCGAATACAAATCAGAATTAACAGCTTGAGCCAGCTTGTTCACTTGGTATCTTCTTGTATAGAAATACTGTACTGTATTGAATTGAATTGAATTGTAACATATTGCAAGACGATGTTTATTCACGGTTCCTGTATAAACATGCCATGGGTTTGTATGTACTACACATTTCAGTCTATTACGGCCATCATGTACATATAGCTCTTACAATCACAGTTTTTATCTGATTGTAAGAGCTCTCTGTATCTGATGATGGCCACAATAGGTTGAAATGTGTAGTACATGCAAACACATGGTGTGTTTATAGAGAATTGTGTGACTGAATAATAAACATTTTTTATGTTTATCAGCTAACATTTGAACAATTCAGTATCTACAGATTATTCCCATATATATTTCATTGAGAACCCCTATGTAGGTGGTATGACGTGTGAAGTAAATCTGCTATCTTTGGCTTGAATACTAAAGATAAAAAATTCAAGGCTAATTTGACAAATATACCTGTGAGAGAATATGGGTTAGAACACTTTTTCTTTTTCAGACAATAAATCCTTACACAATCAGAGCAACCATATGCCTTTGACTTCTATATTTAATCTGTCACTAAGTTCTGGCATTTTTCCAAATCAAATGAAGATTGCAAAAGTTCGTCCTATTTTTAAGAAAGGTCAGAAACAAAATATTGCAAATTACAGACGAATCTCAATTGTGTCTGTTTTTTAAAAAATTCTTGAAACATTGATGTACAATAGGGTTGTAAATTTCTTAAATAGATTCAGTCTGATATCAAATGTTGAAAATGGTTTTAGAAATAATAAATCCACGTTTACGGCAATTCAGACTTTTATTGGAGAAACAACTGGCCTTTGGTATATTTCTGGATCTATCAAAGGCTTTTGATGTTATTAATCATAACTTGCTGCTTGCAAAGTTGGAACCATATGGACTGAGAGGAATATCTCATGCATGGACGAGATCGTATCGTACAGATAGATCACAGTTTGTTGAAATTCACTATATGGATCAGAAGACTTCTAAAATGAAGACAGTTACCTCAGTCCTTAAAGCAATTAAATATGGTGTACCTCAAGGTTCTGTTTTGGGACCCCTTTTATTCCTATTATTTATAAATGATCTGCCCCAAGTTATACATAATGCAGAGGTAGTACTGTTTGCTGATGATACAGATATATTAATTACTGGGGGAAAATATTTTATCATTAAATGAAAAAATTCAAAATGTAAAGACTCAGTTAGAAAAATGGTTTTATGAAAATTGTTTAATAATAAACATGGATAAGTCAAAGGTATTATTTTTTGGGGGAAGTAGATCTATTCCAAGTGCCAGACCCCTTTTTTATATAAATAATAAGGTGGTGGTTTGTTCAGTGGATGTAAAATTTTGGGGTATTTGCATTACTGAAGATTTAAGTTGGGCAACCCACACCCAATATGTGTGTCAAAAAGTTAGCAAGACTACATATTTGATAAAATCCCTACGGGACTCAGTGAGCGAAACTGTTTTAAGAAGTGTGTATCTTGCAAAATATGAGTCCATGTTGAAATAGGGTATTATTTTTTGGGGTGGTGTGCAAAGGGACTCTGAAACTCTATTTAAACTGCAGAAAAAATGTGTAAGGGTGATAAAAGGTGTTAAAATAGAGTTTCCTGTAGAAATTTGTTTTGTGAATTAAAGATTTTAACTGTTACTTCCTTATAAATTTTTGAGATCCTATGTTTTATAATAAAAAATCAAATTTATACCACCCAGTATTCTGATGTTCATGGCTATAACACTAATCATAAACACAGTTTGTATGTACAATTTTGTAATACTGAGCATAGCACGAGAGGGGTGATTAGTATGGGAACCAAAATATTTAATGGCCTTCCAACTGAATTAAAGAATGTAATAAATTTTAATGTTTTTAAGAAGAAACTTAAGAATTATTTGTTGTGTAATGTCTTCTGTTCTCTTCAAGAATTTTTTAATAATTATTGACATGGACTGCTTGTTGATAAATCTATCTATATGTTTAAAATATTTATTCTTACGTCTTTTTTGGAGTATTTATTCTTAAATTAAGTTAAAAATATAATTTGAAATGTATTGCTGTATTTTTCACTGTGTGAATATTATGTTATTTTTTATTTATGCTATTTTTGATGTGAGGTTGTTCATATTTGACATGTCCAATTGTAATTCTCTACAGCTGTGGATAAATAAATAATAATAATAATAACAATAACAACAACAACAACAAATCAAATTCTTAGAAGCGGTTTTTTGTAAAGATATAACAGCGGTTTGTTTGCCTGATCTTAGAGTATAATCATACTGCAAATGAAGTATTTGTATTACCAGTTCTCAGTGCGAAGTGCTGTGATGAGTTGTCAGTTGTTACTCTGAATGTAGGTCTGCTTACCCCATATTTTGAAGAAGAGAACGAAGGTATGACAATGGAATATTGATGACAGAATACACAAAAATACAGAAAACATTGCACATGTAAAGCCTGCTAATTTCAGAACTTCCGCTAAAGGTTCACAACAACCTGCTTTTGTGTTCTAGCTTAGAAGAGTAGTAAATACAACATATTTTATAATGCTCAAAACCAGAAAGATTAAAATTTTTAATGTAATCAGCAGGCCAAGAGCAAGAACAGAACATATAAAAGCTAGTATGGTAAAGGATGAATTTTAATCAGATAATGATATTCTTTTGATGAGTATTCATTTGCTTTATTTTTTTAATTTACAGATTAGCATTCCGGTCATTGGTCAGGTTGTATGGCTGTCACTTATGTTTTACGCCTATGATTGTTGCTGATTCTTTTATCAAATCATCGAAGGCACGGAATAATGAGTTTACTACCAATAAAGGTATGAAATATATTTTCCTGAAGTTGAATTGTGATCCAGAGATACTTTTACAGTTACATTTTCTTTTTGTAGAATTTGTTTGCAGCAGCTATATATCACGGAAATAAATGAAGGTCAAGGGGCAAAAGTAGCAAGAGATAGACATGGCTGAAAATCGAGGCTGTTATTAATTTTCTTTGTTTACTTGTGGATATACCTTTTGGTATGTATAGACCCAAAATATGAATAATTGCTTAAGGGCTAATTTCAGCTGAATGGCCAGCCCTAGAGATCACAGTGTCATTATCATAAATTGACAGTACTGTCATATATTGAGTGGCCAGAGGTGGGGTTTGGATTGGTAATTGAATTTATTGAACTTCTGACACATCATAACTGCAAGTAATTATAGCACTCTCACTTATTCATGCATGCAGCTCCTCACTACATGACACATTTATTATGTCTTATACATAGGCCGTGCCATAGCTCAAGCGGTTAGTCACTGGCTTCCCACTGCGGCAACCCGGGTTCGATCCCGGGTCTGGTGAAGTGGGATTTGTGGCGGACAAAGTGGTGCTGGGGCAAGTTTTCTCTGAGTACTTCGGTTTCCCCTGCCAATATTCATTCCACCAAATGCTCCACAATCACCCTCACCTATCATCTGGGGCTGGTACAGTAGGCCAGAAGTGGCCGCAGTACAAGGGACTTAGTCCCACCCCACTAGCACACTGGCCCAGCTTCCTTGTTCAACGGTTCCTGTCCTCACTGACTAATGACTCCCACCACTAACCATGACAGCAGCTCCCTCATACTCTTGACTGACACAAAAAGTCAAAGTCAAGAGTTATGTTATGACTCTGACTGTCAGTCAGCCAGTCTGTCTTGGTGTCAAGCCTCATCTTAGGCCCAATACCAGATCTTTGTTACTGTCACACATTTGTTGGTTTGTTGATGTGAGATGCAGTTTCTGACAGCAGGACAGGTCTCTCTTTTACAATTGCTTGTGGTCGTCACCAGCATAGTCATTTTCATATCTAAGTCCTGCAGGACTAATGGCCATACTTTACCATCTCAGATTCAAGACCCTTAATCTGGAGGGACAGGCGCCTGTATTTATCCCCCAGGAACAGGGTGGCCAAGTTATACCCCCAGGCACAGAATTCCCATTTTGTCGCCTCCTACAATTTGCAGGCTATGGTGGAGGTATTTGAACCCACTTCCAAATAGGGCTGCCTTACTGAAAACTCCAGTAGGTTCGCCTTATATAATTTTCATTTCATGCATCCTGTTGTGTTATAATATACAATTTCTTTATTAAAACCATCACAACACAACTATATTCAGGTCAGTGTCTAGTTTGGCTCTGCTACATGTTTCAGCTGTTGAAAGCCATCATCGGGCAAATACATGGCTAACATATATACACCACTGAACTGCAGTACTAGTAAAATTGGATACAATAATATTAATTAAAGAAAAATACTTGGCATAAAAATCTATAAATTAGATTGTATAAAACAAAAATAATAGTGTAAGATTTGAGGCTTTCATGGCGGTGACTATGAAGAAAGCAGTCTTCTGGGATTTGGCACCGTGTATACCACATATACATGTTGCCAAATCCCAGAAGACTGCTTTCTTAAAAGTTATAGTATAAAACAGGAATAAAATTCTTCAAGTGATCCTTTACATCATCGAGTCAGTCATTGGTTTTTGTGATTTTGTTGTGTTCCCACGGACAGATTGGAGTATTTTATATTTTGTGTATATATAATAAACTGTTTTGGAGGCTTGTGATGTAGATGTTGTAATATTAATGTTAATTATTTAGTCAGTGCCTCATCCTACAAAGTATTGTCTGTTCTGGACGAGACTCCAAAACGTTTTATTACATATACACAAAATATAGAATACTCCAATTTGTCCTTGGGGAACACAACATCACAAAAACCAATGACAGACTCGATTATGTAAAGAATCACTCGAAGAATTTTATTCTTGTTTTATACTATAACTTTTGTTTTATATAATCTAATTTATTGTATTTTTACTCCAAGTATTTTAATATAATTAATATTATTGTATCCAATTTTATTAGTACCGCAGTTCAGTGGTGTATATATGTTAGCCATGTATTTGGCTGATGATGGCTTTTAATAGCTGAAACATGTAGCAGAGCCAAACTAAGCACTGACCTAAATATAGTTGTATTGTTACAGTTTTAATAAAGAAATTGTATCTCCTTATATAGCCATGGCATGGACCCCATAAAAGACGTGTGTTCCAGCAGTAGCTCTGTCATGTGGTTATTCATTACCTTGGAAAAGTGTTTACCTTGCTGACATGTAGCAGTGGATGTCTTTTCTGGGTCTGCTATTCCAGCTTTCATCCATCATGTCACAATATTTTTGTCCAGTACAGCATTAAAGTTGCACCAGTATATAACTGCAAATCTCTACACATAACGGTTTGCTTGTTCAGTTAAGTTTGAAATTTCAATTTCTGTTCACGTTAGTAATATGTATATAGTTTTCCTATGTATTAGTCAGCTGTTCAAGTATAAATGTATCAAAAAACCATTTGTAATTCTAGAAATGAAAATTTCCTGTGTATATTCTCATTATGTACAGGTAAATTCAAATTATTCTTCATGGTATACCTTGTCCAACTTATTTGAGCACCCTCAGTGTTGGATCTATTTTATGAAGATGTAAGATAGCTGAAGTCACTTGTAGCCTGGATTTGTGGGTAACCTTGTCAGTTATGGGATCAGCTGATGGCAGTTAAGGAAGTTGTATTAGTAAAGATGAGTGATGGGATGGTGATTTTAAATATATATATTGTAACGTGTTTTGTTACTGAATACGCCGTAGAGATCGTTAATTGGTTTATTGAACAATCTACAAATATCGGCTACAATCAATTATGACACTGATACGGGTTTCCACACTTTACAAACCCTATAACAAAATCCCTTAACACTATCTTCCAGAGTCTTCACGTATTAATAGCGCAGGAGCTATAGAAGTCTCGCTGAATTACACAGTCCAAATATAACTGGTTATCACGAACTATCACTGATTCTCGCACACCCGTCTATAGCTCATAACTTGCGAACTGAGAACTCGTTGATAACACGCTGGCTCGTAGGCTTGCTCAGAACTAACTCGAGGACTGTCTTCAGCGATGGCCACGTTACAACTGACTCGTAGCTGCTGTGCAGTTCCCTTATATAGCCGCAGTGGTGCCTGTTGCGTGCCACGTCACAGGAGTTGTTGACTGCTGCCTAGCAACCGCGATATCCCTTGGTGACGTCACCGCTGTTGACTCATGTTGCGTAGCTACCAGGTTGCGGGGACTCGGCTAACTTCGGCTCCGCTCAGCTCACTTCAGCTCGGCTCGGCACGTCACCGCGGCGAGAGTGGTGGGGTGATGACTCGCCTATTATGCNACACGTCACAATATATATATACGGATGAATCTAGTTTGTCTGAGTTCTGGGTCTCAGAGCATCCACAGGTGTAAGTTTGGTGACTTAAAATGGACTTGCATTGTTTGGAGATTTACACATACAGGGATTTTAGTGTAATGATAAAACACACATCATTTGATTTCACTTAGACATACTTTATTTCTTATATTTGAAATTGGTGAACAAAATAAGTCAAATACAGATCACTGTATGATCACTGATGTCTTAGAATGCATCAGGTTAAATTTCAGCTATAACAGGAAATGTTAATAGCTAACATATATGTATTATGAGTGTAAAATGGAAAGGTGACATGCCTAAATCAGGATTTTAGTGATATGTCTTTAGGTATGTGTTTGGGCCTGTGAGTAGAGTGTGTGTGTGTGTGTGTGTTGCCATTTAGGTGATAAGTGTCCTTGTCTTCCCCTCTGTGACCAGAGTCTTGTTACTTTCTAGACTTCAAAACCTCCACTTAAATTTAATTATGTTATCAAACAGAAACTCTTATAGTGAGCCCAGTCACATGCACCGATTGGTTTTGTGTTGGGTTGAACACATCAGGCAGGATTGTAGCAGGTAGATCAAGAGCTTTGTTCCTCAAAGGAACACGCCTCAATATCAGGAGATACACCTGTCAGCTATTAAATAGCATCATCCTCATTACTGTGCAATCCAGTGACAGACCTTTCACTCACCATAGCACAGGTTAAGTGCCCTCTTTCATTCAGTATCAGGGAATAAACTGCCCCCTTTTAACAAAGGCCCCAGTCATTGTTAGAAAGCCTTGTTACAGTACAGAGCTTGACTTGTACCAGCTAATAGTGATAATGTGTATGGCTCCAATAAATGTGTTCCCTAATTAATTTACCTGTGTTAACAAAGGACTCGAGGTAAGTTGTAACTAGTCATCTCCTGTCATGAATTAAGCTTGAATTTGGTATTGTCAAGTTGGTATATGCCATCTGGTTAAAGTGGTTTCCCAAAATCATTGTGTTAAATAATACAGATAGAATCAGAAGTAAGTCATATATTGAAAGAATAATCAAAATGTTTTTTACAGCCTTGTCAAATTTAATTGTGTTCAATTTGAGATAATTTTTTATTTAAACTATCCTTCCTGTCTTCCCATATATTTTGTAATATATCATGCTGAACTCTTGTTATAGACCCACTTGTTCTCATCTTCAGATTGCTCACAGTGTTCAGCATTTGTGGAACATGAATTTCATCTACATGTTCCCAAAGAAGGAAGTCAAGAGTAGAGATGTGGTGTATGAGCTGTACACAGGCTATATCTTTCCTGTCAGTTCTAACAGTTAAGGAGTGGTTTATTGAGAAATATTGTTACTGACTTGAGATTACTTTGAATTATTCTGTATCACCATTTAAAATATATTTACAAATTTATTCTCGATCTTCTTCCTTCTTCTTCTGTTCTCCCAAGGTGACAGACCACTAATAGTGCAGTTTGCATCTAAGGATCCAAATGATTTTGCAACTGCTGCTGAAATGGTTGCCAGGTAAGTAATAATTTCCTTGACTTGACAACTGGGGCTGACATTTAAATATGACCTAGTGAAGCTCGGGCACATTTCATGTATATTTAAAAACAATTTGCATCCATATGAATGGGGGTGTTATTGAATTGAATGGTACTTTGGAAACAGGTAATCCCAAAAAATATAATGAGTTATGCTTATTGCTACACTGAAGTTATGTTTAACTCATTACATTGGTGGTCTGAGATCAAGGATCAGTGCTGTGTGGTTTTCTCAGTCTGTGGGGTAATACTGCAAATGATCAGTTCTGCTTTCTGCAATTTCTCTTGATTCGTGAATCATTTGTTCAATGTACAAGGGGAAGTCAATAATTATCCGCAATGCAGTTGTATTTGTGTTTCTGTTGGCAGCACTGTCGTTTTGCGCAGCATCGCCATGTGTGGTTTCCTTGTCATTATTTCTGCGCAGGTTTGATGTTGCTAGGTCAGTTCCATCATCGCTGCCTTGCCGTTAATCATGGCTGCTCCACACTCTGTCTGCACCAAAGAAGAGCAACGTTCAGTGATCCAGTTTTTGTGGTCGGAAGGTGTATCAGGGGCTGCAATCCATCAAAGACTTTCAGCACAATACGGGAACACTGTTTTATCTACGAATGGATTGAAAAATTAAAAAATGGTCGCACAAGTGTTACGCATGAGGAAGGAGCCAGACTACCATCCACGGCCTCAAATGAGGACAACATTGAGAATGCACGTGACATGGTTCTGTTAGACAGACGAGTGACTATTGATGAAGTGGCAAATCATCCGCAAATTAGTCATGGTTCTGCCTACAAAATCATCCACAACAGACTTGGGTTTCATAAAGTCTGTGCAAGATGGGTCCCAAAACAACTCACAATGTTGCATAAACAAACGTGCTTGGACATCTGCCAACAACATTTGGATTGCTATGGTAATGAACATGATGTCTTCTTAGACAGAATCATCACTGGTGACGAAACATGGATCCATCAATGCAAGCCGGAAAGTAAACGGCAGAGTATGAAATGGAAACATCCACAATCACCCAGCAAGAAAAAGTTCAAAAGCCAACCATCCGCAGGAAAACTGATGCTTACAGTTTTTTGGGACTCACAAGGCCCAGTACTGGAACATTATCAGGAGAGGGGCACAACAATAAACAGTGCTCGTTACAGTGAGATGCTTACTGCCAGGCTAAAGCCTGCAATTCGAAGCAAACATCAAGGACTACTGTCGAAAGGTGTTGTGTTGTTGCACGACAATGCCTGTCCACATACTGCTGCCCACACTGCTGAAACCCACCGGAAGTTTGATGTAATGGCTCATCCTCCGTATAGTCCTGATCTTGCCCCTTCTGACTACCACTTGTTTGGTCCACTCAAAGAGGCATTAAGGGGCCGTCGATTCACCTTGGACCAAGAAGTGAAGGAAGCGGTGCATACGTGGCTCGCTGCTCATCCAAAAACCTTCTTTTCTGAGGGCATCAGGAAGCTTGTGCAACGATGGACCAAGTGCGTTGAAAAGCAAGGGGACTATGTTGAAAAATGATGTTAATGTAAGTTTTCTATTTGTATTGAAATAAAATTTATAGCTACATTGCGGATAACTATTGGCTTACCTACGTAGATTCTGCACGACTACAACTGTTGATAATATACTGTAAAATAAATGTTGATATGGCACTGAGCTGTGTGAAACTATACACTGTTTGTAATAAGATTTGTGTTACAGTTACAGTGATGGAGTGGATTTGAATTGTGGTTGTCCACAGCGGTGGGCTATAAATGAAGGCTACGGAGTAGATCTTCTAAAGAAACCACATCTTATTAGAGATCTGGTGTTGCAAGTAAAAAATAGGATCCCAGGACCATATACAGTCTCTGTGAAGTTGCGCATCATGGAGGATTTGAGGTGATAATTATGACAGGTAGAAATAAATTAGACAACCCCTTTTATTTTTCTCCCAATTCTGATGTACAGTTGCAGGTTTTAACATCCTTATGGTTACAGCTTCCTTATCCCTTTGAAGCCTAATGTTCATCTATTTAGTATTTAAGAAGTCAGTTCCTATCTCACAGAAAAAACACTGTCTCCACTATGAAGACAAATCATTTAATGTTGTTTGGAGAAGTAATCGTCATTTAACTGAGAATCATGGGAAATTAATAAATACACTTACAGCTGAGATTTTAATGTTCAAGCAGATAGCATATGTACTAACTGCTATACTTCAAAAGTTAAAATGGAATGATGAAATGATTAGAACTCTTTTAATCATCTGAAGATTTGTCACAGTGGTCTTGTTATTAATTACAAAATTACTATTTTTGACCTTCTCTGTTGTCCATTATCTCAGTTAAATTTAAGATTACATGATTTTTGGAAGCGGATCCAGCTTCTGAAATGTATAATGTTAAATTTGACTAAGACAGTGGAAAGTGTCAAACATAATAATTCCATAAATAATCTCTTTTGTTATGTTTGCTGGAACAGGAAGCTGTTAATTTCTTAGGAATTTGGAATATTAATTATATGCCTTCATTTTATACCCAGACAAAGTATAGAATTATGTAGGACTTTGGAAAATGCTGGAGTCTCCTTCCTGACTGTCCATGCCCGCACTCCTGTACAGAAGTGTCAGCCAGTAAATGAGGATGCACTACGTGAGATAAAATACAGTATCAAAATTCCACTGATTGCCAATGGAGATGTGAAGAGTCTCGGTGCAGCAAAGTTGTTGCGTGAAAGAACTGATTGTGATGGTTAGTATAATTTGATTCTGAAGGGTTTCTGAGAAGGGTGTGTAACACTCAGGATTACAGAGTTTTTGGACTTCGCTCATTGTCAAAAATACTAAAGAATACAATATTTCAAAAATGGGATTTGTTTCCACCCTCAGGTGAAACTGTAAGAGGCCCCTGATCTGTTGCATCTGTTAGAAAGAGCTAATCTCAATGACTGGAAATGATAGGTCATTATAACTATACAGGGTGTAAATAAATATATGCTCTGTAGTAGATAGATGGGTTCAGTGTGATCATATTTTGTTAATATACCCATATCCACAAACACTTCCTTTTGGTACTAAGGGCCGCAAAAGTTTCCGAGAGGATACATAAGTTTTGGGGGATGTTATCATTGTTTTATGTTATAAAAGTTGCTCAAAATGGCGGCCGCTGACTTTATTGCATGTTCTGTACCACCTGGCCATGTTATGCTGAACTGTTTGAAAGATTCCTGGATGGTTCCAGCTGCTACTGCAGTTCTTGCCACAAGATCATATGTCTCAACTGGAGTGTCATACACCAAGTTTTGCATGTAACCCCAGAGAAAGAAATCTAGTGGATTTAAGCCAGAGGAGCGAGGATGCCAGGTTATTGGGCCTCCATGTCCAATCCATCTGTTGCCAATACTTTCATCCAAATACTCAGGGACAACATTAGTGCAGTGTGCTGGGGTGCCATCATGCTGGAACCACATTTCACAATGGTCTTCCCAAGGCACCAATTCCAGCAGGTCACGTAAGGTCTCTTGGAGAAATGTTAGGTAAATGTCACCAGTAAGCCATATAGGCAAGAGGTAAGGGCGTCGTCCTTCACATTTAAGAGGCCTAATGCATAAACAAAGCATTTCTGGACATGTGTGTATTAACATAATATGATCCCATTGAACCCATCTACCACAGAGCATTGTAACATATTTATTTACATTCTGTATATACATAAACAAACATACAGTTTTAATCAGGTTTTGTCAAGGAGTGATAACAGGATAATTTACATTAACAATTGTGGAAAGGCATATGAAAACCTAAAATTATAATACAGAAGGAAATGGAAAATAATTGCATCAAACAGATGATCACGGTTTGCTTATGCTGTTCTGACTGGGAGCTGTGATTTAATCAACCATGGGAATGCTGACTGAGGGAAGACCTTAAATTGAGGAATAATAAATAGGGTTTCCACATATTTGCATGGATATGCACTTTCTTGTTCTTTTATAGACTTTCTACAGCTGTATTTGTGTGATGGTACTTTAAAATCCAATTCACCATGCACAGACTGTCCTACTGTTCAGTAGACATCTGAAAAGCATTGTTAAATAGACCAAGAATTAACCTGATCCTTCAGAACCCTAAGTATGTTACACCAGTAACACCTGCTCGTAAAGTGTCTTTGTTAAATTTGTATTACTGGTAATGCCAGACTTGAAATAATATTACCAATTATTGTATTTGTCTTTCAAAGGTGTGATGGCTGCTCGGGGCATTCTCACCAACCCAGCCTTGTTTGCTGGGCATTGTATAACTCCTTTGGCCTGTGTGCAAGACTGGGTTACCATTTCCACAGCAACAACGCCATTTCAGTGCTTCCATCATCATCTTGTATTCATGCTGGAAAAAGTGCTACCAAAATCTGAAAGACTTGTATTTAATGTCATGAAAACAAAGGAACTTGTTCTGGATTTCTTGACAGATTATGGAATAAGCTATCAAAATGATACAAAGGAATGTTCAGGTTATGGTGCAATAGATTGTGATTATGATCACAATAATGAGAGCCAAGGTAGTTTTTTCAAAGAGAAGCTCAGTGATTATTACAAAGATGTACAAATGGAAGATTACTTAGAAAATTTATGTAGCCTGTACCATATGTAGTTTTTCAATACTCAGTATTCATTATTTTAAAGTATTGTCGCGTGTTGGGTATGTCACGTGACAAATAACTTCACGTGGGTCTCGGATTTAGTGAATTTCTATTGGACACTCACTCTTACACACCTTACAGTTATTATCACTTGTAGTATCACCTGACTTCTGGCCCAATACTCCAATGTGACATCTCAACTGTCCTCGATAATGGTTTTCCCAAGGCTGTCTTCTGTGCCTATATAGGTGTTATGCGGACCAGATAGAACTTACTGTATACAAGGTTGTATGTGATGGTACATGTATGTGTATTGATTGAAGAAGTACAACATGGTATTAAAATATAACACAGTAAAGTATTTTCAGTCATTTCAGACAAGGCTGTAGTTACCTATATCATTACTTTGTTTTGAAGAGTTAGATAAATCTAACATGGAGAATATCAGAAGTACTTCATCATCATCATCATCAGTAATCTGTCAGACGACAGGTCCACAGTCTCTTCCAAAACAGTTTCTCCACTTAATGCGATCTTCTGTTTTTGGAAAGAGACTATCCAGGAAAAGTGATAATGTGGTAGTTTTTCCATTTGCTTTCCACATCGCAGTACAACAGCCGTTCAAACCACTCTGGTCACGCCTGTTGCTATACGAACTTGAACCATCTCGAGCATCATTTGCTCTGTGCTTCAAGTCGCTGCTGATAACGCTGCTTCCGACATCAGTTTTTGGTGTCTCTCTTCGTCTGATGCCTACCCTTTGACCTGTCCAGCAAGGGAGGCCCTGCCAGTAGCTACGCTACCGCTGGTATAGCTCTCAGGGTCCTTGACATACTCAAACCCCCTCACCACGATAAGGTGGAGACACCAAGGAGGGGGCAGAAGTACTTATATAGTCAGAAACACGGTGGTTTTCATAGTTAGAGTTAAATAGTTGTTTCATGTGTGCAGTGCAGTAGGCAGGGCTCGAGTGAACCAGAGCAGTCCAGTGTGATATCCCCGTGCATTTTTCATTGCCAGGGTCCTACCCTGCCACGTGTCTTAAATAGACGTGAAACATGAAATTCTTACAGCTCATGTAAGTTTTCAGGTTTTCACAGTGGTGACTTCAGATAGTGGTCTTCTGGATTATGACACTGTGTAATCTTGTATGTGGATACCAATGTTTTAGAGAGAATGTTGCCTCCATCTTCAGGGTTGACTGTGAAGGAAGAGGCAGCATGTTCTTCCAAAATGCTGATATCCACCTGTAAGATTACATGGTATCTACAGTTCACTGAGGTAGAAATCTCTGTCTCTTTAGGTATGTGCATTTCATAAGCCGTTTATCAATTCTGCATTTAAAGAAATAAAGCTGCTGCTAACAACATGTACATTCTCGTATCATAAGACTATATCCTTGACATTAGGCCTTGTGCACACTTTCACAATTAATTTGATATCTTAATGAAAACATCTATCCTCCATTTTAAATTGAACATCTGTTTGACCATAGTTCATTCATACTTCCACCCATGTGCAAAGACAGTACACTGCAATATGACTACTGAATCTTCGCCAAAATTGATGCAAATTGCCAACTTTTGGATCATAAAATAATAATGCCCTTCTTGTATAATAGAAAACTCATTAAATAATAATGCCCTTTTTCTATAATAGAAAACAGGTACTAGTGACATTTTGGAGCTCTGTATACAGGTGTGATCACTCTCTAAGCCTATTGATTCAATCATATGCAAAGAGACAGTGTGACATGCCAATAGAACAAGTTTCAGCACACGTCAGAAAGTTAACTGTTGAAATAAAAATTCAACATCTCAGCACACCCATTCTTTGGTAACAATGTGAAGATTTATCAGAAAGTTCCTGGACTGTTACTGTTGTAACTGCCTCAGTGAAAGAAGACAAGAGGGGAAGCCAGAGTCACACTTCTGCAAGCCTATTGCATCAGTTGGCCACGTGACAATGTGCTATGAACACACATTGTTTTTACAAGAGAGCTTTTTTGGCTTCCTGTTTTGTTTTGTCTGCAATGATGGCAAAGTCGAGCAACATGTCTGCACCAAGTTTTGTGAGAAGCTTGGTAAATCCACTACTGAAAGCCATGAAATTCTTTGTGAGGCTTTTGGAGAACATTCTTTATGCCAGACAGTGGTTTTTGAATGGCATTCACGTTTCAAGTCCAGTCGAGTCTCATTTGAGGATGACGAAAGTTCAGGGCGAACAAGCACCAGCAAATTGACAGAATATGTTGAAATATCCAATGGGAATCACAGCATTAAGGAAAATGACTTTCATGGTGCTTTTGAATTGTGGAAAAAACAATGGGATCGCTGTATACATTCCCAAGGAGACTATTTTGAAGGAAATGGAAGCCAAAATTGAGTAAGTTAAGCCAGCATTTCCTTTTTGACCTAGTCCGGGAACTTTCTGATAGCACCTTGTACAGTACAATTTCTTTATTAAAACCGTCACAACAAAACTATATTAGGGTCAGTGCCAAGTTTGGCTCTGCTTCAGCTACTAAAAGCCATCATCAGGCAAATACATGGCCAACATATATACCACTGAACTGCAGTACTAGTAAAATTGGATACAATAATATTAATTACATTAAGATACTTGGCATAAAAGTACAATAAATTAGACTATAAACCGAAAGTTATAGTATAAAACAAGATTAAAATTCTTCAAGCGATGCTTTACATCAATGAGTCAGTTGTTGGTTTTTGCGATTTTGTTGTGTTCCCATGGACAAATTGGAGTATTCTATATTTTTTGTGTGTATATGATAAACTGCTTTGGAGGCTCATGATGTAGATGTAGTAATATAATGTTAATCTGAAAGTGATATGAGAGTAATAGTATTAAATTTTGTTACAATTAACTATTGATTTTGGTATTGAAGATGTAGTGTATTATTTACTTACTATTTCATCGATGCCTCATCTTACAAAGTATTGTCTGTTCTGTAGGGAATGTAAACAACGAATGATTTGGTGATGTATGTTAAAAAAAGTCAATGCAAGGGAGGGAGGGAGGGAAGGTAGAGATAAGGTGTATGGGGAAGTGGTGGTGGGGGAGAGGGGGAGATATGACTGTATATTATGTTTTGTATGTATCAATAATTACATCATATACAGGGTTAAAAATTTCAGTAAAATTATCATTTAGTTGTAAATTTAGTTTGCTGATTTCATAAGTATCCAAGGTTCGGCCTTTCATGCCGATATATAGAACTTCTAATGTTTTGTCTATTGTACTATATTCATGTGTGGTGTCCAATATATGTTGAACAAATTTGGAGCTTTGTCCATTATTTTTTATGTCTCGTATGTGTTCTCTGAATCTGATTTTAAAGGTACATCCGGTTTGTCCTATATATTTTAAGGGACAGTCAGCACACTGTAGTTGGTAAACCCAACTGAGGTTATACTTATCATTTCTGTCATCATTTATTTTTAACAGTTGTTTTATATTGTTTTTGTCCTATATGAGATACCAACTTCAGTATTCTTGAAAAGTTTGGTAATAGATCTGATTTCATGGCGAAAATAGGTAAAGGTAGTCCATTTCTTCTTTTGCATAGTATTTTTTGTGAAGGGTTTTTGTGTTAGTTATATGGTATTTATTGGGTAGTTATTATTATTTAGTATAGTTCTAACAATGTTCTCTTCTCTGTTTTTGTTGTTATGCAAAAGGGGATATTGATTCAATCGATTAATGAGAAAGTTTATAGCATCTTTTTTGTGTTCAAATGGGTGACACGAATCATTGTGGATGATCAGATCATTTTGTAGGTTTCTATAGATTTCTAGTTGTAGTTTATCATGTGTTTTCTTGACGGATAAATCTAAGAAATTGATCATATTGTTTATTTCTTTTTCCATTGTGAATTTGATATTAGGGCGGATACTGTTGAATGCATTCAAAGTATTTTCAGTGTTAGTTATATGGGAATTATAGATGATTAAAATATCGTCAACGTATCTATAATAATCTATTATTTGGTATTTCGTCAAAATATCAATGATAGTTGTATGTTCAAGGTCTTGTATAAATACCTGTACCTTGTACAGTGAAAAGTTTCTAGATTTATGACATAGTGAAGGGCTGTTAACTCCACGCTCATCTTCGAGGCTATTGACTGTTTCCAGCTGCTCAGTCAATACATCTGTAGACAGCCTGCATGAAAAAGTTTGCAAACTACACTGTCGTGTGTAACTACCATATCTGTACTGCACAATTCATTTCGCTAAGGAAAACTTTTCAATTTAAATGTTATAATTCTTCATTTAAATAGCTTACAGCATATCTCAAACAAGCACATGTACCTTCAAGTGATAACTGTAACAAAATTAAAACTAATAAAATGTAGTTCCTATCTCAGTACATCAGACTGTGAACAGAAGTCCACTGCTGCTTGATATGCACCAAAGAAAACAGCACCTCCAAGTGTAATCCATAGTACGCGTGGTACAAAGCCAGCAAACAGACTGAAATATCAGAATAAATATCAATTTGCATGTTAACATAGACATGATTTTAGCATATTCTCTACAATTATAATATAAATGGTCACAAACTCCATATTATGTTCAAGAAATGGTGATCAAACATTATCACATTACTGACTCACTGTCCTGTTGATTGATACAAAGATGCACTAAAATCTCACTGACTTTATATCAGGTAGTTCAAAATCTTTTACAGTTCAAAGTTTGGTTAACTTGTGATTCAGAGCAGTAACAAAGTTTGATGAATACTAACAATTTGAACAATTCAGATTATAAATGTGAAGTAAGCAGTTGGAATTTGGGGGGTTGGTGCATTCTGGACAACTTTTTCCAAATACACAGAAAGTGACTGATCTTGAGCATACTGACTCACATGGTAATAGGGGGCTCTTAATTATATCAGTGCCCTGCCATAGATCTACACAACATGTCATCACTTCTGTCCTACTGTTACCATGAACCAACATATTGTAGTCTGTTTCACTCATTCTGTCCCTGTTCAGCCTTGACACATGGTTTATATATAACCTCTACTGCAGGAATTTATTGTACTGTGGCCATAGGATGTCTTTCAATTAAAAACAAAAGCAGCATTTCTTTTGACAGGAAGGCATTTGTTAAAATACAGTTAGTCAAAGCAGTGTCAAAATGGCTGGCTTGAGTGAAGCATATGTGTGCAGGGAAACATGATATAGTCAAGCTATTGTTGAATTATTTTGTGATGGGTGAGTTGGAATATGATTATGTGAATTATAGGGATATGACTCAATAGGCTGGTCTAGTAGTAGTGTTCTAAGTTTTTGTTTGGGAAATGCTTGATTTGAATATCTGCTAGGACACTCATCTTGACTGAGGCTTCTGTGGTTTTCCTTAGTCCCTCCAAGCAAATGCCAGGATAGGACCTCAGTTAGGCCATGTCCACTTCCTTCCAAGCCTTTCCAACTCATGTCATCCTTTCATTTGGCAATACATAGTTGAGACACTGACATAAAATCACCCCTCCCCCCAGATGATAAGGATATGTGTAGGTGTGAGTGATACAGGAAGTGAAGATAATGCAAGTGGTAGTTCTAACACACCAGGTATTGTGCTTGTGATAATGAAACGGGTTAGCTGACACTTTTCCCTTGACAGTGAAAGGTGCTGAACTACCCATAACAATTTTGATATAGCAAATTTGAGTAGTGTGGGAACTTAGTGATACTTCAAGTCAGGCTGACTGCTGATTGTAAGCAGAAAACCTGTAACATACATGGTGAAATATTATGATTTTGTTGGTCTGTTGTCTTCTGTGACATGATGCCGTGTAGTTTGGTTTCAGAGGAACCTCGTGCCACCATTTTCAAGATGGATACCTTACAGAGTGTTTCAACATTGATGGTTCAGATTAAACTGGAACTGTGGGAAATGGATATACAACAGATATTTTTTTTAATCTCATATACATAATTACATATATATATATATATTGTATATATTTTGAGCCCCTCTGAATACAAGGATGTGGTCTTTGGAATGCCACCTCTCTGTATACATGCATATGTGCCTCATAAGCACCTGAATGGGATGGATTATATTCATATTTAGTATTCAGTAGTTTATCCTTCGTAGGTTTGTGCCTAGTGACTTAACGGTGTAGCTTAAAAATAAAGGCCCTTCAGATGAGCTCCAAAAAACAAAATGGCTATTTTCTTGGAAACTACTCCAGTGATTCTGATTAGATATCAGTAATTTGTGCAGAGTATCTTCCTAAATAAAACAGTACAGGCAGCTAGTGCCAAGGTTAAGAATGGTGGAGCTATACTTTCACTTCCCCACATGTGATGGTATGATGCTTAATTAAGTAACCCCAGGGATAACTTCTTTTACCTGTACTTAACTGTGGAATGTACAGTTTATTGAGAAGACCAGTTTCTGCAGCTGATATGGCACCCTTCTCACATAGACCTGCCACAGTAGCCAGTAATTCACAACCCACTCTTCTGCTGTAGTGTTAACTTACCTAATTCTATATTAGAGTCAAAAGAGGCACCCCAGACCGCATCTATGGTCTAGTGGTCAGAGTTCCTGGCTACAGATCTGGATGTCCCAGGTTTGATTCCTGGTGCTACCAGATTTTCTGAGGAGTGGGTCTAGAACGGGGTTCACTCAGCTTTCTGAGGATAATTGAGGAGCTATTTCAATGGAGAAGTAGCGGATCTGGTCAAGAAAACCGAGATTAACAGCCATGGGAATTTGTTTCGCTGATCATGCAACACCCTCTATCCACAAAAGTTGGCACTAACTTCGCTGACAAGCGGCAGTCGCTCAGTATAGTTCACTTGTGGACTAAAAGCCACTGAGTTTGTCTTTTGTTTTTAAGAGGCACTCCTTTGCTTCTGAGTATGCCTCACATTGTAAGAGTATGTTCTAGACACACATTGAAGTTTCTGTATAGGAATATTGGAAATTCCTTTCCTAATATTTTCTTGAAGTACTTCCAAAGAGACGGTTCATACACTTTTTTTTCATCACATTCCATGACTAAAGGTGACAGTGACTTAAATTGGAGTATCACAGAGGCCATAGTCTTCACCTCATCACTTATTCACTGAAGGCCACAGTCCTCGCCTTATTACTTGTTTGCTAAAGATTTCACTTAATGCATCCACACAATGATTCTCCAAAACGTTGGTACCTATCCACCCATCACATGGTGTCATATGTCAGAATACCATAATCTAAAATTCAGGTGTCCTTCATTTTAGTCACTGAAATAATCTAGGATTGCCTTTCAGGATATCAACTTCAGATTTTCATGACCATTTTTTCAAATAAGGCTCCTCACTTTTAAAAAATGTATGTGAAATATTAGATTTATCTCATGGATTTCTGAAGTGGATATTAAGTAAAGTAATCTTAAATAATAAACTTTGTCTTAAAATAATATGAAGCCCTAACTGACAGTTAATTTTAATAGAAGACTACCATCAGTGCAGTAGCCTATTCATACTGAATGGAAATATGCACACATGTAATTATGGCAGACACTTATTTACAAACTTTACAATTGAAGTCAAAATCTACATGGTGAATCCAAAAGTGCCCGAAATTTGAATTTTGGGCGCGAATGATTATGAGTACATCAAAATACCGCTAGGTGTCTCCCCTCACACCCTTCTTGAATCAGTGTGGCAAGCGGTGTCGAGTTAAGTGGTTGGGTTTATTGTTGGTGAACATAATTCCATTGTTGTGTTTCCGTGAGTTTGAGGTTTTGCGACAGCTGACCTGAGAGAGCAGCGTGTCTGTATAAAGTTCTGTTTTAAACTTGGGAAAACCGCTGCAGAAACACACCAAATGTTGAAGGAAGCTTCTGGTGGCAGCAGTTTAGGCCACACACAAACTTACAACTGGTATAAGCGTTTCAAAACTGGCCGAACATCGACTGATGATGACAATTGTTCGGGACGGCCGCCAACTGGCACCACACCAGAAAGTATCAAGAAAGTTAGGGATCTGATTCTGCAAGATCGTAGACTGACCATCCAAGATCTCTGTAACACCTTGGGACTAAGTTATGGTACACGTCAACGAATTTTGTCAGAGGAACTGAACATGAGGAGGATTGCAGCAAAGTTTGTGCCACAACTGCTGCAAAATGAACAGAAACAGCATTGCTTGGAAGTCTGCATGGAACTTCTACAACAGCTTCAAGAGGATCCAAACTTTCTTTCGAAGGTTGTCACTGGTGACGAAAGTTGGGTTTATGGCTACAACCCTGATAGTAAGCAGCAATCGTCGCAATGGAAAAGCCCTTCTTCACCTCGGCCAAAAATAGCTCGACAAGTCAAGAGCAATATTAAGTCTATTTGATCTGTTTTTTTGATACTGACAGGAGTGTTCATAAGTAGTTTGTCCCTTCTGGTCAGACAGTCAATAAAGAGTTCTATCGTGATGTTCTAAGGTGTTTCAGGGAGGACATGAGGAGAAAAAGTCCAGAGAAGTGGCACACGAATGACTGGGTATTCCACCATGACAATGCACGACTGCATACGGCTTACATTTTGCAAGAATTTTTGGCTAAAAACAAGATGGCAGTTGTTCCCCACCCACCATACTCAACAGACTTAGCTCCATGCGACTTCTTTCTCTTCCCCCAAGATAAAAATCGAGTTGACGGGGCGAAGATTTGATACAGCTGAGGAAATTCAAGTGGAAACGCAGATGGTACTAAACACCCTAAGAAAGAAAAACTTCCATGGTGCATTTCAAAAATGAAAGAAATGCTGGGATCAGTGTATGTGCTCCCAAGGGGACTACTTTGAAGGTATTGGTGCAGAATAAGATCCAGGTAAGACGTTTTTATTAGTATATTTCAGGAACTTTTGGATTGCACCATGTATCAAGTCAATTGTACTTACAAAACGTTTGTGAATAACTCAAAATTCAATACTAATTAAATTATCCTGGGATAAATGTAAATTTATTAAATTTTGAAAATAAGAAAAGCTTGCTCAGATCCTGATGGTTACTAGAAAAAATCTGTTGAATATGAACACAACATACCCTTGAACTCCTTGTTCTCTGTAGATATTTATAAGCATAGTAGAAGTGCGAAGCCTCCAACAGTCAACATGAGAATGTATGTTCTTCTCTGCCAACATAATTCTTGTTTTAGCTACATCCAGTGGTGTTGTGACAGCTGCTGCAATCCCGCCTAAAACACAAATTTGTATCAGGAGTAACTGGTTAATTCATAGATTATTTAGTGATGACACTGTATCAACTGCTGAATTTATTTGCAGGGAGGAACAGTTTATGTGGTAGATGTGTCAGGTCAGATACTGTCAATATTCTGGTCCACAAATAATCACTATACTTGACTTAGTAAATTATCTCTACAACCAAAATTAAAATTAAGAATTGTCTGCTTGTGATTTTATGAACAATTTCAGAGTATCCTGGAAGACACAGATTATAAAGTAGCTGCTTAATGTGAGAAATAAGAATCATTTATTAATAGCACAACTAATTCGGAAGCTGAAGACTTCTGCCTTCTGGGATATAACTCTGTATAGTCCGGTGAAAGTCAACTAATGTTTCGGAGGAGCATGACGCCTCCATCTTCGGGGTTGAACAGTAAGCCAAGCAAATTCCAGCATGATGCAAGCAACAAGCAGAGTTCCTCCAAAACACTGGTTGACTTCCATCAGACTTCAGTGTTATGTCCCAGAAGACAGAACTCTTCTCAGATACTACTGTGAGAACCTTAGATCCAACATAATTAGGAAGCTGACCTCAAACTCCAATGCTAATACATACTTTGAGAAGTGATAATAAAATTCACTCTTTGACATGTTCAGGCTCTGTTTCTGTAGAATAATTTATAGCTTATCTATTTTAAGAAATCCCCAGGTATACTTCCTCTAAGGGAGACAGTGGATCTGGAATCTGAGACAAACTTTAAGTGTAGCCACCTGGTACAACAGGCAAAATTATGGCTGATGTGCCAAGTGGATTCAGTCTCAACCTGCCCCAAGAAATTCAATTATGAAAAGTGTAACTGCAGTTATGGACGAAAATAAAGTAGAAAATTGAAAGAAATTCAACTACAAATGAGAAAACGTTTATGATTATGAAACATTAAACTGAGGTTCCACTATACAGTCAACACCTGGTAAATTACCTGATACTGAGCCACAGGCTGCCACTTCAATAATACTGAGATTCTCCTTTTTAGCACAATACCACTGTGCTTTGAACCACTCCCATATTGGAAACTGGATCAGAACAAAAGGTATTTCTCGAAGAGTTGTTGTAACAAAGCCACGATATAAGCCCAAATAACCTTCTGTTTCAATAGCCCTTTTGCAGATAAGCAAAGGTGATAATTTTTCTAATGCTGCCTGCTGCCTTTGCTTCACAACTTCAATGGGCACTTTAACGAGACAAGATCCCTAAAAAGAAGATGTTAACAGGTTTATTATTATTAAGGATGTAAAAATAGTAATCTGATCCTTATTCAAAGCCTGCTGAACCTACATTTTACACAAGTACATTGAAAATTAAAGAGAAGATTGATAATTGACATGTTTACACCAGAAATAATTTTGTCAACAAATTCTCAAACTCCATTCTACTCGCTGATGAAATAAAATTTTCCCTACTTAACTCACACTATTTCTATGTCACAGGAGATATATGCAGAGCCTATTTTTTTTATTGCTAATGGGGTGGGACTAAGTCCCTTGTACTGCAGCCACTTCTGGCCTATTGTACGAGCCCCAGATAATAGGTGAGGGTGATTGTGGAGCAACTGGTTGAATGAAGATTGGCAGGGGATACCAAAGTACTCGGAGAAAACCTGCCCCAGCACCACTTTGTCCACCACAAATTTGACTAGACCCGGGATAGAACTTGGGCCGCCGCGGTGGGAAGCCAGCGACTAACCGCGTGACCTGCCCTGCAGAGCCTATTAGTACAACTCAAAGCTTTGAGCTTCATTCATGAATTATATAACAAAATACCATTAACTGAGGCCCAATGGATCAGCCATCAATGACGGATGTACTACAAATAATATGCATGGAAGTAAGCAAGAACTGTTTCATAAAGACAATCACTATTATACTTTCACAAACTGGCTAATCATATTAACTAAACCGATAAGATATGTTGAAGAGTTCCATCTTCTGGGATATAATGCTGTGTAATCCAATGAAAGTCAAACAGTGTAAACCAAGCAAGCTGCATGCTCTGCTTACTATATGTTCCTCTGAAACAACAATCGACTTCCACCCAACAACACAACCTCATATCCCAGGAAACAACTCTTCATAACAACTACTCTGAGAACCTCAGATCCTAAATAACATAAATTACTTGTGTTTATGAGGATCCACTTGAACTCCCAGTCAGGGCACTGGCAAGGATTCTGCCTGAAGTGCATTATGTTTTCCTGAGTCCTTGTCAATTAAGCAGGCCACTGTTTTTTTTTCACGTTCTTCAAATTTTACCATGCATAATAAATTATCTTCCAAATTTACTCTATACTACTGGAACATTTGTTTATGTACTTGAATAAATTTGTTACAGAAAACATTCAATTTGTCATTACAATTCAGACTGTTGAATACAAAACTCAAATTTCATTTAAAGGATGCATTTAAACTGTTCATCTCTTGTTTCTTAGTCTATGTTTAAATTTAAGCAAATGAATGTCAACTTACTTTTATGATAATGAAATTATTTGAGCATCATGATGTGACAAACCATTTATTATAAGTTTAATAAAATAAAGAACTTGCCTGTTTGTGTCTGTAAACATTTTACCAACTGCTGTGCTCAACTTATTCTGACTTTTAGTTGGAAAATTTATAGTAACTGTCAAGTTTTAATATCAAGCTACTTGTACTTAATGCATATTCCAGTTTCAGAGAAATTCTATTCATACATATAACTATTTTTGCATGATTCTGACCATGTCTTTTGAGGCAGAAAGTATTTTAATACAATCTCTCTATTTTGACTTACTATTTCACCAGCACAAGCAGCACCCATGTGAATTACTGGTAAGTACACTGGATCAACTTGTTTTGAAAATATCTTCTTGATGGTATCATACGTACAGAAGAATACAGAAGCTGTGAAGAAAATGACAACAGTGACATTGTTTTCAATGTGTGACACTGTAACAATTTACACAATCGTCAAACTTCTTCAGTTCACCTGTGGCTCAATCAAGAGATGGCGACATCAGCTTACAAGAAAAGTGTTATAGTGGACATTTAATGCATTCTCAGTTATTTGGGTTGCACTGTGCATTTTGATCCCTTAACAATATCCAAGATTAAAATTATAATGGGTAGCTGTAGTGATGAAGCTACTAGTATTGTGTGTATGAAATGCTTGTAGCACTTTATGGTCATGTGTTCAGAGTATGAACTGTATATGTATGTAGGAGTATGTGCAAAATCCCAGTTGCTTGGTACAGGTCTACCCCCTCTGCCATGTTCACAACACAGTAAATCACACTAGACCTCAGGAATGCCAACACTGCACAAATATGCCAGAAGTTTCAGACCTCACCAACATGAGCTTCTTACAGAGAGGGGCTGTGGGTCCCACTGTGACCTGTCTTGTTACTTGTATATATAATGTTAAGACTATTCTAATTCAATTAAGTATCTTTAAACCCTATTACTTTAATTTTCATATGTTAGCAATATTTCTGTTTGGTAAGAAAACCTGAGGGAAATAGACCACTAAGAAGACCTAGACACAGAGTGGATGATAATATTAAAATGGATCTTGGAGAAATAAGAGGGGAAAGGTATAGACTGCATTCATCTGGCTAAGGGCAGGGATCAGTGATGGGCTGTGGTGAACATGGTAAAAAGCCTTCACATTCCATAAAATCCTGGGAATTTTGGGGGGCTGAGAGACTTGTTGACTTCTCAAGAAGGATTCAGTTCCATGGAGTTAGTCAGTTAGCAGTACCTCTATACATATCTTCAGTGTGAGTGGATGCTACTGGGAATCCAAACTGTAATATCCATTTTTCCTCTGGATGCCAAGCATTGTGAATTTTTGTCTTTGACTGTGCTAGTGCAGGAATGAAAGGAAGGAAACTAAAGAATATATCAGTTAAGACTGATTCCAGCACAGCTGAGGACATAATGCTACAATACAAAATCTACTATAGAATGTTTGAAACCACAAGATTATATACCTGAAGGAACTGAACCTACTGCTGCTGTTCCTACTCCTTTATAAAGATGCTGGAATCCACCACTTGCAAAAAAACCACATGGACTCTGAAGTCTGGTTTTCAATGTGTCCAAGGGGAACAAAGTCACATCGACAGTTATCCCTGCTGTTCCTCCTGCCTGAAAGTATCAATCCAAACAAAATAATTCAACTATACCGGTATTATAAACAGTCAACGTTTGCATAAAGAATTTTATATTTTCAAATGATTATTAAGAATGTATAGGATTTGAGGTTCTCACAGAGGTGGTTATGGGGACAGAACTCTTACTAAGGAGTGTCTTTGTAACATGCCGCCATAGAAATTTTAATTGTTAGGTTACAATGATTACAGTTTCCTAGAAAATACTTTTAACAAAAGTTGCATTCTTTTCAGACATTTGTCATCATAAGAAACTTCAGAACATTTAAAGGATTAATGTTGCTCAGACCTCACAAGTCTGTATCATGGAAATGGTAGTACTGTAGATCAAAAAAAAAAAAAAAAAAATGCCAAGATTGAGAGATATCCAATGGCATGCTGTGCATGCTGAATTTTATGAGAAAATGTCCATTATTATCTATAATAATGGTGTTTGTAGTTTGGTTGGAATGGTCACAGATCCACACAGCTTGCTAAACAGGGTTCTGGAAAGGGAAATGTTGGATTGCTCTGGAAACCTAATAAAAGAACTTAGTTATTTTGATACATTTTCAGTGACACATTTTTGGCTTACACTTTTTGGAGGTAATGTGAAAAACGTATTACCTTCCTTTACCCCTGTGGGACTTCTCAACCAGTCAGTCATACTGAAAGTGAAGCAACCAAGTGAGTAAGACAATTTTGCACTTTTCATCTAAGCTTGGTAATTCCTACTGTGGGAGTCATGGATTTGAAACAGTATTTTCTCTCTGGTTGTGTTTTAGCTTCTGTCAAGGCTGAATAATTTTCTTTCATAATTGCAAGTTTGCAAAGCTCCAATGGCTAAATAGTCTCTTCATATATATACTTGCACAAGTTTTAAGTCACAGAGATATGAGCACTGGGGTAGAAAATCAGGTAGAGATTTGGATATGGTACAGGTACTGACCCCTCTATATATACTCACATCCACTGTGTTGAACTGGGGATTAGTTCTTTGGGATTCATTATTGCAAGGGTCAAGAAATAAGTTTTAGGTCAAAGACAAAGGAGAAACACTTTCTACCATTCAATTCAGAATTATCTCACATGTTCTGTCAACATTTCTAAATATTAAAATATACAGAACTATGATCTAACCAAATATATGACATGGGTCTGGAATTCTGGCTCTCACTTCATGAGAAGAATATGTATCAAGGAATATATTTGGATCCAGGAAAGGTGAATTAACAAAGAACTGAATAAAACTGCCTGAGTCATTCCAAACCAAATCAACAAATGCACAGTGGTAGCTGAATTTGTTATCTTAATGTTTAGTTTAGTTTAGTCTACAAATTATAAATCACTCCGTCCAATGTGACCTGTAAGTTTTTTACTACATAAGAACTTAACACCCTTACATGTTTCGGTCTCTGTTGACCATCTTCAGAGGGTAAACATCACTACAAATAGGAAACCACTATCACATAATTTGTTTACACGCTACGTACACTTATATGTTACAGCACACAGTACATAGAATAGAACATTTCACAAACACAGCAGTTTCCTGGGAATGTAAGTTTTAAAAAATTGTATAAAATTCCTTGATGTTAATTAAAAGTTTTTTAGATTGTCAGTAATTAAAATTTGTAAACCATGCAGGCTCGTGTTCATCCTCCCATCGTCTCCTTACATTCCCAGGAAACTGCTGTGTTTGTGAAATGTTCTATTCTGTGTACTGTGTGCTGTAACATATAAGTGTACGTACTTTGCGTGTAAACAAATTATGTGATAGTGGTTTCCTATTTGTAGTGATGTTTACCCTCTGAAGATGGTCCACAGAGACCGAAACATGTAAGGGTGTTAAGTTTTTATGTAGTAAAAAACTTACAGGTCACATTGGACGGAGTGATTTGTAATTGTTATTGTGACGGACCAGAATGAAACAAATCAAACTCTTAGTTCAGTCTATTGTAACCAGCTTAGATGTTGCTATGGTGTAAGTAAATATGCAAAACACTGTGTCCAATAAAAGTGCTATTTTGAAGATACAAAATGCTAAAGCTTGTGGAATGCATGCCATTCTCCACTTGGTAGCAGTATCAATATACAATAGACATCATTCTGCCATCCTCAGGTGTGTTAATCATGTTAAACCATTGCACTGCCTGCCATCAAGAGTCCATTTATAAAATGATATAAAATGTGTGTTCGTTGTTGTTCAATAATAAAATTTATATATTAAAACTTGTTAAGATCTATCATCTTACATGTCGTATATCAAACTCGTGTGTAATGCCATTCATCCGCTATGGGAGTCGTTCTTCTTATGTTTTAATTGTGTATATACTGTGTCTTATGATGTGTCTTTCTTATGTGGCTACATGCGTGAATACAACACAGTACATCCCAATCTACCTATGTACCTCCCACACATCCTATATGGCTATGAGGCTATAGCTTACTTAAGATTTCACCACCTGGGCCATTACTTTATGGAGCCAGGTGACTATCAAGACACACCTGTAAGTAAGATACTACACCTTATTCAAAGTGTAGGATTGCTAAAGGGTTGAAATAGAGGGGGATGCACAATAGATCATTGAAGGTTGTGGTGCAATGGGCAGTTTATGCCCACCTCTTATGCATTCATTTACACCTATGTACCTCAAGAGCTGATATTTCTATGAAACTGGTTCACATGAAATTCATACAAAAAGCTACCTAACTGTGTAGTAAAATCAGTTGCATCCTGAATTTTTCAAACTATAAGGAAACTAAAAGATGTGCTGGACAGCTGGGGTTCAATTTCCAGCATGTGCAAGAGATTTTTCTCTACTATACAGCATCCAGACAAGATCTGGGGCCCACCCAGCTTCCTATGACATGGGTTCTGGGGGCTCTTCCCTCGGGGATATAGCAGCCTGGGTGTGGAGCTGAGCACTTGCCTCCACCTAATGCCAGGGTCATGAATGGTGGAGCTATACCTCCTCTCCTCAGTACATCTTCATGGCATGATGCTTAATTAAGCACATGGCCAGCTTTTTTACTTTCATAAGAAAAAAAATGTTATCTACGTAAAACTTGCTGGGGAGAGGATAACTCAATGAAAATTTGAAGTGGTAACATTCCGTGTTCCTTTGATACAGTACAAATTCAGCTTGTTTCTTCAATTCTTATTTGAGCAGCACATATTTCAAACAAAATAAATTTCTATATAATGAACACCTGGGAAGTTCAAGGTGGTCATTACAGTTTATGTAATGGTAACGGGTGATGCTGACCCTGCGCGTAATTAAATACGCACACTATGAATGGGTAAGTGAAAGTACAGCGGTCTTTGAATAAATGTATTATGAGCGTGTGCAGCTGCCTCTGAGAAACGTCATTTCAAAAGAATCGTAAGCCACCATCTAATTGTTTTCAAAATGATTAAGAGCGCCCGACAGCAGTAAATCATAGGCATGAGTACAGCTGCATATACCATACATCAAAAAACGAACGTCCCCAGACCTGCCTGTTTTGGTCAACTTACAATCAGTGATGTTAATATTGGCAGATCTGTTTCGTTCGTCATTCCAAATAATCATACGTGATTATATGCTTTGGACCCTTTGGACACTTCAGTCCCCTTTAGAAAACAAATGTATTCGTTCCCTTTTTTTCAAAGAAATTGTCACCCACGGATCACTAAATACTAGCACCAGTCTCATAGACCTCATAGACGACAAGTATTACACAACACGAGAGCGAGCATGCAGTGTGGTGATCGTGGTGATGGTGGTGATCGTGGTGATTTGGTTTGTTATCGCAAGTGGTCGTACTTGAACAGAAACTTTACAGCGCTCTACATGCAATCGTCTTTCCCATTTTCAAAGGACGAAGCACCAGTCCCGAACACAAGGATTACGTGAACACGTGTTATCCCATTTTCCTCCTTGCTTTATATTTAATACGGGAATGCGCACAATGTGCATAGAGTAATTGTTTTCTATTCGCGACTGTATTCGGTTATTGATGTGGTTAGGTTTTTGCATATGGTAATGCGGTATCTACTACTGCTTTATAGCTCTATAGTAATAAATGTATCAAGGAAGTAAAGAATGCACTCTTTACATTGTGTTCATTTTTTAATAAATGCCCGAAATATGTCGATACTGTTCAGTAATACGACTCACGGATGCAAGGGAGATACTATTGAAACATTCTGAAGTGAGCAGGAATAAGTGCAGAGTACATCAGGTTTCCGTACGTCCCATGTTCCTTGCAAAAGTAAGGAGCAGGTTCCGGGTTATGGGGTGATGCAAGATGCAAAAATCTTACGACGCCGGATCGATGTGGTATCTAGATGCAGGAAAGTAACATATAGAGAAGATTTATGAAACGAATATGTATTTATTTGAAATAAGTTATCAGTACAGTACTTTTTGGACTGGATTAAAATCTAAACAGTTCTAACCCAGAAACACCGATAGTGTATTCTGTTTCTGGTAACGATACACATGAGAAAATAATTATGGCAAGAAACTTTCTCAAAAGCAGCCTTCAAAATGCGTCCTTCAATATTATATTTCAGGTACATTGGCAGAAATTGTATTTAATTTTGTTTTGGTATTACGAAATAATCGTTATTCTGCAGACTTACACTAGTAGAGGAATTTGTGATGTTAATTAGTAACTTCACATTGCCAGCGTGGCTACTGCTGTCTGAATTCCCTCTTATACCACATGTTACAAATCGCCATGTAATATCTCCCCACCCAAACTCATTTATATTCTCACCATAAGAAAAATGATGCTAGTAGCGTTGTTATAGTTCATGGGTGTGATGTGGTTGATGACAGCATGAACTGTGCAAAGTAGACGAGTTGTCCTCTGTTTGGAATAACTGTAGAACAACCACAAATACCATAGAATTTTCCAGTCAAACATAGGCACCAGGTGATATGGTAGGAGACTTCATTTGTTCATCATGTGTGTATAGTCTGACTGTACAAAATGTTGATATAACAGATTTCATGTCATCATGCAGGAGGTTAAATGTATTATTTTGGAAAGTAATAATATGAAAGAATGAACTGTAGTATCCTTTTGGTTAAAAATGCATTTTAATTTAAATCACTCTTAGCGGTATAGAATAAAATCCTTTTTGCAGATTCTGTATTAGTTTTACATATTTGATGTGTCTTTGGTATGTTGTATTATCAGATTATTTTTCGATGTGTGACGTTTGGACTGAATGCCTTCGTGCTGCGACATGTTAGTCAGTCAGTAGTGGGTGTGATGAATGTTCGTCTCCTTCTCCTGGAGTCAACCATATTATTCCTGAGCCGAGAGGCATTTAGACGTGCTTGTCTCAGCAAGACAACAGAACACAACTGGGCTCAAGTCATCAATCTCCTTTGGTTGACGTAAGATATTAGTGTGCAGTAGACTAGTTTGCTATGTTCTTTATTATTTTCATGGGGTTATGCATATAGTTGGTCTTTCTTGCTTTTCTTGTGGCTATAATTTTTAATACTCTTCTGTTAGCCATTAGAATAAAATGTTAATAGCAGTACTGCATAAGTCAGAAAATTCAGGAAACACACACATGCACACATGCAAGGTTCTTCAGAACCTGTCTGCTATGCTTCAGGATGTAGTGTCCAGTAAAAGCATTAATACAACACTTGTCCTGTTTCCAACCAATTCACAAGATGGCAACACAGGTGACAGTTTTAGGTGAATTGTAGCCACTGTTCCTTCACATTTGTTCCTTGCCTCACTTGCTTTTGATCCTTTATAAGAGTCAGATGTCACACATTCTGTTGTTGTAGGGTCAAAATAATGTCTTCATACATGTTTTTGCAAAATGAATGAACTGTACACTCCCACTGAAGATACTGATGTCTGTTACATCTGTGCATTCTGTGATGATAATGGATGGGAGACAGTTGATAAATATCAGGCATTTTCCTATATTCTGAACAGGCAAATGTTTGTGATACAAAAGATAGTGGGACACAGGGACAGTTCTATATACCCAAGAACATGTAACACAATGGTCCGTTGCTATGGAAGAACACATACTGGCCCTGTTGCACTGTAGCCCAGTGACTAGTAGTCAGAAGATATCTAATTGATGTGGTGAATCTATATCATGGATATGACAGTCCATACATGATTAGAGTTTATAACCTTATCATTTTCATCCTGTTCAGGATCTTCAGCTGGATGATTATGATCTTAATGTCCAGTTTTGTCAGTGGAAGGTTATGTGTTGCCAGAATTTTTGTCATATACTGTTCAACTATGGAGCACAATTCAATCAGGGTGGAAATAACAATACACAGAATTCCCACTTGTAGTCCAATGATAATCCTTACTTGACCATTGAAAGGTCTTTCCAACAGCGATTCATAGTGAAAGTTTTCTATATACTTATTGGAGTTTTGTTGGTTGAACCATTCATTTTGGAATGACATTAACTGCTGCTAATTTGCTTTTCCTCATAAACTAATTGCCACTTTTAATGGAGGACATGAATCTGGAGAGAAAGCTCAGTACAGTCTTTCAGGATGATGGGGCAACTCCACATTTTGCTTACCAAAGTTATGGCTAACTTGATTCATTGGATTTGTCATGTTGGTCCAATACCTTGACTCTTGAGATCTCTGGACCTTACTCTACATGAAAGTTTTCTTTAAACTGTGCTGTCATTTCTCCTTCACACAATCTGTTCCTGCCACTGGGATCTGTTAAACTGAATATTTTTCTTTTCGCGGCCCCATTGATTTTCTTGAATTTTTCCTCTGCATATATCAATTCAAACAATTCTGTAGCGGAAGGTGGTGGTGGTGATGCTTGTAATGACCCAAAGTTCTGTACACAGAAGAACCAGCATGGGTCTGCTCAATTTTAAGACTGTTTGAGCCATTTGTTTCATGTATGTCTTATGAACACAAAAAGAGCAGCTTAATCTGCAAAACTGTCTGGCTAATTGGCAATAGTTTTCCCACATTTATCACAGGTTCTTTGTTGTTTTTCATTACTAGGAGCCTTTTGCACCTTTCATTCCTTCACAGGTCTCAGTGTTTTCTGGAAGTTGTGCTATGACCAATGGATTACAGCACTTTTTTAAAACAAGAAGTTTTTTTGACACTTCAAAAATTAATTTTGTGCTTGAACAAATCATTACAGAAGTTTCCAGGCAAGGAAATAGAATTCAGTTGTACCAGCATCTGGAATGAACTGAAAGGCTGGATGAGTCATGATGCCTTGCAGTACATTTGTGCAGGTTACAACATGTCTCATCATGCCTGATCATCTCACTGCTATTACTGTCAGGGATAGTCATGAAGATACTGCCTCTAGAATGTGTTGATTTGATATGGAATGACCAGGAGCCCTGTGAAGTCATGAATGCTGCTGCTTTTGTACAAGAACATCCTGAAGTAATGCAGCAGGAAGTAAACTCTTGTTTGAACTGAGCAGGACTGTGCATAGAAAAATACAATTGGCATTTTGAACAGTTATCATAATGTGTATCTCATAAAATGTTCAAACAACTTCATATGATTACTGCTTTCATCTTTTGTTTCCCCCTGTGTACATTTGAACATCTGTAGCTTCTCGGTGGCTGGAAGTAGGATCAGTGTTGTATTCATGTTTTTTACATACTATTACCTCTTAGAGTATGGCAGAAACACACTGTGTGTGTGTGTCTGTATATGTATGCATATAATTGCCAGCCTTTGTATATATGTATAGACATGATTTACGGGTGACTATAGGTGGGCTATAGGCGAAAAGTAAAGTCCCTGTGTATTGGGAGTTGATGTATAGATCCACATTTTCTTGACCTCAGCACTAGCTGGAGGTGAGTGGTTAGCTTCATGCCCCAGGCGCTATACCCCCATGCAAAGAGTCCCCAGTACCCGTTGGATAGGGGGTTGCCAGTTTGGATGACATGGAGAAGAGAAAATTCTTGACCATACTGTGACTCGAACTCTGACCCCTCAGTCGTCCAGCCCATAGCCAGTCGCTATACCGACTACACTATCCTGGATCACCCTGTAGGCTGGGTATGGATTGGTGAGTGGATTTCTTGACCACTTATGCACACCACTTGGAACTACGTTGTGTGTTCAAGTTCTAAGGTCTCCGATTTTTTTTCTCACACAATAATCATACAAAAAATTTTAAACTTCTGTCACTTTTCAACGTAATCTCCCTGCAGCTGTACACATTTTTCACAACGTCGATGCCATGATTCCATGGCCGCTCCGAACGCTTCTGTAGGAGTCTGTTTTGACCACTGGAAAATCGCTGATGCAATAGCGGCACGACTGGTGAATGTGCGACCACAGAGAGTGTCTTTCATCATTGGAAAAAGCCAAAAATCGATAGGAGCCAGGCCAGGCAAGTAGGGAGCATGAGAAACCACTTCAAGGTTGTTTTCACAAAGAAATTGCTTGCGTCGCATATGCCCAATGCTCTGGTGCATTGTCCTGGTGAAAGAGCACACATGCAGCCTTTTCCAGCTATTTTTCTTGCAGTGCTGGAAGGTGCTTGTTCTTCAGAACATCTTGGTAGGATGCACCTGTCACCGTAGTGCCCTTTGGAATGCAATGAGTAAGGATTATGCCATCGCTGTCCCAAAGCATGGCCATCATCATTTTTTCAGATCCCACGGAAATGCCAATTTTGGAGGCGATGCTTTCCACACTCAATCGGCGATCCTCCAAAACAACTTTCTCAACTCGCTCGACCATGTTGTCAGACCGGCTGGTGCGGGCCAAGATTATATTTGGTTTGTTGTCACACGACGTTCGGCCTTCTTTGAACTGTCATACCCACGAACGCACATTTTTCACATTCATGACACCATCACCACATGTCTCACTCAACTGGCGATGAATTTCAGTGGGTGTTGTACCATGCAAGTGGAGAAAACGAATGATTACTCGCGGTTCTTGTAACGAAAACGTCACCATTTTAGGTATCAAAAACACTCCTCACTCTTGCCCACACCACTAGAGTTTTGTGTGCCGTACAGTGCTGCCATCTGTGTCACACATTCACAAAGAGTGCACATGTATTTTAAACTAAACTGCATGTGTCTATCTCCTCCCAGTCCTGAGAAAAAATATCGGAGACCTTAGAACTTGAACGCCCCTCGTACAAGTGATAGCACTGTTGTTGATGTCCACACTTGCAAATCACTAGCACATGCTAAGTCATCTCAGTCTTCAGTAGTTGTATCCTGACAACAGATTTTAACAGTAATTATGGGAGTCTCACTGCAAATGCAGCATACATAAAGTCAACTTTTCACAGCCACATTCTTGCAACAAACTCTTTTATTCACAGCCGGACATTCAACTGCACTGGTTGCCTCAGTTCTCTTCTTTATAACCACTTCACACAGACCGAATAGAAAACACCATTTCCAACAATAACTCTATTATGAACAAGTTAAATAGTACCATCCAGTGTAACTATTTAAGATTTTCTTATTTCAATTATTCATGCCCTTACATGTTTCGGTCTTCAGAGACCATCTTGAGATGGACACCTTTACTTCGATATTGTTAGAAGCCACCAGTCTTTACAATTACAGTGCTGTTCCAATACTCTAAAATATTTATAGTTAGTTAGTTAAGATTCTATTGGAATTTGTAAACCAGGCTGGTTCGTGTCGTCCCTCTTATTATTTCTTTTGACGGGGGCCAAATGTGTGCCACCTTGTCGTTCTCAAGAAGAGGGTTCTTTAATGTTAACTTTTTCATAATATTAGTGTGACAGACCAGAATGAATGAAATAAAAAATAACTATTGTTATAGAGGCATGTTTACTAATCCATTGCTTAGAAATGAGTTGCAGAACTCTGTTGTTCTATTGTTGTGTGCATTACCTAGCAATGACCCGCTGTTTACAGAGTCACTGCTTAGCAGTGGGCCTATATGCCAGAATATGTAGGGCTTGCAATTATTTTTAAGTTTTCAGAGACGGATGCCTTTTGGGGTTTCTGGAATACCATGCACAAAAGTAAATATGTTTAGGATGTACTGTCAGCAACTAAGTAGAAGTTATGATTTAGTAATCTCTCAGTTGAGAGATAAAAATACCCATAAAGCAATAAGCAAGAACCGAAGGTCTGTAACAATTGAAAATTCATGCATAAAATTAGTTTCTTCAGTATGTGAAGTATGAAAATTCATGTTGTGGTCTTCTGCATTATGACACAATATAGTCTGGTAGGTGGGTACCAACATTTTGAAAGAACTACCCTCAGGGTCTGAAGATTAAGGCAGTGTGCTCCTCAAAACATTGATGGGTACCTACCAGAATATTCAGTGTCATGACCCAAAACATCACTGTGTCAAGTTTCAACATTATTTGTAATACTGGTTATTTTGTTTTTTTGTTTTGTTTTTTTTAAGCCTCATATAGGCTCTCTTAATTCTTTCTTCCCCAAAACTGAGACAGTTTCTCTCTGTCGCTACTTTACACTAATACATTGTATTTGGAAGGTCTCACGATTGAATTCTGAAGTTAATCTGCCAGTCTTCATATTTATTAATGCCATTCCAGATCAGAATTTTGAAGATAATTGGCGAGTGTCCTTGGGAATTTATGTACAGAGCTTACAGTTTCTTGTAATCCATTTACCTGCTGGTAATGTTGAAATTAAGGTACATGTAACTGCCAAGTTGGGGGGCACAACATTAACTTGTGTCTTTTATGGATTTCTTGAAACTTGCCAGGCAAATGCCAGAATGTATATGTCATAGTCTTTTCAGTTCTGTCACTATTGCTCTTCCATATCTCATCGGACACTGTAACCTTAGCAGGCAATATGATAGAGAATAACAGAATATTGAGCCATGATGTAACTTCAGTGTGTTATATGAATTTCAGGGTTCCATTGTGCCAGGTCTTCAGTTTTGTATTTGGTTACATTTGGCTGCATGTTCTGACACCTCCAAGCACAGACATCACACAGCACTACACACTTGGAGTATGGGCAATTTGTCTCAGTTGTGTTATTGAGATGTGCTGTGAGCCAGTGTACCTAGTAGCTCAGTCATTCCTGTTTGTTAGATTCAAGGTAATGGCAGTTCCGTTGATAAATGTGTATTGGAGCGTAGTAATAATGATCCCATTTTGTATGCAGAAGTCCAGCAAATTTTATGTAATGACACAAAACAGTAAGATGCATACACATTGTCTTGCTCTGTGTAGAGTAAAGATTAACTGCTACCTGGTTTGGCCAGGCTGAGAAGTACTATAAAAAATTTACACTTAAGTTGTTGAATACATGAAGGAGATGTTATGAAGAAAATAGCTTGTAAAGAAAGACTTAGTTTTGCATAGTAAAGGTGTGTATTGAATGTGTACCGCTCCTGTGCGTAGCCTTTGCCGTGAGAGGATGTTTAGTAAGCCAGTGCCACCAGTGCCAGCTCTTATCTCTACACTATTCTGGCTTTCAGCTGCCATGTTACCATATTTACTCTTGAAGGGTGCAGTGTATTCTAATCCTGAATATGAATAGTTGGTTAGAATAGTGTTATGTATTGTCACCATGTGTCATATAAAATTTAATAATTTTTACACTTTATTTAACATAATGATGGTGACTGACTAGAAAGTTGAGATTGGTGGAACTGTAGCATGCATTTGAAAACTGAAGAATCATACAAAACCTTGGTTCCAAAATCTCAAGGGAGGAAACCACATGACAAACCTAGGCATAGATGGAAGGGTAATTTAACCTAGAGCTTGGAAGAACAGATTTTTAAGATGTGGATGGAATTCATCTAGCTCAGGTTAAGGTTAAATTATGGTCTTTTCACACTAGGTGAAGGGGTTCAAAAAAGTTGGCAGGTTCTTGACTAGATAAGTAAGAAAAACTGTACCATGAAAGTAGTTCATTACATTGAAATAGTTCACATTCAGAGCAAAACTAATTAAGAAAAACATATTACAAAATTGTGAAAGGCACTGACCTATTTCGTCACATTCAATTACCTATCAAAATTATCTTGTTTTTCTTGCAGCAGTTCATAGAGAGAATAGAATTTTACATTGAAATAGGAGAATTTTTCCTGCCATTTGATGTAATAATGTTATTTCATTTCATTTATTCACCTTCCATAAATCCTGTCAAGAGTACATGCTCATGCGGATGTGGAGATCATCCTAGTTACAGTCACGACTAAGGATTACAGTTGTCATCCACTAGCATACACATTTGTATAAAATACTGGTAAACATACAATATAATATATAAGTTAATTTTAGTGGTAAAAGTAATGGCAAACCTTATACAATTTTTACAGATTTATACAAGTCTATTTATTAAAAATTCAATAGTTAAAACACAGTGTCATTAATGAGTTTTGTATAACATACATTAATAATATAACAAATTGAAATAAAGGCTAGTATATACTATATCCCATATGGTCTTATTTTTATTTTTGGAATTCTGAATTTTATTATCATATTTTAGTTTTTTAGCCTCCTTAATGACCTTAGATAAAATTCTACAATATTCTTTATAATAGTTTCTTAATTCTAAATTATTACTGTTTCTACATGCCATATAGAGTACTCTTTTACGTTTACAGGAAGTTATTATTCCTATAGTAATCCAATCACTTATTTTATTTGAAATTTTAATTTTTTTTTAAACTGGAATAGTAAATTTTCAAGTAAGTGTCTAAAACGGAGTTAAACATTATATTAACATCATCACTAGAAAATGTTGAGTCCCATGTTTCATAACTTAGTTTAATTAAAAAGTCATTTATTGCGTGTTTGTTTATTTTCCTTATTATTTTAAATTGTTTAGCATGTGTTCTCATGTTTATTGTTTTAAATGTTATGGATTGTGCATCATGATCAGACAACCCATTTATTTTAGGCCATATAGAATAATTTTCCCTTCTAGAAATATCGATGAAAATATTATCAATGGCTGTAGCAGAATTTCTTTGAACTCTGGTGGGAAAATTTATGGTACTTATTCAATAAGATAACTAACTCGTTTTTCTTTTCACTATCAAGAAGGTAATTTTTATTAATATCCCCACAAATAATATATTCTTGTGTTGAGGTATATAGATTTCTAAGTATTGTATCTAGTTTTGTTATGAATGTATCAATGTTTCCAGTCGGAGCTCTATATATTGTAATTATACAAAGTCAGTTGGAGCTCAGGTTTAACTTAACAGCACATACCTCAAAATCTTTTTCTTTACAATATTTTTTTACATCTATATTTACAAATTTCAAGCTTGTGCATAGATAGATACTTACTACTCCTTTTTCATACAAGTTCCTACAATAGTTTGCTCCTAGTTTATAAGAATCTATGGATAACTGTTGTAATTCTAAGAAATTCATGTCATGTTCTGTAAAACATAATATGTGAGGGAAGGCTGGGTGTAGATGACTTAGTAGCTCATTTTCTTTCCCCCTTAAACCTCTCTTGTTCGATGAAAATTATTAATTATCCCACGCTTTCATTGTCAGTATAATGAACTTTGTTCTTTCAGGTGGTTTTAGATACAATCCATATATTAGTTCGAACAGCAACATTCACTCCACTCATCATTTATCGCCCACACCAGGCAGTTGTAGCGTTCTCTGTTGCACAGGTAAGAAATGCACATTTAAAAGCTGTATCACTATTCAACATAATTAACTGAAGACATTACTTGTTCTGAGCAGTGGTCAGTGTTTTACGTGCACAATACTGCACCCATAAAGACCAACAAGAAGGACTTGATCTTACAGTGATCAGAAATTCTCAGTCATGTTGGCATAATATTGTCATTGTGAATAACTGAATTTTAAGTGATTCTTATTATGCTATTGCATTGTTGTTATGACATTTATTTCTCTTGCTTGGGTGTCTCATTTTTCTTCCTTTTAGTCATTACAGTATCTTTTAAGTTTGTATTTACTCATGGTTGTGATTTCTTCTAATAAATGTCCTAGTATACAAAATTGGCATTGTAGTGTATTTATTTTAATTGCTCATTGCTGTGTTCCATTACTGATGAAGTAACACGGGATAAATTATATGATGTGTCAAGTTTGTGTTCAAAATTGTGCATAATGCAAATTTTGTTTATGGTTGTTAATTTGAACTTTCTTTCAGGCTAGTGTTTTAATTTCAGTTTCAGTTTCAATTTATTTAACATTCCATAGATCCACAGTACACGTAAGATATAGAACATGTCAAAATAGTACATAATATACAGAATAAATAAAACGAAGTAACTGAATAGAATAAAATGAAGTAAAATATATCAGATAGTTGATTCCAGTAAGTACATAATAATTAATACTATTAGAATTGACTGCGAAATAACAATAGAAACATTTGATCCAAGAAGTAGTCAAATATCTGACTACAAGCAAATCATAACCTACACCTAGTACTCCTAAAATACCGTAAGTATGACAATATAAAGTTCGATACTAGCTTTTGAATAGTCATTAACTTGTGCAGGTTTTATATTGAAAATATTCTTCTATGGATTAAAAATGTATATGGAGAAAATGTTTTAAACAGGTTTTAAATTTCCTAGGATTGTGAGATACCTCTTTGATGTGGGGAGGGAGATTATTGTAGACCCTAATGCCCATACAATACACTCCCTATTGGTATACAGTAAAGTTTGATATAGGCTTATAGAAATTATTGGTTTGTTTTGTACTTATATTGTGATTTTCTGAATTTAAAATAAAAAGATTTTTGTTGTTAACCACAAAAAGCATGGGTGAAAGAATATACTGTGATGCAAGAGGTAAAATCTCCAACTTTCTAAACAAATTCCTACATGAAACCCTACTATTGCAGCCAATCAGTATTCTAATTATCATTTTTTGCATTCTAAATATTTATAAACTATGGGATGAGTTTCCACAAATATATAAACCATAGGTCATAATTGTATTAAAATAGAAATAGTAAACAGTTTTCAAGGTATTGAGAGTCATGTATGATTTAATACTCATTATATAACATGCTGAGCTCAGTTGTGGGATAATGCATTCAACATGACAACTCCAGTTTATTGAATCATTTATATATATGCCAAGGAACTTTATATTAGACAAGGTTGTTATTGAATAGTTATTACAAACAATGTTTATATCAGTTGTGAATTTGTTTTAAGTTTTAAATTGCATACAATGGGTTTTATTAACATTTATTGAAAGTAAATTTCTTCTGAACCCTTTATATGCACAATTAATGGCATTAACCATATTATTTTGAAAATCCTTTAAATTTGAACCTTTAACTAATATATTTGTATCATCAGCAAATAATATAGGTATAGTACTATCATTTACAATTTTAGGCAAATCATTAATATAAATAAGAAACAACAACGGGCCCAAAACTGAACTGTGGGGATCACCATCAATTATCTTTCCCCATGAAGAGAAGCTTGTTTGATTTAATTATTCTTCCAAAACCTGAATTCTCTGATATCTGTTATTAAGATATGATTCAAACCATGATTTAGCTTTACCATTAATATAATAGTATCGGCCGTGCCATTGCTCAAGCAGTTAGTCGCTGGCTTCCCACTGCGGCGGCCCGGGTTTTATCCTGGGTCTGGTCAAGTGGGATTTGTGGTGGACAAAGTGGCGCTGAGGCAGTTTTTCTCCGATTACTTGTATTGTATTGTATTTTATTTCATCCATTTTGCTACGCAGTAACACTTGGACACTTCATTCGGTAATACAAGTTAACAAAATAAATCTACAAAGTTACAAGCATACTACCAACATTTGTTACAGTCATAAGCAATATATAAATACAACATTCCAAAAAATATACAAACTGCTATATACAGCTCATGAATGGCTATGACATCCAAACATAAGTACCTGCATCATCCACTCTTTTATTAAAACTAACAACTTCATTTATTGTGTAAAAAGAATGTTTCAATAAAAATGATTTTAAGTCTTTTTTAAAAGCTGAAAACCCCACTGAGTTTTTTAGTTTGTTTTGCACCTTACTATACAATTCTATCCCCATATTTACCACACTTTTTTTAAATAATGTAGTTCTGCAGAGTTGTACTTGAAAATCCTTGTTTATTCTTGTATCATAACTATGAATATTTATATTGTGGATCAAATCTGCTTTGTGCTTTTTTATGTAACATAACACCTCTAAGATATACAAAGATGTGACCGTGAGGATTCCATAATCTTTAAAAATTTGCCTGCATGACTCTTGTTTACCAAGTCCACTAATTATTCACAACACCCTCTTGTGCATCTTAAATACCTTTATACTATCACCCCCCCCAAAGAAAATATTATTCCATATCTCAATAATGATTGAAACTTTCCAAAATAAATGCCTCTTAACATATTTGGACTCAAAACCCCTCTTAGTGATTTAATTATGTAGGATGTTTTACTTCAGTTTACCCTGCCAATCTTCATTCACCAATTGCTCCACAATCACCCTCACCTATCATCTGGGATCTGGGGCTGGTACAATAGGCCAGAAGTGGCCACAGTGCAAGGAACTTAGTCCCACCCCACTAGCAATAAATAAAAGAAAATATCATAAAATTGTAGTTTATACAACAAAATATCATGGTTCAGACAATAAAATGCCTTTTCAAGATCAAAAAAGATACTACCTACTGCAGATTTAACGTACTAGTTAAAGCTTGCAGGGTTTCATTAGCTAGCTTATATAGGGCATTGCCTGTTGAAGAGGCATCTTCTGTTCATCTGCTAAGATACTATATTTCTTCAAATGCTCCTGGAGTTGGTTGAACATGACTTTTTCAATCACTTTTGAAAAAGAACTTAACTTAGATATAGGTCTGTAGTTAGAAATGCTAGACCTATCACCCTTCTTAAATAATGGTTTAACTACAAAGTTAAAGTTAAAGTTAAAGGTGAACTAATAAAAGATGAGCTTATTTTTAATAATTTAATAAATATTCCATCATATCCAGAGGAATTTTTGGATTTAAGGGATTTTATTATATTTTCAACTTTTTTGGAGGATAACAATTTTAGATTAATGTTTGGGAAAGGAGTCTTGAATGACTGCAGTAAATAATGAAGAGGAGTAGTTCATTATGTTTTATGTTAATATTTTTAGCTTATCTCTTGATGGTTACTAATTTGAGTCCTTTCAATATTTAAAGTGATAGCCTTATCAGTATTTCTGGTTCTATTGGATTCTAATTTAGTCCCAGATAGTTTTATTTTTGTTCAGGGTTTTATTCATTTTGTCTGCATAATTAAGTTTTTTTTTGCTTCCTTGACGGCAGATAAAATTTTGCAGTACTTTTTATAATAGTTTATGAGATCTAGGTTATTACTATTCCTACATGCTATGAAGAGTTCTCTTTTACATTTGCAAGAAGTTAAAATTCCTAAGGTATTTCAGTTATTATTATTATTATTATTATTATTATTATTATTATTTATTTATTTATTTTTTTCCAATGAGGACTCCTCTGTAGAGGAAAACTAGAATAAGAGATTTTCAAATAGGAGTCTAGAAAGGAGTTTGAACATTTCATTAACATTATCTATAGAGAAAACAATATCCCAAGTTTCGTAGCTTAATTTAAGAAGAAAATCCATTATTGTATGTCCATTAATCTTACTAATCGACATACATTTCTTGATAGGTGGTCTTAAACTAAAAGAATAAAATGTTATAATCTGAGCATTATGGTCTTACAGCCCATTAATTATTGGAGTAATAGAATAATTACCAGCCTTGGTAGTGTCAATAAAGATATTGTCTATAGCTGTAGCAGAATTATATTGAGTGTGGGTAGGGAAGTTGACTACACTTGTTAGATTGTAGGTTTTAAGCAAGGCTTCGGATTGGTTGTTTTTATCACTGTCAACTATGTAATTTATATTTATGTCACCACAAATAATAAAGTCAACGGTAACCATAAATAGTTTTTTAAGGATTGTGTCTAATCTGATAATAAAAGTATCAAAGTTGCCTGATGGTGCTATATATATAGCAGTTATATGTATATTTTTTTTTGTATTCAGGTATATCTTGATAGCACAGACTTTAAAATCCTTGTCCTTACAGTACTTTGCAAGGTCAATGCTTACATACCTTAGCTTTTTATATAGTAATATGCAAAAACCTCCTTTTTCATATGATGTTCTACAGTAGCAAACCCCTAAATTATAACTATCTAGAAAAATTTGTTGTAGTTTTAGGTAGTTCATGTGATGTTCTGAGAGACACAGTACATGTGGGAAAGTCAGATATAATTTAATTAACAGTTCATTTACTTTCCCTCTCAATCCGCTTATAGTATTTTGGTGATAAACAGTTAAGGGTACTGATCCTTTTGATTGAAGGAAGTAATTTATTTTGAAGTTTGGTGGTACCACTACTAGTGAATAAGGTTTTTTCTCTACAACTGTTTTCACAGATTAGTATGGGTGAATTTCCTAAGTTGTTGCTCGAACTTACACCACCAACACTTCTTTCACTCTGGTTGACAAGTTTGTGATTTTCATTTACCGTACAAAAATCTTGTTTCCTAAAAATTGGAAGATTTTGATCTAGTTGAAGTATCATATGTAAGAACCCTGTTCTGAACTAGCTCAGAGCAGTACATGTTGCCACAAACTATATCTCCAACCTCTTTTAATATTACAATTCAAGCTAGGTTTGCACCTACTAAGCAGTTTCTTTGCATGATGATTCACACTAACTGTTTTTTATATTGCTTGCTACCTCTCCAGTCTTTTAACTCCTTAGTTTCAGCAGTGTAATATTAAAAGTTTCTCTTTGCTGTAAGAGTTTTCCGCTTTTTTATGTAGGTAATCTCTTATTCTGTCAATGGGGCATGCGATGGTGTGGTTGGTTGAGGCTGGAACTGGAAGGTTACAGTTTCGATTCCTGATGTCATTGGATTTTTCAGTTGACTGAGTCATTCCAGCTGCCCTATGACCCTGGGGTCAACTCAGCCTCTAACAGAGTACCAGGAATATTCCTGGGGTGGCAGACATGTAAGGCTGACAAGCTTGTCACCATCTATCGGCCAGTTGTTTAGAAAATGTGGGTACCTTGACATCTCACAAACCTATGGTCCTCCGCGGCCTATTATAGGGATAGCTGTACCATTAACTTACCTTATTCTCTCCATAGCACCATGTGAATGAAAGGACTGATGTATGCCCTGAAAGTCCAGGTTATACTCATGATCTCTGTAATGGAATGTTTTGATGCAGGTACTGGCAGCATGTGTTTACACACTGGGGTATTATGTGTATTTTCATTACTATATCACCAACCTGATGAAGAAACGAGCTGCACAGAAGAAGGTTGATTCAAATGAAAAGCCCCCAGTGAACCTGAGGTTTGTTCATAGAGACTCGGTTACAGAGCTTGAGGAGGAATTCCCATTTGAATCCTTAATGGATTTCCTTCCAGCAGCAATAGAAAATCAGGTATTGTTACAAGAATATTGTAAATGTTTAAATATTGACAAAGTTAATAAAAAGTCCGTCGAGTGTAACAATTTGTAGGTCACTTCTTTATCACTTCTGCCTTACATGTTTCGGTTTAATAAAACCATCATCAGAGGCACATAGTACAAGCATGAAAACACTGCCGTTGTTTAAGATGTACACAGTTATGTTTGCTGCGTGAACGCTGCTACAATATGTCGACGCGTAAAAGCACAACACTTGCTAGGATTGTTGAATGCACATTCAATTCTCACATTCGTCCGAAACTGCCCTCAAGTTAAAACGCCAATGTTAAAATATTTAAAATTTAAAACATTTGAAGTAAAATGTTAAGCTCCTCCTTGTTAATTCATCCCGAAGATGGGAGATGTCAGCTTGAGGATGTATGGCTTATGGTTAGATGTTTCCTATGTGCTGTGTGTTATTAACTTTGTGATTGATAGTGTAACGGACCAAAAATGAAACAATTAAAAAAATTTAAATATTGACTTTACAACCATAAAAGAATTTTTAAATCTGTTACAAAACAGGATATGATTTTATTATATTTTTTATAAACGTATATACATCTTGCAGTGCAACAGGATGCAGCAATATAACATATGTACATCTTATCCACACACAGGACTTTTACAGAATTTTCCTCATAAAAGTACCAGTGAAGATATGTTTTGATATCATGCATTTCATTGAAGTTCAGAAAGATCTGTTAGAAATTTTTACTATATTGGAAATATGAATTTTCATTTGCACCTTATCTTCATGTTAGTAAATTTTGTGCCCAGATTCCTGAAATTTAGAAAGATGCCTGCTCTGCTAATGATGAATAATTGTATAATCACAATATTCATTTTTTGGTGGGGTATTTTTCATGGGTCTTTGAGAAGTATTTTTAGAAAGTGGAGTATATTTTATTATTGATTCTTCTCCAATCTCTCACATAATTAGTGAAAATAAAGTGTTTTGGATTACATATTTTGTGGAATTGCCCCATTTTATGAAAATTGTGAGGTATAATATTGTGTCCTATAATTGAGATGAAATATTGTTAGATTTTGTCATTAAAATGTTGATTCTCTAATTCCATCTTATGTAATACATTGGACATCATCATTAAAATTTTGTTATGTGTAATACCATTCAGTGTCATGCATTTGACACTGACTCACTCTTAACTAGGTATTAGGAGTGAGGTCTGTGTTGAATATTTATAAATGAAAGATGCATTTATAGGTGGCTTCATTGTGATCTCAAAAAATTTCAACCTTGTATTTTGGTCAGATGTTAGGAAATATGACATGTTTTCATAATTAATATTTGCAGCATTTTAAATTATGTGATTTGGCTGTTCTTAGCATTACTTTGATGGTGGATCATTTGTAAGATGATTGATTGATTGATTGATTTATTTCGTCACTGTAGATCATTGTACATGATATATGACAAGTCAAGTTAATTCTGAATATTAACAATTTGATATATAAGTAGATTAAAATTACAATAGTTACAATTTTTTACATTCTTATTTGTGGAGAATTTGATGGAATGAACATTGGCAGGGGAAACCGAAGTACTCGGAGGAAACCTGCCCCAGCGCCATTTTGTCCATCACAAATCCCACTTGCTCAGATCACAGTGGTGGGAAGCCAGCGACTAATCGCTTAAGCTATGGCGTGGCCTTAGAATAATGATATTGATAGCTAATGTGATGTTCTCAGCAGATTGGTGCCCTTCTTGATGGCCTGGTATTCTCTATCTCTCTCTAAGCGGCCTACGTAGACGTCCCTCCATCTCATGATGTCCTTTCTATCACATCCAACATGGTGTCTTGATTCCTTTAAGCAGAAGAGAACTGCGCAGTATACATTCATAGCATGCTGGTATAAGCTCAACAAGTCACTTATTCTTGAATTATCTGGTAATATTGATATTAACTAGGATTTATCCCCAAACAAGAAGAATTCATCTATACTATAAAAACAATGTTCAAGGAGAAATGTTTTCAAAGTCTTTTTAAATTTGTATAGTGCTGGTATGTCCTTTATATATTGCGGCAAGTGGTTTAAAAGACGAAGTCCAATATTATTGAAGTTGTTTTTACACAGACTCGTCCTACATGGAACTATGAATAAGTTGTCTTTTTTTCTTGTATTGTGTGAGTGTACTGCTGAATTAGTGATGAAAACATTCAAGTTGGATTTCATGTAAACTAATATTTCATATATATACAGACTTGGTAGAGGTAATATATGTAACAATTTAAAATATTGTTTGCAGCTGGTTGTTTTTTGTATTTGCATTATAGTTCTAATAGCTCTCTTTTGTATCTTAAAGATCAATTTTGCATTCGCTGAATTGCCCCAGAATATCAATCCATATGATAGCAGGGATTGAAAATACGCATAGTATAAAGCAAGAACAGTCTCTAATCCTGATACTTTTTTGACTATTCGCAAGCCAAAACATATTTTACATAACTTACTTGCTAGTGTTTGAGTATGTGTGGACCAGCTTAATTTTTTGTCTAACGACATTCCCAAAAATTTGGTATGTTCTGTATAATTGATGACTTTATCATATAGTTTTATTGGTGGGCATTCTGGCTGTATTTTTTGTGGTTGGTGAAAGGATATTGCTATCGTTTTTTCTTTATTAATAATTAATCTGTTACTTTCAAACCATTCTGTGAGTTTATTTATTAATGCGTTTATTTTCCTTTGGACAACATTAACACTATTTCCTGATATAAAAATACTTATATCATCGGCAAAAAACGTTAGTTTTCCTTGTTCAATACCTGCTTCTAGATCATTAATATATAGCAAAAATAAAATTGGTCCAAGAACAGAACCTTGTGGGACTCCATGTCTTACGGGTCTACTCTGAGATAGATAGTTAATGCTTACATTCGCTTCTCTACATCTATATGTGATTTCCACTTTCTGTTCTCTTCTTTCTAGATATGTTTGAAACCATTTTAGTGCAACCCCTCGTATTCCCATTCTTGTCATCTTTCTTAGCAATATGTCATGATTAACTAGGTCAAACGCTTTTGACAGATCCAGAAATAACCCTATACTTACTTCTTTCTCATCTAGCGATTTATAGACCCCTTCTATGAACTCTGCAATTGCTGTTTTTGTTGTTTTTCCTTTGCAAAACCCATGCTGTTTGTTACTAATTAAACTGTGGTTATTTAAAAAGGATAAAAGTCTTTTATGCATAATTTTTTCAATTATTTTTGAAAAAACAGAAATTAGTGATACTGGTCTATAATTCGCAACATCCGTTTCGCTTCCTTTCTTATACAAGGGTTTCACTTTTGCCATTTTTAGCTGGTCAGGGAAGTATCCGGTTGAGAGTGACTGATTTATTGTATATGTTAAGGCAGATATTATCTTGGGATAACATTTTTTGATGATATACTCTGGGATGTCATCTATACCTGTTGATTTTTTGTTACCAAGTCTTTTGATTATGCCAACCACTTCCTCTTCAGTAGTTGGGATTAAGAACATACTGTTGTTGTTATACTTTACTGCATTGTCATTAGCTTCTTTGTTTGTATATAATGATTTGTCGTTTAAGATTTTGTGTGCAATGCTAGTATAATATTCATTGAAAACATTTGCTATAATTTTTGGATCCTGTGTATTTCCTCCTTCAGTGTTTATTTCAATATTTTTATTTTTTTTCCGACTGCCTAGCTCCTCCTTTATTAGGTCCCACATAGCCTTTGGTTTATTTCCGGAAGTTCTTATTTGTATGTTATTAGATAATTTTTTTGCTTCACTGATCACTTTGTTATAAATTTTCTTGTACTGACCATAGTATTTTTTAAATTCTTCTGATATATTCCCTTCTTTCATTAGCCTATTAAGAAATCGAAGTCTATTTCCTGATACCCTTATACCTGAGGTAATCCATTTGTTTTCATGCTGTTTACTTTTTACCCATTTTTTTGGTATTGCTATTTCATAATAATACTGAAAAGTATCTAGAAATTCATTATATGCATTGTTCGCTGATTTTTGTTTAAAAACAAGCTCCCAAGTCTCTTTGTCTAGTAGATAATTTAGATATTGAACATTTTCTTCACTATAAGTTCTGACCATTCTATATTCTCTCTCTGCTCTGGCTTGCCTTTTTTGATTCTTATTCTCTTGCTGCATCTGTACTTGTAATATCTGCGCGCTATGGTCAGAAAATCCTGTTTCAATAACCTCAAATTTATATTCCCATAAACCCTTGTTTAATATTATTTGATCTATGGCCGTTCGACTTCTGGAACTGATTCTCGTTGGAACATCCACTATTGCTTCCAAGCCGTAATGTAATGTAATGTAATGCATTATGCTGATTTAATAACAGAGAAGGCAAGAATACTTTGAATAAAGGTTTGTAGCTGGAAATAGCATTAGGTTTGAATCAGGTTTGCTACCCCCACATTAGAAGAAGCCCAAATCATTGTTATTTGATTAAATTCCTAGAGATTGAAGCTATGCACATGTGATTCTGGAGACATTGTTTCTTTCAAAGTTAAAAGAAATGTAGTGGAAATATATATACTTCATTTAGCATCAAAGTCTCTAGTGACAGGTCCCAATTTGCTGCAAGTGAGTGAAGTAATTTTCATGTCACACACAGGCAGAAATGAAGATTATGGAGGCTTCATGTTAATGGCCTGAAGTGACTCTCAGTTAGATGTAAATGGGATAAAATCTCCTCCCACACCAGTAGAATGTGAGGATACCTAAAAGAGATACTTGGCAGTTTACTTCATCATGTCCAAAATTCAGGTTTGACTGACCAATAATGCAGTTTCAAGTAACCTTTTAGATCTAATTATTTTGCTGGAAAACCAAAGACAATCCAGTGAGCAGTTAAAATCCAGGAGTTACTTATTACTTGGACTTGGACAGAACAAGCTGATGATTGTCACTCTCACATTCTGGGCTTAGAAATTTTGAAAGTTCACATATATGTAAAAGTACTATGAATCACTATCAGCAATTTGGCTGACAGTTGTTTATGTTCTTTCATGTTAAGTGAATTACTGGATCAGATGAAGTTGACCTTCAACATAAAATAAAAAAACGTGATGACAGAGTTAAATATATCGTTCAAGAAAAATAATCTTATAATAAATTTTGAAAAAAACATTTGCTATGTCATTTCTACCAAAACAAATTAGAGTTCCGTTAAGACCACTAATGAATTTTACCTGTAAATCAGAACTAAGATTTTTAGGTATTTACATCACAGAAAACCTAAAATATGGTGCACATGCTCAATTTTTAAGAGCTAAGCTATGCAAAGTAGTTTATATGATAAAAACATGAAAAGAAACATTTAGCCCATATATGATAAATATCTTTTCAAATTTTGATTCCTGTCTGCGGTACGGTACTATATTATGGGGAGGGGATAATGATTGTGACAAATGCTTTAAACTGCAAAAGAAGGTCCTTTGAATTATCAGTGGGGTTAATAATCGAACATCATGCCAACATATTTTTATAGGTTATAATATTTTAACATTGGCAGCGCTATACATTTTTGAAGTGATATTTTTCATTAAAAATATAAATATTAAGGTAAAAAATGTGGACATCCATAATTACAACACGTGAAGGAAACTAAATTTACATGTAAATCATTGCAATACAGTTCTTTATAAGAAAATAATTATAAATATAGGTATCACCTTGTATAATAAGGTCTCTGAGCAGATACAATTAAAAAATATGTAACTCTTTTAAGAGGAACTTAAAATCCTTGATGTTGAAACATTCCATTTATTCTGTTGATCAATTTATATCCCTAAAATTCTGAAGTGAGTGTGTTATGGTTTTGTGTTATGACAAATATCTTGTCATCACTTAATCTATAAAAGAAAATGTTCGATATTGGGTTTCTTTTGATATTGAATTGTTCAAAGTGGGATGATGTATGATTGATTTGTATGAAATCTGTAGGTAATTTAGGTTTTGTAGTATTGCTGACTGGTTTCTTAACTAACCAGTTTGTTATTTTAATATGTAGTAACTGGCTTGTTCTGTATCCAGAGGTTGTATCTCCAAATATGGATTCTTGGACCAAATAAACTGATTGATTGAATGATTCAACTTCTGACATATCTGTGTACAACCAGATTTGTTTTTGTGTTAAGATTCAATTAAACTTCTGATTTCCTGCTGATATTGACTTATCATCTAACCTCCTGAATTAACTATTTACGTTCCTTCATTTACTGATGCCAACAACAGCTTTCTAAGGTTAAAAGTCAGACTTACATCTATTTGAGATGTCCATTCCAGCACCCCAGCCCAGAGCATCTGAGCAGAGCTAATGTCATCCAACATGGGTAAAGATGGCTAGGGCTACTGAGTAATAAATGCTGAGATGTCTTCTGAATATACGTTCAACTCATAATTGATAGTAGGGGGCAGCACAAAATGTTTCATGTGCTGTGAATTTTCTCAGTAAGAAGTAGATGACAAGATACTTTGTTTCTGTTGACAGCCAAGCATCAACCATGGCCTTGCAAGATTAACATGGAGCTTCTTCAAGCAAGGCATCATGAAACAGATTCTGACAGAAGGTGAGAGGTACATCATGACACTGTTCTCCGTATTAACATTCTCTGAACAGGGTGTATACGACATTGTCAACAACTTGGGGTCTCTCGCAGCCCGTTTCCTGTTCCGACCAGTAGAGGAATCATCATACTTCTATTTCTCACAGATGGTGGCAAGAGATACAACAATACAGGAGCAGAATCAGGTGCATCTATATCTCCTCAATAAATGTTACCAGCAATCCCCTACCCCCCATTTCATTTCATTTCATATGTTTGCCTTTTGAAATATTACAAAAACTGTCATGCTCATTTTATTCATTCTGGTGTATATGAATTGTGCCTAGTGAACTTATATGAGATCACCCACTTCTTCCTTTTGATGTTACATGCAGCTATTTCCATTGAACTGGATCATATTTACACCTATCGCAGTAGTACTAAGAAAATTGCTATTATTAATTTTGTTGATTATTGTGTTTTTGAATGTACCTAGTTCTCATCAGTTTTAAAGAAGAGCTCACATACAGAAAGGTAACCTTGGCCTCTTTGGAAACTGTTAACCTGTTAGGTGGATATGATATGAGTTTTACATTTAGCAGTGTGAACATAACTGTATACGAGGGGGGACCCAAAAATAACCGGAAACGACCTGTTGCGCGCGCATGCTTTGTAGTTACGAGTTGTGCTGCTAGGTGGTGTTAGCTGGGGGTCTCCCGCGACTGTTAGTGAGCTGGCGTCAGTCTGAGTTAAGTGGTTTGTCTGTGGTGCTCTGTTGTGTGCGTTCCTGTTTCAACCCTTTGGCGATTAGTGAGATGGCCGACCAGAAGGAACAAAGAGTGTGCGTGAAATTTTGCTTTCTGTTAGGGAAAACTGCA
>NW_019731223.1:1376818-1390825 GCF_002891405.2 Cryptotermes secundus | reverse complement strand
GACGACGACGACGACGACGACGACGACGACGACGAGTGACTACAGTGACTTGTAACATGATGCATATTTAAAGTTCAATGCTTAGTGACCATGTTAGTGTCAAGTCTGGCCAAGATCATGTGTTGCCTTAGTTACTCCTTACTCTTCACATACAAAAATTAAAAGAAAAAAAGAGCGACAGTATTTCTGGGATGAAGATTCCAAGTTGATTTTGAAGTTTCACAAAATTGAAAACAGGCCATTAAATAAACCCTCAAAAACTGCCAGAACTGTAAAAAATGAATGAGTCTTGCTACCTGTTGTGTATTGTTGCCTCTCTTTTTAAACAAAATCAATGTTGTATGCTATAAATTGAGCATTATAGAGCAAGGTACAAATGCAAAGACTGGGAGGTAGCATTATCATACAGTGGTTTACTGCTGAAGGGGCAGAAAGTGAGTAAGACTGAAGAAGTGACAAATGCTTGATATGTAATGTAATATTTAAGCATCCTGTTGGATTGATTTATTATTTCATAATTTATTTCTCTTATGCAGTTTTTATAAATGTGTATTAGTTGCATGGCTACTGCCATACTCCTATTTTACTTATTTGATTTCATTTCATTAATTAATTCACATTATTAATATGAGGGGCGTTCAAGTTCTAAGTTCTCTGATTTTTTTTCTCAGGAGTGGGAGCAGATAGACACATGCGGTTTAGTTTAAAATACATGCGCACTCTTTGTGAATGTGTGACAGAGATGGCAGCACTGTACGGCACACAAAACTCTAGTGGCGGCGGCAAGTGTGAGGAGTGTTTTTGATGCCAAAAATGGTGATGTTTTCTTTACAAGAACAGCGAGTAATCGTTCATTTTCTCCACTTGAATGGTGCGACACCCATTGAGATGCATCGCCAGTTGAGTGAGACATGTGGTGATTGTGTCATGAATGTGAAAAATGTGCATTCATGGGTGCGACAGTTCAAAGAAGGCCGAACGTCGTGTGACAACCAACCAAAACAATCTCGGCCTTGCACCAGCCGGTCTGAGAACATGGTCGAGCGAGTTGAGAAAGTTGTTTTGGAGGATCACTGATTGAGTGCGGAAAACATTGCCTCCAAAGTTGGAATTTCCATGGGATCTGTGCACACAATCCTGCATGAAGACCTGCGAATGCGGAAAGTGTACTCCAGGTGGGTGCCACGAATGCTGGCGGCTGACCACAAGGCTGCGGGCATGGCAATTTGCCAGGCGATGTTGACACGTGATGAAGACATAAATGGGACTTTCTTTTCATCAACTGTGACAATGGATGAGACATGGATGTTGTTTTTCAATCCTAAAACGAAGCGCCAGTCAGCTCAATGGAAGTACACAGACTCACCGCCACCAAAAAAATTTCGGGTAAGCGCCAGTGCTGAAAAAATGATGGTGGCCATGTTTTGGGACAGCGATGGCGTAATCCTTACTCATTGAGTTCCAAAGGGCACTACGGTGACAGGTGCATCCTACCAAGATGTTCTGAAGAACAAGCTCCTTCCAGCACTGTGAGAAAAACGGCCGGAAAAGGCTGCACGTGCTCTTTCACCAGGACAATGCACCTGCGCATCGGGCGTACATGACGCAGCAGTTTCTTCATGAAAACAACCTTGAAATGGTTTCTCATGCTCTCTGCTCACCTGACCTGGCTCCTAGCGATTTTTGGCTTTGCCCAACGATGAAAGACACTCTGTGGTCGCACAGTCACCAGTCGTGCTGCTATTGCATCAGTAATTTTCTGGTGGTCAAAACAGACTCCAACAGAAGCGTTTGCAGTGGCCATGGAATCATGGCGCCGACGTTGTGAAAAATGTGTATGGCTGCAGGGAGATTACGTTGAAAAGTGACAGAAGTTTAAAATGTTTGTATGATTATTGTGTGAGAAAAAATCGGAGACCTTAGAACTTGAACGCACTACGTACAAAATATTTCAACCATAAATGGCCATCTTCAGGTGTATTATGTGTCTAAGTTGTTTTATCAGGTAAAGCACTAACTGAAATTAAAAAGTAAAGTTAAATATGATGAAAATTGAAGTAGATAAAGGATCCAGTTGTTGTTGTTGTCATTGTTGTTCTTATTGTGTGTGTGTATGGGGGGGGTCTCCCCCCCCCTTCTAAGTGCACTGATTGTGTGTTCAATTGTCAGTGTATCTTATTTGTGGGTTGATGATTGTGAATAATAGGTGCATTCTGAAGATTTAGTAATTTGTTTACTTCATTGTGTGCACACTTTACCGGATCTCTGGAAGGCACCTTTTATTCACCATCACAAACACCCAACAAACAAGAAACAGATAACTGAGTGCACTGTAGTATTCAACCTCCAAAGGAATATTTTGATTAATTATCTACTTCAGTTTTTATTATAGTTTTAACCCAAAAAATTCTATTAACTTTCAATTTTTATTCTATTTAGATCTTTACTCAGTAAGAGGAAAGTAGTGTGAAACATCTTGTGGCGTATGTACCTGAAGGTGGGCAAAACATTTCATATGATAACTTGAACAAAGAAGTGAAATATGACAATGTGACAGTAATCATTCAACTACTGAAAATTTATGAAAGTTGCATGATAGGCCTAAATACACGTATATGTTTGAAGTTAAGTAATGTGCGGTGGCCGCGTAGGGCTGACAACCTTACCACCATCTTTGAGCCGATTGTCTAAATAATATGGGACCCTCAACATCACACAACCCCATGGACCTTCACAGCCTCTTACAGGGATAACTTTACTTTTCTTTTATGAACTAAATTTCTTTGATGTTAAAGAAACAAGTGCCCCAGAAGTAGTAAATTCTACTTCTGTTTTGTTGAGCCCTGGTGCAACTGCCATGATCCCTTCCCCTGAAATCTGCCCCTGGGTATTCTTTAATACCCCACTGTGGGGGAAATAATGTCCTCAATCTGCTCCTGGATGCATTCTACAACACCCCACTGTGGAAGAAATAATCCCCGAATATACACAACTTAACTGCTTAGAGGTACTTGGTTCCAACCATCACACTTCATGTTCAAGATGCATTTCTTTGAGGGTGTGTGAGTGTTCCTGCATGATCGTTTCTATTATGTCCTAAGAGGGCACTAGATTATAATCTACCTCCTCATGTCCTCCCTCAAATGCCTTAGAACATCGCGATAGAACTCTTTATTGACTGTTTGTCCAGGAGGGACTAACTCCTCGTGAACAATCCTGTCAATATCGAAAAAGAAAAACAGATCAACATGGACTTAATGTTGCTCTTGACTCGTTGAGCTTTTTTTCGGCCAAGGTGAAGAAAGGCTCTTCCATTGCGATGAATGCTGCTTACTTTCAGGGTCGTAGCTATAAAACCAACTTTCGTCACCAGGGACAACCTTCGAAAGAAAGTTTGGATCCTCTTGACGCTGTTGTTGAAGTTCCCTGCAGTCTTCCAAGTGATGCTGCTTATGTTCATTTTGCAGCAGTCATGGTACAAACTTCACCGCGGTCCTCCTTATGTCCAGTTCCTCTGACAAAATTCGTTGACATGTACCATAACTTAGTCCCAAGGTGTTACAGAGGTCTTGGATGGTCAGTCTACGATCTTGCAGAATCAGATCCCTAACTTTCTTGATACTTTCTGCTGTGGTGCCAGTTGGCGGGCGTCCCAAACGATCGTCATCATCAGTCGATGTTCGGACATTTTTGAAACGCTTATACCAGTTGTAAGTTTGTGTGTGGCCTAAACTGCTGCCACCAAAAGCTTGCTTCAACATTTGGTGCGTTTTTGCAGCGGTTTTCCCAAGTTAAAACAAAACTTTATACAGACATGCTGCTCTCTCAGGTCAGCTATCGCAGAACCGCAAACTCACGGAAACACAACAATGGAAATACGTTCACCAACAATAAACCCAACCACCAAACTTGATGCCGCTTGCCACACTGATTCAAGAAGGGTGTGGGGGCTACACCTAGCAGTATTTTAATGTACTCATAAACACTGGCGTGCAAAATTCAAATTTCGGGAACTTTTGGATTGCACCATGTATACGAGGGGGTACCCAAAAGAAACCGAACTTATTTTTTTTTAAACTTATTTATTCAAATTTTAAGCACAAACCTTAAATCCCCTTCAAAGTACTCTCCACTTACACTAATACACTTGTCTAGTCTTTTATTCCATTTTTCAAAACATTGTCTAAATTCATCTTTTGAGATGCTTGACAGCGTCTCCATCATTTTTTTCCTTCATCTCAGGAACATCAGCAAAACGCTGAAAAAAGTTTTGATCATTTCGGGACTCTTCTTTCAAAGCACAGCATGCTTCCACGCGCCCTTGTTTTTGTTCAGCAGTCAGCAGTCGTGGCACGAATTTTGCAGCCTCCCTTTTCATTCCCAAATCTTCTGTCAAAATTCGCTGAACTGAGCTCCAAGTCACTCCCGACAGCTCCACAGTTTCTTCAATGGTCCGTCGTCGATCTTCCTTGATGATTTCACGAATTTTTTCAACATTTTCATGTGGTAGGGCCATTGCAAAAACGACGATCACACAAGACAGTTGTCACTATAAACTCTGCCGAAACTAGTCCTTACCTTCTGAAGCAACGGTAGTCGGCTTATTGACTCAGGAATGTTAGCTCTATGCGCTCATAGCGGCAAAACGCGGTACTACAAAAGCTCTGACCACAAAAAAATTAGTTCGGTTTCTTTTGGGTACCCCATCGTATATATAGCGCCTGCTGTATTGTATCTGTTTTCCTTTCCTTTGCTATTGGTTAATGTGCAGTCTGCCCTGTATTGTTTGTTGGTGTTTGTTTTCAGATGTTTCATGTATACTGATACTCATTCAGGATTATATTGCATGTAGTTTCATATCAATTTCCTTAATATTTTGTATGCTGTCATGACTCACCCAACTTTGTTTTTGCTTCATACTCATGTAATGTAATGAGATCCTAAGATGTGGTTATTTGACTGAGATTTCATTTATTTATTTCAGCCCCTCTATTTGAATGCTGAGTTAGAATTTCAAGGTCAGTTTTATGCATTACCTTCACATTCAATGGTCATTCTATTAAGTAACATTCCATCAAAAGCTCTGTACTAATTGTTAGTCACAGTAGACATATTTTAGCCTGCAGTACTTAGGGAGTCTTACCCTATTCCTACAACTTAAAGGACATCCTTAAACATGTTGGCATCCATCATTGTCACCACAAGTCTTGCAGCAAATGTGGACATATGTAGTTGAAAGAGGTATGTTTTCTTCTTAAATTATTTTTATCAAGAACTGCAGACAGCAAACATCGTTGACACATTCAATTTCATTCACAGAAACACATGGCAGAGTCTGCTAATGTGCTGTACCAGTTGCTCCGCTGCATAACTTGTATTGGGCTGGTGATAGTGGTATTTGGCCAGTCATATTCACATCTCTTGCTGTACCTCTATGGTGGTGAATCTCTCATCATGGGTCCTGGTCCCACACTAATGCGGACACATTGCCTAGCTGTCCTCCTACTTGGCATTAATGGAATTACAGAGTGCTATGCGTTTGCAACCATGAACACAAGTCAGCTTGATAAGTGAGTTGCTAATAAGTCTGTAAAATGTTATCAGTTTATGCATATTGCTCATGTTATACATGTTCTCTGCTCTAAGGAAGTAGTTCTTGTGTAAATGTAGATAGTGTTAAGTAGTTTTTATAAATTGGTTTTTGGTTCCTAACGATTATGATGTGTTAGCTCATACTCATAACCAGCTGCATTCAAGTGAGAAAAAAATTACATGCCATTGAGTAGTAATTAGAAATCCTTGTTTTCTTTCATGATTGCAGCAGAAATACATTCAGAATCTAGCACAACATAAAAGAGAACTTATTGTATGAATTTATATCTTTAAGCAGAAGTGCCTCTTGGATTGTTACAAGCTGGAGATAAATGTATCTCCTCTTGCAATGGTCGTAGAGGATATAGGGAAGCTTGGTAAAAGCCTTACCAAGCAAGATCATATTACTATAGTGAGAGGACCAGGAAAGAGCCTGGATAGAAACTATCATTATTCAATTGAAAATGATCTCAACTACATTGCAGAGAGGACGTCAAACACCAATTTAGGATTTGTCAGCCTCTTTGAGAGGCATGACAAGCCATAGATGAATGGGAGGGTTAGGAGCATGAGTTACCAAAAGTGGTACAAAACGTTGGTCAGATATGTTCTGAGAGCTGATAGAAATCAGTAATTTGATAAATGAGTGTACAGTTAACAGACATACTCTTTTCATGGATTTATGTTAGTGCATTGGATTATAGCCAATATGTTGTACATAGAACTCTGTATAAATGAATTAGACTTCAACACAAAAATATGGCTTGATTCTATTGGTAGAACCTCATTCTGTCTTACAAAATAGACCATGTTGCATTGATTGCAATGTAATTAATTTAGTTGATATTTGCAGGTATAACTATGTAATGGCAATACTGTCAGTATCATTTCTAGTAGTGTCCTGGGTGCTGACGAAAGCTTTTGGTGGAGCTGGCTTTATTGTTGCCAACTGCTGTAACATGGGAGCTAGGATTGGACATAGGTAATGTACTTTTTATTTACTTTACTTCTCATTCAGTTTTGTGTATTACCACAGTGATGGCTTAAGGAACATAATGTCATCACTTGACTTGTAACTTTCTGTTATGTGTGTTGCCATAACAGTATCAGCTGATAAGTGCAAAATTTAGTAAGTTTTGTTGCTATGACTAGAGATCTCAGTGAAAGTCCGGTTTGCTTGTTCAGCAGCATTCAGAATAACTTGAGATATGCTAGCCAGGCTGTTGTCCTCAGACTGTCTAAAATGCGAAGAACCTAAGAAATGCACCTATTCAAGACTCATGTTGATACTGACTTTTTTTTCATTGTTTCAGTGTGTGGAACTATATCCCAAAGTTTGGCAAAACATTTTTTGTTCACCCTATAAATCTGCTTACAAATATACAATTCTTCATTTTGAACAAATATAAATCATGAAAATGCAAATGTTTGCAGCATTGGGCAAGGCAAACCCCAACACAGGAAATATAAGAGGCTTAATCTTGGTGGCAGTCAAGCATACAACCGTTCAAGTGACTAGACTGCTGTTGTAGCAGGAACTGCTGATGATAGCACATGATCTGCTGTACTGAGCCTGGACTGGCAGAGGCCTTGTATATGTTGTATATACATACATTTAATAACATGTAAAATGTAAATTGTACGGACTGACAACACTTATTGGTGCTGATTTTGACCCTGGCAAACAACAGACCCGTCCTCTCGTCAGAGAGAGGACCCCACATCAACAAATCTGCAGCTCTGTGACAGTAATAAAGGTCTTAAGACGCAGGTGGATGCTTTATTCCAAGACAGACTGGCCGACTGACTGTCGGTCGTAACATAATTTTTACTTTGACTTTGACTTGAATGAACGTGGAACCCAAAGTAGTGTTCGTGTTTTGGTGTGTGCAGTCACCAAGAATGTCGAGGTCTTGCATATGTTTTAAAATAGGTGATATATACAGGGTGTTTCACGACTTTAGGGCATAACTGTAGGAGGTGATTTCCTAGGTCTTTGTGATCAAGAAAGTTCATATAAACATATGTCCGATTTTGGACGGTCACGGAGTTATGACCGTCTTAAACTCAGAATATAAGGTAATGATTACTGACAATAAATCGAAGAAAATAATAAACCAGTATAATACATGATACATTTAAAGTAGGAATGTAAATTTAACTTCGTGAAATTACCTTTAACTTGAATTTACTTGTGCTTAAAGCTGATTTTCGAAAATGCCACCACCGGCCGCAACACGGGCTTCCATTCAGTTGTGAACCGTGTGGGTACATACCAACCCACCATGCCTTAGGTACCTCTCAAGTGTCGAGATAACGAGAACGCTCTGTCTGTAGCTGGCTAAGAACAGCGACCCGTGAGATGATAGACGCGGTTCACACGAGGGCGTGTATGGGAATGAAAAAACGGTCATAACTGCATAACCGTCCAAATCGGACACATGTTTATATGAACTTTTTTGATCACAAAGACCTAGGAAGTCACCTCCTGCAGTTATGCCCTAAAGTCATGAAACACTGTATATATATATATATAAAGGAAGACCCTACACATTTAGTTTCCATCTGTGTGTCTTCCTCTTGCAGAGTGCATTTGATTGCTTATTTGTAGAATTAGAGACATGCAAGTTTCAATTATATAAGGAGAGGCCTCTGGAGCACCAGTTGTGTATTATAACGTGGTGCCATGAGGCCATTGCTAAATCTACACTGAAGTACATAAGGGAGATGTTCTGAAGAAAATGTCTTTTAAAGAAAAACTTAGTTTTGCATAGTAAAGGTGTATATTGAATGTATACCACTCCTGTTTGGTTTTTGGGCATTACCAATAGTAAATCTGGCTGGGTGATCAACCTCTCTTGAGATTTTTTAATAGTTTTCTTAGTATCTGAATGCCAGAAAGCACCTTAAAGGATTTACATCTTACATTGCACCCTACATCATAATTGCTCATACATATCATTCAGTGCTAGTAATTTCTCTAGTTTATACAGTGTCATAAAATTATCTGCATGATACCTAGGTAAAGAAGGGTGTGTTTCAGGTATCCTCAGGCCTTTCTTGTAGACCTGTTTATTGCCTATGTCTAACTACATTTAAATTTCCATTTAATGTTTCCGTGATGTATGATGTTTTTAAATACTCAACTGAGAAAAACCTTAAATTATGGAAACTAAAATGTAGATTTCACCATACTGTATCCGCAGAGCTGAAAAACATTTCATTGAACAAAACTGCACTCTAGTATATGTGTCCATTATAAGCTTTTACTGAGACTACAGGGTAAGTGTAATTTGTTGTGAGAAATGACAGTGGAGAATCATCACTGCTCTGGTTAGTCCCCAGACAGAATACACTCATGCTTCTTGCAGTAATGTTAGTGAATAAGAAATGGGGAGGCGTGTATTCTTAATAATTTAAAACATTATCAAACTTTGTCTTTCTTGATAGAATTGATGTATTCATGCATTCCTCTAGTGTGATTTTCTGTGTGTTTAAGCACATTAAAATTTTATATTTGTATTTTCAGCTTACGATTCATTAAAATACAGTATCTAGACACAGAGTATAAGCCACTTGGTGGGCTTATTCCTGGCCCTTATTTTCTGATCACATTAGCATCTGTATTTATCATCACTCAGGTGTCACAGGTAAGTGCCATGAAGCCATATCCACTGCCTATTTCTTGCCATTGATGCCTGTAATTCATGTGAAATATTCCGCATCATTGTCCTCACATCAGATTCCTAAAATCTTTTTCTGTGGTCTGTGAAGGTGTTTCAGTAGTTGAATAATGCCTTTTGAAGAAAATATGGAATTTCAGTTACTGTTCTAAGATGTGAGACTTTCTTAGTGCAGTAGGCAAGAACATTCAGTTGAAAGATACCTGTTGTCATTGATCACTGAATCTGTTAAGAGCTGAACAGAGTTGGCTTTCTACCTCATGTTCAATTTCAACAGATAACATTTTTATAATTAAATTTCCTGGTATGGTGTCTCCTTATGTGTGTATGTTGATAGTAACACAAGGTATTGGCATTTATGTTGATTTCTAGGTTCAATAAATGCAAAACCCTCTGTATCTCACATAAGCACAACATATGACTCCAGAAACTGAAGAAATAATTGAGTGTATATTGAACCAATGTCTCATATGAGTATTACTTTTTGCCAATTAATATGAACATGTGTTTTTAAAATTGCGTGCTTGTCAGTTTTCTTACTGTTTCTGGTAATAAATTTAAGTTCAATATAATAGTATGCATATAGTTCAATTGTTCACTCCTCTTAATTATTAAGTCCAAGGTTTGATTATGTAAGGCTTGCTATTCTGAAAGTTTTCTTCAAGGTGCTGAAAGCATGTAAATCTGTCAGAATCTTAGATCAGTATTTCTTACAATCACACTACTTTCTCATACAGTGCATATGAAAAAGTAAAAAGTAAAAATGATGTGTCTTTTTGTTAAACTTCTCCCATCCCTATTCACATAGCCTGCATTCCTGGATTGTACTGTATTGTATAAGGAAAAGATATTGCTATTGTACATTAATTTATGTTAAAGCAACTTGGAACTACAGCTAACATGCTGAAGAAATGCTAAATATTTTGTGCAGTCTGTTGAAATATCAGGAAGTTAGTGAACTCTCAAAGATCATACCATTAGATAGGAAGACAGCATGAACACTTTCAAGCACTAAGGCCAGGAATGGCAGTGTACATAAAGTGTTTTTCACTGCTTTGTCTGGGAGATGATTAGACAGTCCATACTTAGTGTCCAGTCTTCATTCTACAGTAAGATCATTTTAGGATGTCATGCAGATGGTGGAACTGCTCATGTGGAAGACCCAGATGCTCCTCCCACTGGAGAGATTTGGACTGTTAGTGGGACTGACATATGACCTTAACATATTAAACACATTAGCGGCCTCCGTAGTCTAGGGGTAACATTCCCACCTCATGACTCAAGGTACGCAGGTTCAAACCTGGTGGAGGTCATGGAATTTTTAAGGGCGGAAAAATTCAGGGAACAAGTCCTCTGGGAGGGACTTTAAGCTGTGGGTCCCGTGTCGTAGATTTACAGCACGTAAAAGATCCTCATGTTTCTAGGAGACCTCTGAGCAAATTTAGGTTAAAAGTTTCCCGCCCAAGTAGTTTCCAGTGCCTCCGGTAGATGGGGAAGTATCGGGTACCACTGCCAGTAGAGGGGCCGAACTCGCTGGCTGAATGGGGCTGATAGCACCAGTACTGGAAGGGTATGGCAACTGGTAGAATATCAAAGGGGGACGTACAATAGATCAACAACTGGTCGCGATGCATAGGGAAACCCACCCCCTCCAATAATGAATGAATGAATATTAAACACATTCCTAACACCTCCATAAAGAGTTTTTATTCAGATCTTTGGATATAAAGGAAACCTGAAACTTGAGAAACCTCAATTCTCTTGTGCAAGGCATGTTAAAAGATTTCCGAGGGTAATGAGCATAGCACTGGTTTTATCTGTTCACTCATTAGTGAGCACTGTGTGATTAATTTGATTTTTCTCTGTCAATAACAGACATGGAATTTTCTTACATTTCTTGCAGAACCATTTTTCATGTAACTAACATACATGAACAGTAATTATTCTAATATGTAGCCTGCACATGGAATTTGACACAGGAAGTGACATGACTTGAGTGAGTGAATGTCATTTAATTTGAGTCCAGTAGCAGGAGTCAAAGCAAGAGTCAGCTGGCACATAATATTGTCGCGTATTGGGCGTATAACGCGACAAATAACTTCACGAAGTATTTAATATAGCGAATTTTATTTCACATTCGCACTTACAATCACCCAAATTACAGATTTACGGTTACTGCTATCTGCAGTATCACAAATAGTACACTCCAAATGCCGCAATACAACTGGCTGGTTGTTGGCTAACTCGAAACTAACTCGGAGGTAGCTCGCGGACTGACTCGTAGGTAGCTCCAGGACTCACTGACTGACTCAGTACAACTCTCTGTGAATAGCCTTCGCTGCTCCCTATGTAGCCTCGATCGGACAATACGGCCACGTAATAGGCACCCTTGTTGCCTGGTGCTGTGTTGCTAGTAACGCTAGCGGAAGTAACTGCTGTTACTACTTGGTGACGTCACCGCTGTTGACTCGCGTTGCCTAGCGACCAGGATCCTAGGACTCGGCTAACATCGGCTCGCTTCGGCTTCGCTCGGCGCATCACGGCTGGCGGGGGGTGGGGGAGAGCTCATAGCTCAGCATGTCACAATATTTTTTTTTTATTAATTTCTTTATTTTCCATATATCCATACAGGTAAAAAACCTAGGATGTGGAAATAGTCCCTTTGGTAATAGATGTGTCCAGATACATATAATAAATTACATGAGTTACATAATTAAAATCACGTACATTATTCCATTAACACAAATAATAAAATAAAAAAGTTAATACAGTGTAATTAATAAACATAATCTAAAAAGAACATTACTATAAAACTTAAAATTAATACAATATAATTTATTGTTATTATTTATTTATTATTTACATGTTTCTTGGTAGTATTTTAGCAGTTACAGGGCCAAAATTGAAGAGAATTTGGATTGAATTGGTGCTAGGCTTGTGCATTCTTCTGAGGACAGCAACAACATTATTTGTAGCACATGCTGTAATCTAGGAAAAGTTATATATGTAATGTGTTTATGTTATATGTTTGTTGGTTGCAGTAGCATTCAAAATATCTGTAGCCTGACTTGATGAGAGGGGCATTCAACACTTCCAACTGAACAGTTCAACAGTTTGTGGGGGGCTCTAAAATGATAGCACTGCAAGACAGTCACCAGATGTTGACCTAACCTAAAACCTTAATAATGAGTTATTTAATATTCATCTGCTACCTCCTCATCATCTTTTATTTTCACTATTCCGTTTTTCTTCTGCTTCAGTTCCTCCTTCAGAATTTCAGCTTAATAGCTTGTTCTGACAGCTGTTCACGCCATCAGCAGATATCCCCTAGTTCTGTTTCTGTGTGTCGTGCTACATTTACACATTTTACATGTAAATATTTTCTTATGCCACCATTTCCTTGAAACTCCATCTAGTGCCAAGTTCAAGAATAGTGGAGCCATACATCCACTCCAACATAGTTTTCATGGCATGGTGCTTAATTAATTAAGCACGGTAATAACTTGGCCTTTTTATCTAACCATTTCCTGGAAAGTGTGTGTGATCATGGAACTTAATTTTGTACTTGTGATTTTCCTTTTCTCTTTAGATCCTAATCGGTTTTACAGCCCTAGAATTTAAAAGGATTAACTTTTACTCTATAGAATTAAGTTCGTATATTCCTTACTTTGTTTCAGAAAGTTTTTCATTTGCTGTTACAAAAACCTTACTGTTTTATAAATGTTTTACTTACTGTTGTACTATTCAATATTTATGTTATTTAGAACAATGTATACTTTTTGCTTGATTCTTGTATACTTAAAGAATGCTGGAAACAGCTGCTTACATCTACAGTAGAATATTTACATTTACATTTATTTTCACTTCATGGATCCAATCATATTCCTGTAGGGCTGGATATAAAACATGTCACATATTACAAATTCATGATGACTATACATCGTTCATCCTTTGTCCAAAAATATATATAATTAGGCCTCTCACAGATAGCTCAAGTTGTCAGGACAACACACATGGGTTGTGGAAAAACCACAGTCGAATTTACGCCTTGCCATCCCCCCCCCACACACACACACACACACACACACACACTGGCAAGCCGTTTCATTAAAATAGTTACAATTATGAAATATTAAAATTCATAACAAAAGCAGACATCATACATACTACCACACTTACAACAAGCAAGTCTCAACAATGTATAATTCACACATGCAGACCATTTATTAACTCTTAACTTTTGAGCCCCTTGCATGCTCGACAAATTCATCAATAGAGTAAAATGCGTTACTTTGCAAATAATTTCATAAAACAAACCTAAATTCGTTTTTATTATTTTTTTAAAACTGTGATGTTTGATTGGAGAGTGTTAAATAGCTTGACACCTGAATAATACACCCCTCTCTGACAGATGATAAATGTGTTGAAGGTGTATGAAAGTGGTCATTCCTTCTGGTACCAATCATATACAGAGTTATTGGTTTGAAACTTATCCAAATTATTAACAACAAATGTCATCACTGAAAGCAAATATACGAGGGGGGACCCAAAAATAACTGGAACCGACCTGTTGCGCGCGCATGCTTTGTAGTTACGAGTTGTACTGCTAGGTGGTGTTAGCTGGGGGTCTCCCGCGACTGTTAGTGAGCTGGCGTCAGTCTGAGTTAAGTGGTTTGTCTGTGGTGCTCTGTTGTGTGCGTTCCTGTTTCAACCCTTTGGCGATTAGTGAGAT
>NW_019731223.1:1372631-1376057 GCF_002891405.2 Cryptotermes secundus | reverse complement strand
AGACAAACCACTTAACTCAGACTGACGCCAGCTCACTAACAGTCGCGGGAGACCCCCAGCTAACACCAACTAGCAGCACAACTCGTAACTACAAAGCATGCGCGCGCAACAGGTCGGTTCCGGTTATTTTTGGGTCCTCCTTCGTACACATGGGATTGCTAATATGTCAAGCTTTTTAAATAGATCTCTACATGTATGAGTTGGGCCCACTCCCATCATTGTTCTTATTATTTTCTTTTGTATAACAAAGACTTTATGACTGATGTATTTCCCCAGTATATTATTCCATATTTCACCAATGAATGTTAATATGCATAATATACAGTTTTAAGACTATTCATATTTAATATATAGGATAATTTTCGCATTAGAAAAACTGTGCTCAACTTGTGAAGCAAAACCGATATGTCCCTTTCAAGTCAGATGATTGTCCAGCTGCAAACCGAGAAATTTTATCGTTTGTACTTCTTTTAGCTTTTTGTTAAAAAACAGTGTATATAGAGGGTAGCTCGTTTGCTGCTGTTAGGGTGAATTTTATCATTTTTGTTTTATCCAGATTTAACACTAATTGATTATTTTGAAATCATCTAAACAGGTGATTAAAAACAACATCCAATTTTATTTTTAAATTATAGTAGTCATTAGCTGTGATTGAATTAGATATTAAGGTCCAAACAGGATCTCTTATATTCTCAAAATTATACCATAATTTGTTTTCTGTAGACTTAATTGCATTAACTAATTTTGTCAACAGTTTCACCTGTGCATTGTTAATAATAATTTATCACTACTTTGAAGAATTCCGTCTTCTGGAATGTGGCGCTATGTAGATTTTGTGTGAACCAACGATTTGGAAAAATACATCACCTCAATCTTCAGGGTAGAATAATCTGTGAGTGTGAACAAGTGGCTATCAGAATGAGCCACTAGTTTAAAACACCTAGCTATATAAGAATGGGGGGGGGCACAAGGCAAATCAATAGAGGAGAGAGGTAGGGTCTGTAAGAGGTCAGGTAGGGAGGCCAGGGCAGCAGGGAGCAGAGAGCGGTCCAGAGCAGGTAGAAGAAATTTGTTGGGATGGGGAAAAGCCAAGGCTACCGAGCGAGCATTGACCCACATAGCCTTGTACATCTGGTGTCATTTTCAGGAGGTTTCTTGACGGAGCAGATGAGAGGCTTCCATGACATGCCGAGACAGAAAACAAGCTCTGTGTTCATATTGTTGGGTTGGAGCTCAATCTCAGTGACCTACTTAACGATGTGCTCCATGTACTGGGTTTTAGTTGTGAGATGGAGATCCTGCAAAATTGAATGCAGTGTCCCAAGTTGTTGACACTGTGTTCAGCCACGGCTGAGTTGTCTGGATGTTGTAGATGGATGCGCCGCTGATGCTCCTTCAGTATGGTGACCTTGCTTCACTCACAGGGGATTCTGTATAAACCCAGTGTCCTTAGTCCTTTGACTGGGTGGAGGAGGCAGGCCCACTGACTTAATGTGTCAGGACAGCACTCAGTTTCCTGTGGCCAGTCAAAGATATTTTAGGACTGAGGACACCAGGTATATGCAGAATCCCCTGTGAGTGCAGCAAGGTCTACATTAGGCAGACAGGCCATTCTATGGACACCAAGTGGAAGGAACATCCATCAAGGACATCCAGACAAGTCATCTGTAGCTGAACACAGCATCAACTTAGTACTTTTCTCCCTGATCGCATGGCCTTCCTACCTGATCTCTAGAGACTCTACCCTTCTCCTTTGTTCATTTCCCGTGTGAACCACGCTCCCCCCTTCTGTTCTTATATAGCTGAGTGTTTTTGACTGGTGACTCAGTCTGCTAGCCACCTGCCAATGCTGGTTCCTCGCTGGTGGATTTTTCTACCCTGAAGATTGAGGCAATACATTCCTCTGAAACGTTGGTTCACATAAGATTTACACAACACCAAATCCCAGAAGACAGCATTCTTCATAGTCACCACTGTGGAAACCTCAAATCCTACATATCATTACTGTCATTAACCTCATGAAAGTGGTAAGATTCCTAATTGAATGAAACCAGACATAAGTTGAAATGAATTTGTTTCCTTTTTCAAACCACTGCACAGATACTGATGGTTTAATTTGCAGGCAATTTTCTTTGAATGGTTCAAGTTATTACATCTGGGAGTTGGGGTCATTTGTCTGTTACTTGTTGTGATTTCTTGGGCATATGAAGAACGTGAGCTGGTTAGCTTGGCAATACAGAAATGGGAATCCAAATCACAAGCCTTGAAGGAAGAGTAGAAAGGTAAATATTTCTTAGTTTATTCATCCTCTAGTCCTAGGGTAAGTGAACATTATCTAGGTACTGTTATATTAAAAGAACATGGAATTAGAAGCTATAAGTGTATGAAAGTATTGAGACTTATGACCCAGTCAGACCACTGCAGTCCTCCTGCTATAAAATGTGGTATGAAATTCAGAAATAATACATCCCATCTCAATCCACTCATTCGTTGTCCCTGCTAGTACCGATGTATAAATGTTCGACAAGGGTGAGATTAGTGAAACATCTCTGTAGTTAGCTGGATCTTTCATTTCCCCTTTGCCCATGTAAATCATTTTATAAACTCATCTTTCACACTGCTGGAAATTTTTCTGTTTCATAAAACTTATTCATTACAAATGTTATCATTTTACTCATTCATTCTTTCTTAAATACCTACTTCTGAAATCCCATTAAGTAACTGTAAAGTCCTGCTGCCTTTCTGTTTTTATCCCTTTTTTTTTTAAATATGTGTGTGTCTTCCTTCTCAGTTTCTGTATCTAGCTCTACTTATCCTGTGCGCAAAACTTACTTTTGTTCATAAGCCCCAACTCCATTCTTCCCCTACTTTAAAGCCACCAAATATACTCTCTTACTTTCTGGGGATGTAATTTGTGTCCTTAGCTTACATGTCATATTTCTTATTCCTGTTCACAGTGTCTGAAAAGTCTGGCTCGAACAATAGTGGGAATGTAATGCCGTGGTGCAGGGGGGGCATGGAGGTAGCCCTCCCGCTGCCGCCACTGTTATGCCCTAGCGGCGCAGGGGGGCGTGGAGTCAGCCTCCTCTGCTACCACCGTAACACTGCAAGTAGGGGGGGCGTGGAGTTATCCCTCCTCGCCTCCACTGGTTAGGTCGTAAACTGGTACTACTGGTAACGTCGTGCCGTCGGGGGTGTGCAGGTACCCCTCCTTGCCTCCACTGGTTATGCTGTAAGGCGTTAACGCAACCATCCTAGCTTACCCTTAGCTAGGATTCTCCTATATCGGAGTTTCCTTCTGTCATACAAGCTGCCACCATCTATTTTCTGTTCTTTCAATTGTGGGGACTACTCCCTGGCATGTAGTCATACCCCTTCTTGACCACTCCTCCCTTAGTTTACAGGTAGCGTCTAAATACTTATTAA
>NW_019731223.1:1370960-1372238 GCF_002891405.2 Cryptotermes secundus | reverse complement strand
AATATGCGTAAACAAACTTACTTGACATAGAAGACTGTAGGCCCTTCCGGCGCTTGTTAAACCCATATTGAGTAGCGCCTCTGGCTGACAACTGAATATTCTGTTAGAACGTCCTCCCAAGTCCCCCGAAATTCCCTAATTTATGGTTTTATTTTGCTGATTCAGCCTTGACGAAAGAGGGTGGGTGACTCTCCCCTCAGTGTCCTCAATCCTCATAATGACCTCCTCATTGGCTCTCATGGGTGGTTGTGGGCGGACCCCTTGCGTCTGATTGCTGTGTCTGCCGCAATATTACGATATTCCAGTGGCCCAGTGAGACAAGCGCTGGCTGGAGCTCTTACGTATGAATGCTGATCCCACGCATTCTTAGCCTACTTGCCAGTCCTGGTGTTACAATTTACTGTAATAGCTGCGAAACTCTTTTCGCAAGTCTCTGGCTTTTTTGGGTAATACCATCCTCTTTCTAATCTCAAATTTGGGGCATAACAGGGAATGAAGAAAGTCGTCTTCTGGGTTTAGGCACCGTTTAGGCCAAAACGAAGAATACACGGTGCCTAAACCCAGAAGACGACTTTCTTCATTGTCATCGCCGTGAAAACCTCAAAACTTAAATAGTGGGAATACTTTACAAAATTTGTTAATTGTTTTCATCCCATATCTTGAGATATGTTTGCAGATGAAACTTGATATTTTGCATTTTTTTTGCAGTATATCTGCTGTAATGGATTGGCATGTGTCTTCATTTCATAGTTTGAGACAAGCTACACTAGCGATTTTGATACTGTAAATTTGCAGCATCATGTAGCCCCAAGAAGTATAGTCAAATGGATTTAAATCTGGTGTTCTTGGAGCCCACTGTATTCTTCCCCTTCTCTCAGTCTGCTGTCCTGGATATGTTTGATGTGGAACACTGTATTGCATAAACCATTCTGGTTTACCTCAGAATATATCAAGCTCTGGCATTATCTTATCCCCTAGCATCTGCAGATAACTTTCCCCAGTCATAGTGGCAGTAAAACAGAATGGACCAATGACTTTTGTATCCCAAATACCACATCACACTATTATGCTCTCAGTTTGCTTCCAAAAACCAGTGTGGATTATCTTTCAAGCAGTATCTTCAGGTCTGTCTGTTAACTTCTCCACACACAAATTTGTGTCATCTTGAAACAATGCACCATGAAATAAATTTTTGTTTTGTTCAACAATACAGAATATTAATTTTAACCAAAACCATATGGTTTCATACTTTACAGAGTTTCTGTATAATTGCTGTGC